>NC_062966.1:22631653-22771042 GCF_023119035.1 Salvia hispanica
AGGTTGTGAAATTCATCTTTTTCTTTGTTTAGAACTGACCGTGTTACCTTAAAGTGGACGACGCCCACAACCGGTCTACTAAAACAAAGACATAGACTTTGTTAAGTTAACTTATACACTTAAACATGTATTAACATCCATTAAATGTAAAACATAACAACATTATGACAAAAATAATCTGTTTTATTTATTGGAAAATAAAATAAGAGTTTTACAGTATTCAATCACTCGAAACGTGATTTCTAGTATACAAACTCTAACATATACATCTTTATGATATAAAATTTTTATAATTATTGATTATGTATATAGATTCACTTACAAATGAAATAGTTTAAAGTATATTATATTTAACATTAATATTTAAATGACTTATATACAAAATAAATGTAAACATTATACTATACAATTATTTTATACACTAAATCAAACTTTTTGGGAAAAGATTGTTCCAATATTAAAAGTATATATAGAAAATATATTATTATTATTAAACGATATATAAAATTGATGGTTGGAGATCAGTTGAAATTTTAAATAATTTCAATAGTTCAAAAAAAAATTGAGACACAAACTATTGTGCAATTCATAATTAAAAAAATCCATTGAAATCCTTAACAATTCAATCAAATTAAAATTAATTAAATCATTAATAGAATATATGATCAATTAAAAATTTTTTAATTTTTATTTTACATCTAAAAAGTAATAGGAACTCTTAGTTGTTTAATTATACTAAATTTGTTCAATTATACTGAATTGAACCCTTAGTTGAAAATCATTTGATAAACTTAACTAGTTAATAATAATATAATATTCAATTATACTATAAATTTCATTCTAATTACTAATATACAAACGTAAACACCTAGTATATAAATAAATACTAGTACTAATCATATCAATCCATAAGATACTGTACTAGTATATTATACCACCTCCGATCTCATTCTACTCGTACTTTTCTTTTTCAGTTTGTCCCAAGCTATTTGTATTATTTCAATTTTAAATAAGAATTATACTAGTATTTAATTGTTTCATTATTAAGTGTTCTTCTATTACATTTAAAATACTAATTTAATTATGCAAAATATTTAATTATAAATTTACAATTTAAAATAAAAAGTGTGAATAGCATGAGACAGAGAAAGTATATATATTATAACAATCGATAATATTATACAAATATTATAACTTAATTTATGAATTATTTCTTGGGCAATAAACACAGGCAATCACGAATATAAAGGAGAATGAACACAAGAAATTATTTACCCAGGCACTCTATGTTCTATGAGAAACGTCAATGTTCTCTACTCTAAAGGCCTCACAGTTTGAAAACTCGATACATAAAAGATATCATGTTCTTTTCAAACTCTCTGACTGAAAGTAAACATCACTGTAGAAAAACTTTCTAACTCTCACTTTGAAAATCAAACCATTTTCTCACTTCAAAACTCACTCTTTTTGCAAAACACAACAAAGTACTTTTCTTGGTTTTAAACTGAAACTGTCATACGTAACACCTTTCCTTAAAACTGAAAACTATCCCGCAACGAGAATACGCTCCTGAAAAGCTGAAAACTGTAAAATTGTTCCACAAGGGAGTTTACTTCCTTTACTGCATAAGACACTTCGATCTCCTTTTTTTTTTTTTTAAAAGGTAAAAGTACCTCCTTTCCTAGTTGAGCATGACGAGTCGGGGTGTTGAGCTTTCGACGTTTAACCTGTTAGTCCAGAGATACTATTCTAGACTAAGACTGAAAGAAGACTCTTGGGTCCAGAGCAGAAAGAAAATTGCTCTGATACCACTCTGTCACGACTGCACTTTCTAAGGATAGAAAGTCCGGTTGATCGCGACTAGGGGAGGATGAAAGAAGCGGGGAAGAAAGGGGAAAACTGTGGCACAACTGAACTTGAACTGAAATAACTTGGAATATATAAAAATCAGAGTGCATGGTACAAGAGAATGAAATCTCGACTTTTACATTGCAGCGGAAGAGTCAAGAGCAGATGACATCGTGTATGGAGACACGACGCATCCAAGTACTATTCTATCGAAGGATCTTCATCGTCTATGCTCAACACCGCCCGCCGTCATCACTGCTCAATCTGTAAATTTGTAAAACATATGCAGGGCTGAGTACTTGGTGTACTCAGTGGACACGTGCCGAAATATATTTTTCTAAAAACTGATTTTGTCAAGTCACTCCTAAGTAAACTCGGGATTTTAAGTGAAAGATCCGAGAACACTAAATCATTTTCCTTGTCATTATCAAAAGCGATCTGCTGTTCTATTTTCCTGGAACTTATGCCATATCTGAACTAACTCCTGGTGAAACGAAGTCACAACTCCTGGTGAAATAAATTCACAAACTCCTGGTGAAACGAATTCACAAACTCCTGGTGAAATGAATTCACAACTCCTGGTGAAATAAATTAACAAACTCCTAGTGAAACGAATTCACAACTCCTGGTGAAATAAATTCACAAACTCCTGGTGAAACGAATTCACAACTCCTGGTGAAATGAATTCACAAACTCCTGGTGAAACGAATTCACAACTCCTGGTGAAACTAATTCACAAATTCCTGGTCTAGTAGGGACATCGCCCTTGTTAGACAATCAGATAGGCAAAGTTCAAAACAAAACATGGCTTGACATAACTTTCAAAAACTTCTTTTTCCTCATAAACATATTTGACTAACACTCATTTTTCTATCGGTCATAGCCGAACTTATAACTTTCAAATATCAACCGAGGCTAACAGTTCATAAGCACTCGTTAAGTAACACACATTGTCATATAACATAAAATAACATCACTTTCACTTTATGCAAATAGCACTCTTCATAAGAGTGCACATTAAATAGCAAACTCGCACTTAATATCATATTTTAAATGGAAAGTGCACCAAATACTTTTCATAAAAACTGCAAACATACTTTAAACTGAAAGCTCACTAAAATACTTTAGTTCAAAAGGCCACGTAAAAACACTTTAATTCGAAAGCCCACGTAAAAACACTTTAGTTCGAAAGCCCACCTCGTTCGCTTCAAACTCCTTAAATTGATTTTCTTTCCTCACTCCGCCTTTACTCGCAGAGATAGCCTTTTGAAAGCAACCAACATACTAATAAGACTCAAGAAGTTCTCATACTTATAGGAATGCATGCCCCTAATAAATTCTTTTATCCTTCGTTCACTTCTAGGAAATTTTTAGAAACTTGCATATTAATTAAATCGGGAAATTTAATTAATAGCACTTTTTTATTAAACTTAATTATTTTCGTGGCTTGAGAACGTCGTCTCTCTTTCGTTCTATTTCCTTAGCGGCCGTCCGAGGCGTCGCGGGGCGACGCCGGTTGGCCCTTCGCATCTCGCAGTTAAATGTCTCCCATCTTCGAAAATAGAATAAATTATCCGGGGATTAATTCATCAAGCTCCAACTCGATATTTATTTGAGAATTAATTAATTGAGCTCCAACTCACTTAAATTAATTCCACTCCGACATGAATAATTCTCGACCCAAATCCATAGCCCATTTCTTGACTAGAGTTAATGGATCCCTTTCTTTTACCAATTTCTTAAGTCTAGTCCATTAATTCACTAAGGCCCAGCAACTAAGTTAATTCTTGGCTCAAATCCTTAATTAGCTTACTGGCCCAATTCTCATTAAATTACTTGGCCCAAACCATTACTTAAAATCAGCAGTACCCCCTTCCCATCGTCACTTTTCCTTCCCCAAATCACATTCTTCACAAATTGAAATCCCTAAAAGAAGAAGGAACAGCGTCGTCTTCCCTCTCCGTCGCCGCTCGTCTCCGGCGATCACAGTACCGTCGCCGGACACCGGTCCCTTTCTCCGTCGAGCTTTATCTCTATCGAACTCCCTCTTCTTCTGACAGAGACGGAACCTCTCTCCACCTCTCGCTTTCTCCAGCGATTTCACCGATGGGGAAGAAGGCGTCGCCTTTCCCTTCCGCCGGTTCCTCTCACTCTCGCTCGGAGAGCTCACGGCACCGCCGCCGACGTTTCTCGCCGTCCGCCGTCCGCCGCTCGCCGAATTTCCGTCGCTGCTGCCAGCGCCCTGCATCAGCTCTCTGCGTCGAGCTTTCCGCCGAGCTTTCCCTCCGGCAAGCAGTGCTGCTGCGTGCGCTCTCCCCAGCTCCCTCTAACGGGATCTCCGTCGTCGCTCGACCATGGTCGGACAGCTTCTCGATCAGCCTAAAGCTAAGTTCTTTAACTTCCATTATCTAGTTAGTATCTTGAGTTCCTCTTTGGGCAGTAGCTTTGTGGTATTAAAGTCTCTTGAAATTGATTGTTGGTGAAACCTTGGTGCATCTTTAGGCATTGAATTAGCTAAGGCAGCTTATGATCGATTCTTATTTTATCTTATGATGAAAGATCTCTAAAGCTCTAAGTTCTTGAGCTTAACATGGAAATTCTATTCTTTGCTACTGTTGAGGCTTCTAAATTTTCTAAGTTCCTGCCTAATCATGGGATTCTATCATGATGCAGAGGATGGTGTTGGGGTGTTGAGGTATTTACCTCACTCGGTTCATCCTCGGTTTATGCGGCTGTTCCTCCGCTTTGCCGCTGCCTCTCCTCGCCTTCTTGCTCCTCTCATTTCCTTCTGCACTCCTTGATTTTGAGTGAATTTGTGGTGTCTAAAGGAGAGGGGAGAGGAAGGCTGCTTATATAGTCCTCTTGTGTTGGAAACTTGGGGACAAAGACTCCCATATTTGGCTGCCAGCTCCATCTCTTTCTTGGCATCATGCTTCTTTACTTAATTGAGCAAGTCTTGGGGGCAAAGACTCCTATTTTTGGGGCTGCCAGCTTATCTCTTCCTTGTGTTTATCCAATTGTATACCATTTTGGTGTAAGTTGGGTCATACTTGCTATTTTGGAGAAGTCTCCAACTTTGAGTCTTTGTGAAGCCTATTTCTAATAATCCTTTTGGTGTTAACATTGCAGGTACAAGGCTGGAATCTTTGGAGTCTTATGGGGAGCATTTTCTCGAGAAACATGGGGGAGAAAAGAGAAGGAACCTTCGAGATCTTTGCTAGCAATTGTCTTGTTCAATTCTTCTTTTGGCTATCTCTTAAATTTCTAAGCTAGAGATAGATATAGTTGTACTCTCATTTTCATGTAATATTAGACATTGGAGCCCCTAAAGTAGAAGTGTAAGCATGTACTATTTCTATTTAAATTCCTCCACACATTTATTTAATAAAAGCATAGCCCTTACTTTTATCCTTGAAATATAAATTTCCTTGCACTTTATTTCCAATCGTCTCTTTGTCCAATTTTTTTTATACTCCAAAATCTTTACACGAAAACTCGGGGTGTTATAGTTTCTGATGCATATCCTCCAAGATCTTCATCATCTCCTTCGTCGACTTTGCTGCAGTCGTGTGATAAGCCACCTCCTTGGACAACGATAGCCTAATCGCGCTCATCGTTTTTCTTTCCAGCAGCTCCCACTCCTTCGGTTCCATCTTTTCGGATTTGGCTTTTAAAGGTTTCCACAAATCTTTACCGTACAGGTAATCCTCAATCTGCATCTTCCAAAATCCGAAATCAGATCCGTCGAACTTCTCTACAGCAATCTTCCCATCGATCCCCATCGTGATTTCTGCCTCTTAAACCCTAGGCTCTAGATACCAGTTGTTAGGCAATAAACACAGGCAATCACGAATATAAAGGAGAATGAACACAAGAAATGGTTTACCCACTTCGATACAATGCGTATCTACGTCCGGGGGCGATGTCAAGCCAGGGATTTCACTATATAATTTCAGGATGATTTTACAATGAGGGAGCACCTCTATTTATAAGCAAAATAGAGAGCCCTAATTCTAGTCAAACTAGGAAACATATTCCATAAGGAAATATCTTCTATGGAATAAATCTATCATGAGGAAATATACTTCTAGGAAACAAATCCTAAATATGATAGGAGATATTTTAGGTTCCATAATTAACATTATTTTTATTTTAAACGGTACTATAAAAGTGTGTAAAAATAAATAAATTCTAAAATTAGGCTAAATAAAAGATAAAAATTATACCGCCAAATCCCCAGTCCAATCCATTCCTCGGACCCATTCCCCCATACACCAATTCCCATTACTCAAACTCCATTGAAGAATTTAATATTAATTTTATTAGTAAAGAGTTATTTTGTAAAGACGCATGAACATAAAATAGACTTATTAATTTATGTTTTTGTTTGTTATGAATATCCTATTATAGTTAGCCATAATGTGACCATATAGTTATTATCCCTTAATGTAATAAAAAAGTTGAACCCAGTTTTCTTCATATCAGTGACCGTGCCTTTTGACAATTATGATATATTGTAATGTTTCTATTTCGGAGTCTGTGTTTTTTCTTGTCATTGATAACTAATTGGAATGAGATAAAAATTATGAAAGAAATATATAGTATTAATTCTCCACTACATTTGACTTGATTTAATATGAATCTATCTCTCATACTATTTTTTTTATTATTTTTGTTTAGATTTTAGGTACACACATTCATAAATATGCTGAAAAGTACACATGCGGATAGCTCTGTTAGAGTTTGTATACTAGAAATCACGTTTCGAGTGATTGAATACTGTAAAAGTCTTATTTTATTTTCCAATGAATAAAACAGATTATTTTTGTCATAATTTTGTTATGTTTTACATTTAATGGATGTTAATGCATGTTTAAATGTATAAGTTAACTTAACAAAGTCTAAGTCTTTGTTTTAGTAGACCGGTTGTGGGCGTCGTCCACTTTAAGGTAACACGATAAGTTCTAAACAAAGAAAAAGATGAATTTCACAACCTAGATGGAATTTGACTATCCATCGAGAAAGGTTGTAATGTCAGTCCGCATATTTCTAAGCAGTGGCGGATCCAGGTGGAGGCAGATGGGGGCGGTCGCCCCCACCATGCGACTAATTTTCCCTTATCCCGGATGTATATTTTCCATATCCGCCCCCTCCGTTGCCTCCGATGTCGCCCCGTTGACCGAAAAAAATAACCATTATCGTCCCAAGCTCAATTGAAATAACATCCACAGACTTGCTAAGTTGTATGGCATGCCTCGATCCAAAAAAGATTTCGTCATGCTTTTAATATTGATAAGCTTGTTCATCTTGCTACTCTTTACCCATAGGACTTCACATGGACTCAACATACTGAATTGTTTAAACAACTTGAAACTTTTGTTGATATTGTGAGAAGAGATGCACGATTGAATGCTATTGAAGATTTGGCTAGCCTATCTCAGAAGATTGTTGAAACCAAGAAAGATAAAGTTTTTTCGTTGGTTTATCGTCTGATTGAGTTGGTATTGATCTTACCCGTAGCGACTGCATCTGTTGAAAGAGTATTTTCAGCAATGAAATTTGTCAAGACTGACTTGTGGAATAGGATGGAAGATGAGTGGTTGAATGACAGTTTGGTAGTATACAATGAAAGATCCATCTTTGCTAGTGTTTCTAATGAAAGAATCTTCAAACGTTTTCAAGATATGGATACCCGTAGAAATCAGTTGTCTCGGTTAACAGATGCTAGAGCTACTTGAATTGTAATAGACTTTCATTTTGCTAAAAAAACATATTGAAATATTACATTTAATATTTTATTATTTTATTCCGCCCCCTCCATTTTTTAATCCTGGATCCGCCACTGTTTCTAAGCCTTACTGAAATAAGATGACATTGGTGTGGTATAGCACTGAACGGATCTAACAGCAAGACTTGTCCTTGGGCTATCTACTGAAAGGCGAGGTCTTGATAATATTTGTTTCTTAATCAATGTAGGTTAGCATTGAGCATACGGTATTGATTATGCATTACTTTGACTTATCAAATGGTGCGCGTTTTTCGTAACCCAATTATCCCGATATATTGGGTAGTGGTGATCAATATCTAGCGGTGCTAGGATTGCTATTATATTGAATCGTGCGCGAGCTGAGTCTCGTTTGATAATGTCCTCAAGAGGAGCGCGAAACAAGGTTTTATTATTCGGAACCTAGCTAGTTGGAGTTTGATTACTCTATGAATAATAAATAAGCGTTTCATGTTAAGTCCACTCTTGGAATTAATAAGAAGTTAATTAATTAAGTCAATAGCAGACATTAATTAATTAATTGATATTTTAATCTTAAGCGCGGGAAATGAAAGTTAAACGGAAACCCGGATTACTTGTAATTTCGGATTTGGATGGGGAGAGTTCAATATTACTTCTGTAGTGGCTGCTTGTAATATTCCAATTATAACTTATATTAAATTGTGGGTTCAATTTAATTAGTAAAAAGTAAATTGGATGAGCCCATATCCAAAACCTTCCATAGATCCATGTCTGGGCCCAAAAGGAACTTAATATAAATAGGAGAATAAAGGAGACAGAAACAACACAATTTTATTTCATAAAATTTTCGAAAATTTTCGGCCCCCTAGCTTGAAGGAGATTTCGAATTCCACTCCTATTCCCAAAAGGATTTCTTCTGTCTTCTTTATTTAAGTCCTAGTATTCTAGTAAGATTAGCCTACACTGATATTGGAATACAGTTCGGGAACCAAAGAGAAGATTTGTGGTCTAGTATTCAAAGCGTCACGTGGAGAAGCTGCTAGCCATCTTCTATTCTTTGGAGAATTAATTAGGTATTTTTCTGCTCCGTAGAAAAGCATGTTTTAGGTTTCAATATTCTTAAAGCATGATTAATTCAAGTTATGAGCATGATACATGTGATAATTACGCGAATAGATTTTGTCTAAATAATCTGCTAAATAGATCTGATTATTATGTGATTTATTGGTGTGATTAATAATTGTAAAATTATGATAATCAAGTCCAACACCGCTTCCGCTGCCGGTTCCATCAAGCTCCTCAAGGAGAGGCTATTATGTACCGACATGACCATATGATATACAGACGTGGTTCAACATGCTCATCGTTGACTAGAAACGGACTAGCTAACAAAGTAAGTGGAATTATATAAAGTATATATCACACAAATTGTTTGGTCACACACACTACTAATTTAATATTAATTGTATTTTTCAGACGATAGCACAAGCTGTGGGACATTGGTATTTCGACCGGAGCGAGTTCCAGGAGATGGACATGCTCAATGACTTGCCACGGAAGTGCACTAGTACCGACTATCAACCTACTTTGGAGAAAAAAGTGCAGGGATTATATTCATCATTAGATGCCATGAATTGATAGCATGTGAATTTGAATTTCTATTTTCAGTTATGAATGAAAGGTTAAAAGTTTTCGGTTAAATCAGCTTCTTAATTACTCCACAATTTAATTACTGGTGACAATAAACACTACTATTACATAGGAAGGTTACGTGTAATGAAATGAACTAAGTGAGGGATATGACATCTATAAAAGCAAGATGTTATAACTAGGGTTATTATACATATTATCTTAGAAGCATGAGTCCTCAAAACTCAGTCATGGTGATGGTGATTATGATAAATAGTTTGGTTGTAATGAGTGATTGGACAACAGTGGATGTGAAAGAGTGCTACATGAATTTGCCTGATGATTGTAAATTTGTGCTGTTGAAAGGGATATGCAGCGATCCTTACGGTTTCCCATGGGGTGGTTGTTGTACTCTCATCACTTTCAAAAAGATTAGTTCTGATTGCTACTTTGGAATTGCTAATGACCTAATAAACAATTACCCTTGCCCATACCCAGATCAGGCTCGTAGTGCCACTTTAAGTATGTATGAAAATTGTATGGGCTAATACTCCTATAATTTATTGCAAACGCTCATTTAATAATTGTATTTTATGGATACAAATTGGTGATCAAATTATATATTAATTACTCAAAACCTTATGTTTTAGTACTATGTTTTATTTATTGGAAAAAGGTTGAATACATAACCAAAGATTATCATACGTTAACCTACCCTAAATCTTATGTATAGAAATCATGATATTGATTCAACAACTGCTAAAACAGCCATATATAGTGTTGGCCGGAACAGCTCGTTTGCATTCAAGGGGCGAAGCTCAGCCTCTAATCAACCAAATTGTTTGTTACCAATTCAAGAACAAACTCGGGCCGGAGATGCTAGTAATTGACCAATTCAAGAAACATGATTTTTTCCTAAAACAGAAGAAACAATGTTTAAAGTTATATTTTGAAAGTCTTTAATTGACGATCCCAGGAATACAGAGGGAGTGGATTATACCTTATATATATGTGATCATGTTGAAACAATGCTCCAACGAGCTGCCGCTGTAACAATGTTACTTTGCTTTCATGACCACGAGATATAATGGTTTAAAAATAAGTTTAACAATTTTTACTTGTAAACAAATAAGTTTAAAAATAATGGTTTAAATGACATAATGAGTTTATCTATAACATTTATAGATGAAAAAATATTTGAAGTTGGTGATTAACAAATCGACCATGACCAATAACAATCTAAACCATAACAAAACCAACATAATAACAAATGTACCTATGAAAGCAACACGCAGCAATGTTAAGTCCGCACATCTCCTTTAACTACCGGTATCTATTTTGCGACATACGATATATCCAACCAATATCAATAAACAACGCAGTCTCCTCAAAGCAACCAAAGAAGAATATTATAACCACAAAAAAAACATGAAAAAATAAAACTCACAAGTGAAAAAAGAAAGGGATATTGGCGTCTAGTATCACGAAACTTTCAAAAAGTTGGATTTTTCCCACGAACTTTAAAATTGGCAGATAATATCACGAACTTTACCACCGGTTTGTTTTTTTCCACGAATGAAAAAATTCATGTTATTTTAATAAATTGAATAACAATTTTGCAGGGTGTGCTTCAAGAAAAACTAGCTTCAGAGATTGAAAAACTTAAAGCTCTCAAAATTGTTGTCGAGAAATTGCGAAAACAAATCTATATCATAATATTATTTGTGGGAATTTTTTCATTTGTGGGAAAAACCCAACTTTTTGAAAGTTTCGTGATATTAGATGTGAATATCCCTAAAAAAAATTACCGAAGTTTCAAGCTGCGTTAGTAGCCAATTTTTGAAAAAAATAATTATTTTTTGGTTAAATTACAATATTGGATACTAGTGTTGTGATAAATGAGGATAAATATACTTAAAACAATTAATCATTCATACAAAAGTGGTCTATGTGATATACCTAGCATATTTCATAAAATGCAAATCTGCAAAACAATAGTATATAGCCCAAAATAACTTGGGGCCATTAACCAAATCCACATTAATAGCATAATTTTATCTTGACATTAAACACATATTAGTGCACACCACATGACAACCCATAAATATAATACTAACTTTTTTTAAAATAAAATAAAATAACCTATCTCCTAGGTGTCACCCCAGCCTCTTATGAGCTTCTAGGGCTCTTAAATCTTAATTAATTCACAATTCCAAAAATGTCCACTTTCTCAAATTGATTTGCCACCTTCCAAGAAGGTCAATGTGGGGACTTCACATTAAATTTTTTGCCCAAAATTCAGTTTATTATCAAGACTCAACCATTAATGTCCCATTTGACTAATAAATTAAAAAGCAGCCGTTACATTCAAAAAACAAAATTCCGTGTTTCAAAATTCAAAGTTTTTAAAATCTATTAAATGGGAGAGAGTATTATGTATTAACTAGTACGGAGTATTAAATTACTAATTACCTCGATTAGTGTTAATTAATCCATTTGTTAAATACTCAGTAGATCCGCTTAGATATCTAAGATAGAGTATTTTAAATTTTTAATCTAAAGGTACAGTCTTTTTTATTGTTATTATTCGAATCTCTTGCTTTAGTGTTTTTTTTTAATTGTGATTAATTAATTCCTAATCTTGAATTTGCAACAGGATGACGATTGCATTAGCGATAGACCAATCCCTAATCACTCTCATGATTATGGAGAAAAGAGCTTTAGATATAAAAATTCAGCAGTTAGTGTTTGAATTATTTGAGACATGCCAGTTAATTAGGGATATAATGTTTAATTAATTTGAAGGTTTAATTTCAAATGGCCAGACATTTAATTTGTAAATCCTATGCATGTCTACTTAATGCATGATTGGGCTTTAAATATATTTAAAAAATTATTTATGGAGCTTGAATTCAAACTATATTCGTGTGTGTTACTTTCAAATAGTGTGAGTTTAAACATTTTTCATGTGCTTTATTCGTAGCTAACTAAAACTAACATTTTCAAATTAATTTAATGAAAATGTGTAGAAAGTTATGGATGTAAATTAGTTCACTACCTCAAATTAATTATAATTTATACTATATGATTTTGGAACAAAATGATGGTCAAGACTCAAGACATGCAAAAGAGACAAGGTTATCAACAGAAAAGAAACATCCAAGTACTATAATGTAGTCAAAGAGCACAATTAACAAAACAGCCTCATAATTATAGATTTTACCAGATAAAGTATGAGTACTTCAATAAAGCAAAAGAGAAGATTATTTCTCACCTCATATGATGAAAGCAAGTAGCCCACAATTTTCAAGAGACAGTACACAACCTCAAATCAAACCCTAATCATTACACTTTTCTTGTCAATAAATAATTTAAAAAATGTAGAAATAAATCAATTTAAAAATGTAGTTAACCATTTTTAAGAGAGTACATGAACTGCCACATGTCCCTCTTTATATAGAGTTCAATAGATATTGGAGGATATTAAAAACCCTTTTGTTTGTTGAAAATTTGATAAAAAAGTTAACATTAGCTAGCTAATGGATTTTGTAAAATTAAAGTTGACATCGTTTGATAATTGAATTCTTGTTTTTTAAATAGTTGGAGGTATGTGAGTATATTTTGTTGAGTTGAATAACAATGAGGTGTGTAAGTGAAACTGACATTTGATAGTACATTGATTCTCACTTGGATAATATAATTTATTTATTTTTTTGTGATTATTAAAATTGATTTTTCAGTTTTCTGTTTATGCATAGAGACACAACATACTCAATTTCGACAGTAAATAAATGATATTTATGCTATAATACAAATATAAAAATTACAAATATTGATATATAATGATATATATATTTTTTTAATTTTAAAAGTTTCCCCTCACTAGCTTGGAGCAAGTAAAAATATGTGCGAAAGTATTTTTATTTGATGTATTTGGAAATGGTTATTTGTAGCTGTCAATGATTCAATAACGTGGTGCTGTGGTAGTGTCACATGAGCTTCCACGTATGCAATATTTTTTATAATGTAATAATTGTAGATAAAAATGAATTACTTATAATTGAATGACAATTAGGTAGTGTGTTTGCAAGAATATGCGACCATTCATAAAATGTAGTAGTAGTTGATATTTGCTAGTCTGTAAATACTTATTTTGGAAAACTATTAAAATTTATAAAATCTATAAATACGTTAGTGAGTTTATGTATATATACATATATAGTAAGTCCAGTGAATTCCTCTTTGTGCAATAAATATTCAAATTAATCACAATATTTGGTTATTTATGATTTACAGGGTTTTTCAGTTTGAGTAATATTAAAGTGCAATTGAATTTTCAGTTGAAAAAAGCAATGGTTCATGTAACTTATTTTATGCCTAAGTTGTTTACAAACATTGTTGCATCGACCCTAAACAAATTAAGCACTTTTCCTCTACAATTTCCAAAGCTTCAAGAAATGTACTAGAACTCATGAAATCTTTTAGCCTTTAGGAGTAGTAAAATAGGACATATATTTTTTTAAAAATGCAAGAAAATCTCAATCATTGTTCTTTGTACAACTGAAGAATATTCTTCCTATATGTGGATGGAATAAATTCAGAGCGATTTAATTTACCAAGAGCAATTGTCATTTTGCAAAAACAAACATGTAGTTGAAAATTGTGCCCCTCTTATAATGACCAAGTCACATGGAAGTTTCAATATTGACACTATACAATAGTACTATATAAAATAAATATAACTAAGGGCGGGAAACAACTAATCTGTTCATTTCAAAATAGTACTAAGATTCTTACCTAAAAATGTTCTATTACACAACAATGTAAATATCTTTCATTTCAAAATAGTACTACTATATAAGATTTTTTTAGCTAAATATAATGTACGCTATAATTTAATAGGGAAAATAGTCAAAAAAATATATTTTGTCGAATTCCATTGTCACAAAAAATTACTCCGTAGTATTTTGTCAAATATTGGTTCATCTGACCACTTTAAAAATCACTCATAAAAATTACTAGTGTGAAGTTTGGATTTGGTTGTATTTATTTCATATAAAAGAATCCAGTCACCTACATATTATAGTATCTTTAATGATTTTTAGTGGGAGTTTTATTTTGGAAGAGACATATCGTTCAACTCACTAATGGCCTATCTATAATTTTCACGCTGTCATATCAAATAATATTTCCTTAAAAATATTCATCGGGAGATAATTGTGAATAATTCAAACATTTTGGTTTTTCATGTTGATTTTAAAAATTGAAGACTAACAAATTTTGATTAGAAGTTAATATACATAATTTTTTGGGTGCAAGTAATTTCATATTTTCAAGTAAGTGATTAGAAGTTTTTA
Organism: Salvia hispanica; assembly: GCF_023119035.1. Taxonomy (NCBI): domain Eukaryota; kingdom Viridiplantae; phylum Streptophyta; class Magnoliopsida; order Lamiales; family Lamiaceae; genus Salvia; species Salvia hispanica. The sequence goes on from NC_062966.1 coordinate 22,646,234, forward strand.
AATTTCGAGATAAACTATACAATTGTATCAGTAATATTTTTTCATTCCCAAGATCTATTGCTTGCCATTGACATTATTATACATTATCCTTTGTATCGGTTTTGCTAGTCGATTGCAATTCTACTTAGATTTATTTTTATGTGGGAAGGAAGAAGAGGAATTGAACATATATATATATACTATTATAAGCAAAAACAAAACAAAAAAAAAGTTGATTTCATTACTTCAAAGCAAGGTGCTTAACATACTTTTGTCAAGGAATTTACATAAGCATTCTGTTATATTCTATCAAGAAAACAAACCATGTAGAGAGAGTTTTTATATGTTGACAAAGATGCATAATTTTAGCATATCATATAAATATTCATATCCTAAAATTCAAAATCTTCTTGAACTTGAGAACATGACTTCTGCATTCTAACGGCACTGAAGCTACTTCTTGAAGCCATTATCTCGTTCAACGAAAGGCGTTTCTTCGGGCCCGATTCGGGCCTTTGCTTCGGGGCGCTATACGACCTCAGCTTCGCCCTAAACGATTGCGTGTTCACCATGTAGTTTGGGCAGTTCGAGTACGGCCTAAATAAGCCGTCCCCACACACGCTCTTTGGCGGCGTGACCGGGACATGGGCCCGGCCCGAGCACGAGAATCTCGGGGTGTTTTGGGCGGTCCGGAACTTGTAGTCCTCCGTGACGAATCCCCAGTCGAAATCTTGAGGGTGGCGGCAATCGGGGATGGACAAGCGGGCCGGGACCGGATACGGGAGAGGCGACGATACTGCTTGGTAGCAATGATCGTCGCTGTACTCGGACACGGACCCGTTCATCCGCCTAGACCTCGATCTCGGGCCGCAAGTGTCAATTTCGACGATTTTTGGGCTATCGTCGAATGAGTTAACAGAAGGGTCATAGGAACCTGCGACGACCCTTCTGTTGTAAAACTCACCTCGATTTTCATCAAATCGGCTCTGAAAAGTTCACCAAAAGGGAAACCTTAGTAAATCGACATAACTGGTTAATTTAATATCTCGTAAAAATTTATGACGGGCCGTGTTTATACTTACCACGGGCTTTCTCGGTTGTGTCTCGAGTTGGTATCGGTAGTCATTCCCGATCGAACGACGGGCCCGTTGCGACCGTACGGCAGCTTGGGCCCGAAACAGAGCTTGCATACTATGAAGTGTTGCAGCTGCACGCTTCCTCACAAGGTAGCCTCTAACAAGAGCTTGCAACTTCACCAGCCCTTTTAGGGCCCGTAACGCTTTTCGGGCCTATTCAAAATTCCAAAATAAAGGCAAATTAGCAACACAAAAATCCAATTGAAATACACCAAAAATAGCAACGGTTTTAGAACAAAAAATTCAAATTCAAATTTCAAAAATTGGAACTGCCTAGACAATGATGCATGAAGATCACAGTCAAATAAATGAAATAATCAGAATAGGACAGCACATAAACATTCTGTTTGATTACAGTGTTACTACTAATTTTGCTTATATTTCAAGAAACCAACAAAATATAAACAAAATAAGCATTTAAATCAGTGTAACAACAAATAACACCAACCAATTAACTTTTGTTGGAACATTCCAAAAAATCAAGAAATCAGTAAATAACATTTGAAAATAAAATAACATACCAAAAATCCTCTAAACACAGTTTGAATCTTGGCAGCAGCCAATCTCTCTCTGCCACCTGTATACAAGCCTCCCCCTTTCCCTTGGCTGGTCAGCCGGACCACCGCCACGGCGGCCTGAGCGGCGGCGACGGCAGCATCGGCCGCCGCGGCCGTGGCCGCCGCGACCGCAATAGCGTGCTTATTCTGGTCCTTCTCAGTGTCGCCAATGTAGGGTCTCAACCAAGCCGGATCAGCCGCCGGAATCTGATTGAATCCGCCGGAATCCTTGCCGGATTTTGCAAAACTCCACCTTTTCTTCTCTCTCTTATCGCTTTCAACGTTTTCTTTATCTCTCTTCATCCCAAGAAGCCCCTTGAGCCACTTTGTAGCCTTCCCCATTTTCTTTTTTCAGTGATTTTGCTTCAAACAATGCTGAAATTGTACAAAAATGGCAGAATGTTATGTAAAGATTGAATCTTTATGTGCGAGAGAGATAGAGAGAGGGAAGAAAGAGAGAGAGGGACACTCAGAATCTTTACTTATAAGCAGAGGCAGAGCATAATACAGAGGAGTGTGGGGGGAAAATGGCCTTTACAAATGGCATCAAAACCTTAAACTTAAAAAAATAGTGAGAGAAGTGATAAAGATTGGATTTTTATATTTGGGTTTGGGGTTTTTTTGCATTTGTGATTTAATTTTTGAAAAAAATTATCCTCTCTGACACGACCTCGTGAGGAACAGTATTACAAGACAAAAAGGCATCACAGAAAGAAACGATTTTTAAAATAGCAATAATCATGATAAAATTCAAATAAAATTAGAAAATTTGAACTTGAAATTCCAACCAATAAGAAGCTCATGTTCAATCATTTCTCTCACAACTACAAATTCAAGAGGAAAACACAAATGTTCCTTAAAAGTCACTCAAAGAGATAAACAAACACACCTTTTTCAAATTCAAATAGCCACTCAATATTTCCAACCAGAAGCCCACAAAACATATAGAATCTCTCTCTCTCTTACAACTTCATGGAGCAACGTGCGAAAAATATGAGAAAAAACACCACTATTTGTAGATCTTGTAAACTAACATTAATATATGGGCAGACCCCTTTTCATGTAAAGTAAACAGAAATCACTAAAATAAAGTCTTTAATTGGTTGAATCTGACCAAAACTAGCAGTGCCCTTATCCCATATCACTTTCAGCTTTTAAGTAGCCTTTTTTCGAAGCTTTTAAATAGCTGAAATAAATAAAGAAATCGGTGGTGGAGAAAAAAGGGTCTCTGTTTCTTGAAAAAATTAATGCTTTTTTTTGGTCGTCAATAATAAAAGCACTTACCACATTAAAGCAGTGAAGAAATCTTGATGGCTTGTTGTTGAAAGAGATGGATGTTTTGAGGGTGTGGTTTAAATTTTGATTTTTGGGGTTGATTTGGAGAGGAATCTGTGCCTTTTTATAGTTGTTTTGGTGGAGTTTTGAAGAAGTGTCAAATCTTTGAGAAATGAGGATTATAGTGTAATTAAGAGTGGTATTAAGGTTTTGATTTGAATGTGGCGATGTAACGACTATTTTTCTGAAATTTATGGAGTATTTTAATTTGTTACTATCTCTATAAGAAATGCGTAGATGCTTATTTGTGAATTTTATTACTATGTGTATGCTCTAAATTAGAAAGAAGAAGAAGAATATTTTAATTTGATGACATGGTATCAGCGACAACGTGGATTCTCTGGTGCATTTCGAGGAACGGAATAATTGCAAAATGTGTTACAGATGGTGCGGAGTAATGGGCGTCGCTTAATAGAGCAAAGGAGGACGGGGTGTCACTCGACTCACTATGTGACCATTGAAAAGTATAGTCATGATGCCCACACGTAACACGCTAGACGTGCAAGTGGACATCAATTTTTCTTCTTTTTTTTTTCAAATGAGCGTTTAGTTTTACAGTTATCCTCTTTGTTTTTCTAAGATCGATTACAAATACGATTTGGAAGCATTTGTGTCATGGTGGTAAATGATAATGATTTCACATTACGTAAAATTTTTACATCCAATAATATATAAGGATTTTAATTTGATAAATTTTAGATTTTAATGAATTTTGTACTTTAATTAAATTGCATATTTTAATTGAATAAGAAATAAATTAGAAATACTAATATCAGTGTAAGGTTGTAGATGCGAATGTTATATCTCTAAGAATAATGATAAAAATGATGCGTGATTCTACTCCGTCCGCGAATAGGAGTCCCGTTTTTCCATTTTAGTCCGTGTGCGAATAAGAATCCCGGTTCACTTTTACCATAAATGGTAATAGGGTCTCACCTTTACCTAAATTCGTGCAGTCAAGAAATGTGACTCCTAGTAATGGACAGGGAGTAGTAATTAATTACTGGATGACTTTAGAATATTCACGATAGGAGTTGTGTGACACGTTTTGATAGCTATGACTGGACTAATATATGTACAATAATGTCGAATGCAAACAATAAAATACTTATGAGATTTTATAAATTTGAATTTGACCGAGTTGAGTTGTTAAGCCTCGTATTTACAATAAACTTATGATTTTCTTGTTGCAATAGATCAAATAATCGGGTAAAATTGTTAAGAATTTATGAAATTTAATTATTAGTGGTGTATCTTGTATGAGTGAAAAACATCAATAATATATTATAAGCGATCATAAATTTTTACCCGTGAAATAATTGTGAAAAAGATCCAAATTTTATGATTTTTCTAATTGATTTGAACTACAATACAAATACAAAATTTATGATTTTCTACCCGTAAGATAATTGCGAACAATTCCACATGTTAAAATCTAAATTTCTCATATTGATTGCAAAATTTACCATTTAATTTATATATCAATTTCATCGTGCATAGTACTCACTTTTCTTTTATATTTTTTAAAATTAGCGCCACAAAGAAATTAGACTTTTATTCGTGGACGAAAGGAGGAGTATTTAATAATGATACGAGTGTGCAATATAAATGAGATCACATATTAGATTAAGTACGTGAAATTATATCAACTGAATACTTATCAAAACTATTGTACAGTAACATTTTAGATTGAACTATTCATAGATTTGAGTTAAATCAATGGATGCGTCGTTAAAATAAAATATGTTAATCGGAACAGAACATGTATCTAACAAGGTCAAAATATTTGTAAGATAACTACAAATTTTAATTTCTGAAAATGCACTAATATTATCCGTGGTTCATATTTTTAAAAATATCACCAAACGTCCATAAAATCGATATAATTTTATTGATTTTTTTTGCAATATTTAAGACTTTTTCAAACGAACGTCATATTTATTTGATTTTCTGCTATAGTACTATTTTTTATTTTGACTGTTTAAGACAATTGCAAAAAAATGAAAAGATAATATTTTATGAGTATTATATGATACACTAAAAATAAATAAATAAAACTGTAATTTAAATAACAATGGCCTATTATATTTTTTAAAATTATATGTTGGAAAAATGGAGTGTATAAAGGGGAAACTCGTGAACAAATTTATGCCAACTTCAAGGTTACAAAATTAGGTGGCTGTGTACTATGCTTATGGTATGTTTGACCAGTCTACATCCAAATTTAAATACTCCATATTAATCATGATGTTTGTTAGGGGATAATCATTTGGAATTGGATCCCCTCTATTATACGGTAGGAATAAAAATAGGCTGTGAAAAATAGATATAAATTGTATTTTTATAATTCAAATTTTTCCATGAGTATTAATTAGTACTTTAAGGTGGTGTTCAGTTTTCTAGATAAAATAATATCAAGTTATAATCTAAAATTAAGTTGTGAGATTATTTTAGCAATAGCGGGTTAGCTATAACTAATTATCTCATAATTATCCATCTAGAATTGAATTGTGAAATTGAATCTAATGAACCAAACACATTACAAATTTGATCCGAGATACAATTTTGCAAATTGAACCCTCCTAAAATTAATTAACATAGTACTTACATAATAATCTTTCTGCGGTAATTTGGAAAAATAACACTGCTAACTTTTTATCAAACTAAAAATCATGATTGAATTTTCTTCTTTTCAAATTTATTGTCAGAGAGTATTTAATTGAACCCAAATTGGGCCGAGTACTCATGTGGTTTGGCCCACAAAGGAAAATAATATTGTTCGGTGATGTACGTTGGTCTTCACTGATTATTAATTTATCATTATTATATATCGGCCCAATTCCATGTGAATGTCGATTTTTATGCCACTATGTTTATAAATAATTATCGTACTTATTATGTTTTGAGATTCATAGATTGTGTAATTGAAAAAATTACAACTTCTTTTAAAGGATGTAATTTGAAATTTTAGTATGGGAAAATTTAATATGCAAATTATACATATTTCATTAAATTATAAGTTTAAATAAAACTAATTGGATTTAATATTAAATTTAGAAGCAATTATTAGGAGCGGACATTCAGATTTTGGATCGGTATTTTATCCAATCCAATTCGATCCGAAAATCAAAAGCGTTATGATGAATGAATTTGATCTGAGTTGATTAGAAAAATCTAAAATTACATAAACACATAACAAAATTTCAAGAATTCAGTACAAAAAATCTAAATTTTGAAAATCTATTACCAACAACCCTTAGAATTGTTCAACACAAATGTTTTATAAGGTTTGTGACAAAATTATATTTTTGTTACATATATGATAGTATTATGTAACAAAAATATATTTTAGATTACTTTGAATTACAAAATAACTAATCTAATCTGATCCGAACAACCGAAATATTTATGAATATGATTCAAACTAAAATTCCAAATCGAATGTTAAATTTCGGTTTAGTTTACATCGGATTTTGAATTTCAAATATTTTAGTCAGCAATTATGTATATACAAATACAATTATCTTTATTAAAACTTTTGCTAAATTTTGCAATAGGTGTGTTGGTGAAATCGCATTATTTTAGTCATAATAACGATAAAACTTGTTCAATGCATCAAAATTAAACTATTAATTGAAAATTAGTTGTTTCCTTCGTGGAAAATGAATGTTCGGAAGAAAAAGTTGGAAGTCAAGATTCAATATATTTAACAGTATTTATAAAGAATTTTTATGATAAAATTTTTGGAAAATTTATATTCAATTGTCATCATAGATAAAGATAGTTTACGAAAGGAAAAAGTTTAGTTAACTCTCAACTCACAAGGAAAAAACTAATTTACGGAAAATCAAATTCTGATTAACGGGATACTAAATACCTAAAATACCCCTGAACAGTGTAGATTCCGAGTAATCCGACACATCAATTTCCTTTTATACCCTTATTATGGTAAAAAAAAATACTAATCCAGAAAGGATACAGCTTAAAGAGAGAAATATAAATAGTGGTGAGCCCTAAAAAAAAGAAATAAACAAATATCTTTCCCATTAACTTTCAACTCAAATCGCCGCTGTTACTTCAACCGGCGAAGCTCCTTTACCCCTTCAATCTCTCTAGATTTCTCTAGCTAGGGTTTATCTAATAGATCTATCACTTTGTTTTTCTCAATTTTTCGGAATTTTGTTTGGATTTCTAGGGTTATTTGTTCGGTTTTGGTATCGATCGTTTAGGAATTTTGGGGTTATTTGAGCATTCGGAATACTGCGATCTGAGTTTGGATTGAAGGTAACGGTTATACGAGGCTGATTTCCTGGTGTTTTTGGTTTTTTACCGATTGTGGGTTTAAGGCTTTGGATCGGTGGTTAGGGTTTTGGGTGTTGGTGTCGCTTGATTGGGGTGAGATTAGTTTTTTGATAGGGTTAGGTTTAGGGCTCTAAGAGATTTTGAGGTGGAGTTATGGTTGAGTCGGATTGTTTGAAGTCATCTCCGCCGGTAGAGAAAATGCAGCCGCCAAAGCAGTGGGGAGTGGCCAAGCCCTTGTCGCTAGCTGGTCCGATTGATGCGGATATTCAGAGGAGTAGGGAGTTGGAGAAGGTTTGTTGCACTGTTTACATACTGTCTGACTTCAAGTTATTGTGGTTGATTAAGCCTTTGTTTCGGTTTGATTATAGTTTTTGGTGGAGTCGGGGCTTTACGAGAGTGCAGAAGAATCTGCCAAAAGGGAAGTGGTTCTTGCGCGACTTAAGCAGGTAATGATGGAAATAAACGCTATCAATGCAGCTTCAGTTAATCTAATGTGCATTAGATTATTTTCCATAGAACATTAGAGTTTTTCTCTAGAGCAATGTATTTATTATAATTTTGTTGCTATGTGTAGTAAAGGTAGTTGAAAGGACTTTGGGTGTAGTGTACTATTTAAATCCCTGAAATTGTATGGTAGTTCTGGTTGTACATAAACAATTGTTCTGGTAGATCCCTACAGTCATAATCAGACTGTTCTATGATTATTTCCTTTGGTCCTATAGCTTTTGAGTTGTATTTAGAATTCTTGAAGATACTAGAGTTAGTGCAATATATTTTGTAGACCTGTAAACTGTAAACCTGAATGCAGTTGCAACTTGTGGTGCAATTTGACTTGTATGGTATATTGGTTTAGGCGCCCCTGGCTAGAAGACTGCTTACCATCTAAAGTGGACTAAACTATACATATAAGTGAAGGGTTCTGGCATTACAAATGGACAGAAGTAGATGTTCATGTATTCAGTTTTTCCTCAAAATATAAGTTTTTCTTGCTTTAATATATACTCCCTCCTTCCGCCATTAGAAGTCTTGGTTTACCATTTTAGTGTGTCCGCCATTAGGAGTCCCGGTTCGCTTTTACTATAAATGGTAGGTAGACCCTACATTCCACTAACTCATTCCACCCAAATTTTATTATAGCACTAATATATGAAAATGGTTCCCACATTCCACTATCTTTTTCCATCCAATTTCCTTAATATTTCTTAAATCCCATGCGGAACTCAATGGGACTCCTAATGGGGGACGGAGGGAGGAACTTAAAAGTGAATCCAGCAAATTCCCAATCCATTGTTCCCCCCTTTATAGCAATGAAGACCTTGCAATGTTTGTAGGAAGAAAAGATATGAAATCTAGTAGCTGTGGAATTTTCATATAGGTGATTGTTATTAACAGGAGTTGATGCAAGTTTATAGTTCCCAGAATCCAACTATTGGATGTTGAATAGGTATACATTAATGTCTAGTTTTGAGTTTGTTGATACAGGTTACTGTGATAATTTCTAAGTTTCCTTATACTTAATGCAATTTGGTGTAAACGGATACTAGTTTTGGTTTTTAGCTAGCGCATATGTTTATGTTACATTTAATAATAATCCTTATTCCAAGGTTACCTTATTATATTCTTAATTCTCTATTGTAGATTGTGAAAGATTGGGTGAAAGGGCTTACTCGGTTGAGGGGATACACCGATCAAATGGTGGAAGATGCCAATGCTGTTATTTTTACTTTTGGTTCTTATAGACTTGGTGTAAGTAGCTTACATACATTATTGGATATTTTCATCATCTACAACATTTTTTTTACACTTGAAGCTGGAGTATTTTACTTTTGCTTCTTTTTATGAGAATGTCTTGGTGTAAGGGGCTTGTATATAAGATTGTAACTTTCGAAAATATTTGTGAAAAATGCTGTATTTTCAACTACAAGTAATTGTATGCAGTTTGCTTGAGTGGCTTTATAAACATAGTGATTGATTAGTCATATTAAAATATAATAATTGCAACTATTAGAGGTTTTAAATTTAATACTATCCTATACCAATTTGGGATTAAACAATAGTAAGATCTTACTCAATTATGCTGGCTGTGTATCTGATGCAATACAGTTATGGGTATGCTATTATCCTGGTAGTGCTTTTAATCCTTAAATTACTTTCAAATTGATCTTCCGCTTCATGTTTTTCAATGCATATCTTGAGGATTCAGGCGTCTTTGCTAAGTTTTGGTTTATTTAACCAGGTTCATGGACCTGGTGCGGACATTGACACATTGTGTATTGGGCCATCTTATGTTAACCGGGAGGTACAGTGTCAAGATTTTACTATTCTGGAGCTGGTCTTTAAATGTATAGTATGAGTTCATCGGAATATTTTGTTTACAGGAAGACTTCTTTTTTGTACTCCATAACATTTTGGCTGAAACGGAAGAAGTTTCTGAACTTCAACCAGTACCTGATGCTCACGTCCCTGTTATGAAATTCAAGCTTGATGGAATATCAATTGATCTTCTGTACGCAAGTATTTCACTGTTGGTCGTTCCAGATGTGAGTTTTTAAGTTTTATGCATCAAAATAGTTACAAATTTCTTGTTTGTGCATGCTTTTAATACTAAAGGAGTTCTAAATATAGTTCTTTTGCTTCCTAACGTAAAAAACCAGGCTTATCACATCAGTTAGACAAGTGTAATTCAGTTTGGAAAGTTTTTTTTAATGCGTCATTCTTATGTGGGTGACTGTGCTATTGTTCTAGCAGTGTCTAGTTTATTTTTAATGTCATTCTAGTTTCATATTTTCTACCACATGATGAATTACAAATGAGCCAAAGAAATTTGCATTCTGCTTATTTTGCATGCTTGTATAACAGAGCTGTACCTTACTTTTAAGTAAATATGCTTTAATTTTTTTATAATTTTAAATAATGGCTATTAGTTTAATATGAATGTATGCAGGATTTGGACATCTCAAACATCTCGGTGTTGCATGACATAGACGAACCAACTGTCCGTAGCCTTAATGGATGCCGAGTAGCTGATCAAATCCTCAAAGTTGTTCCAAATGTTGAGGTACATATACTAATAAACATGGATGTGGTCTACCAATCGCCTTATTCTCATATCTTACTATCATGCAATCTCAGAACTTCCGGATTACTCTGCGATGCCTAAAGTTCTGGGCTAAGAGACGTGGTGTTTATTCAAATGTAAGTTGTGTTTTCTTTAGAATACCTAATGTAGTACTATTGCCATGAAATAGTTGGTATATCTGTTAATTCCTGCAACGTATCCCTTTCCATTTCATTTCAGGTGATGGGGTTTCTTGGTGGTGTGAACTGGGCTATTCTTGTTGCTCGATTATGCCAGTTTTATCCAAAAGCCAATCCTAGTATGCTAGTTTCTCGGTTCTTCAGGGTGTATACAATGTGGCGCTGGCCAAATCCTGTGATGCTTTGTGAAATTGAGGATAATGAACTTGGATATTCTGTATGGGATCCTCGTAAGAATCCTTGGGATCGAACTCATCTCATGCCAATCATAACCCCTTCCTACCCATGCATGAACTCCAGTTACAATGTTTCAAATAGTACTCGTCGGGTTATGGCAGAGCAGTTCCAGTTTGCTAAAAAGATCTGTGAGGTAGGATACTCTTGTACCTTTTTGATGCCGTCGTTTTGCAGTTTAATATTGGTCTCTTACAACTTCCGCCCTGTAATCAGATGTCTTTGATTTGCATCTACAGGATATTGAGCTGAATAAGTTGCGATGGAATGCTTTATTTGAACCATATTTATTCTTCGAGAGCTATAAAAACTATCTACAGGTCGACATCATTGCTTCTGATCTTGATGACTTGCGATCTTGGAGAGGTTGGGTTGAATCCCGTCTGAGACAGCTAACTTTGATGGTAATGTCTTTTGTTTTGGTTTCCTAGAAATTTTATTATTGTGGTTTTTTTTATGTATTTTACAAGAACCCTGGTGCTGTTTCGGAAGTTTCATCAAGGTTTTTCTTCTCCTATTTGTGTTTTCCAATGGAAATGCAGATAGAGCGCGATACAACTGGGAAGTTACAATGTCATCCTTACCCACATGATTATGTTGATTCCTCAAAGCAGTGTGCACATTGTGTCTTTTTCATGGGCTTACAAAGGAAGCAAGGAGAGGTTATTAAAGAAGGCCAGCAGTTTGATATCCGTCAGACTGTTGATGAATTTAGACATCAAATAAATTCATACATGTACTGGAAGCCTGGGATGGATATATATGTTTCTCATGTTCGTAGAAAGCAAATTCCCTCTTATGTATTTCCAGAGGGCTACAAAAGAAGTCGACATACGCGATCACTAAGTCAGCAACAAGTTGATAAGAATTCTAGTGAAGGCAATGAGGGCTGCAGGACAGACTCTGCTGAGAGGATCCCAAAACGAAAGAGGAGCTGTGATGGATCAGAGCTGGAGGAAAGTCCTGAGAAGAGACCCTCCATTAGTCCTCAGAGGCAGGTATCAGTCTCACCGGAGTATATTTGTTCGGGAGATTCATTGAGAGGCAGTTGCACTCCTGTGTTCGAAACAACAAAGGGGAGCCCAACGGTGATTGTAGAATCTATGCCTAACAATGAAATGGCCAAAGTAGCCCCTGTGGTTATGGAGGATGTGCAAACCAGATGTAATGGAAATGACTTGCACTTTGATGATTGCAATAAAGAGATGTATTCAATCCCAATGCAGATGCAGTCAAACCAGGGGATGCGATGTGCAGAATTTTCTGACGTTACTAACATCTCAAGTTCTTGCACTACTCAACATTTGAGTACCAGTAACAGTAAGGATACGGAGATTGATAATGAAGGATCTTCACTAATTAGATCAAGTGAGGTTAGTGCGCAGCTGCTTATGGATAATGGATGTCAGAATGGTGCTTCTGTTCTTGGGAATGGACTAAGAGAGAAGCTACAGGTTTTGGATATAAGTTTCTTTGTTCATTTATTTTAATATGCATGAGCTATGCTGTTTTGTACTTGAATTTGATATGATTTATGATGTGCCCATTTATTCCGACAGTCTTGGGTTATTGTTTATTTTAACTTCAAATTTTCACGGGCTGAAGTTATGCTATTCTTGACTAGTGTTAGTATGGTATCTATATATTCTTAACATTTCTATCAGTCACACGTGCATGCTTTTCCATGAACCACATTGTGGAATTCTATTGAATTATTATGTTTTAATTATTACTACTAACAGAATTCATAATCTTGTTTGCTTTGTTTTCACATGAAGCCTAATGGGCCGCTCGCGATGGTTCTCAAATCTGTAGATGGAGTTGGGTCAGAACCTGTTGAGAAGAATGTCATGAGGCATGTTTATTGAAATTTTAAAATTACATTTCCTTTTTAATTACCTCTATACAATACCGTCTTTATGCTGCTCTGGCTTTGTTACTTTTGTCTATTAATGCAGCAACAGGCTGAGCCTCACTTCAACTGCCTGAATGTAAAGATGATACGAAGGCTTTTCAATTCACTGCCTAAAGAAGAAGTTAAGTTACCTGGATTGGTGTCACGTGACTGAAAGCCAGCAGCTCGGGTAAGTACCGTATTCAATGCTGGCTTTCATATGTTTCTTAATGTTTCCAGGCATGAAATCTTGGAAGGAAAACCGAGTAGCGTCAATCTGAGGAAAACCACCCTCTGGACATTTTGAATTCCTTATGTATAGTTTTTCGGATTAGAGGGCTCCATGGTGCAAAGTGATTCCGTTACTCCTCTGGAAAGAGATTGATCTTATTATACTGACTTCGTTAACTATGTGAAGATTTGTATTTGCATGGTTGTTGAAGGTTCTGCTATATTATGATACCGTTACCCAAGAGAGTTCGTTTGTATGTTCTAGAGGATTTTTTATGAAGTGTTAGGGTATGGAGTATTTCATTTCATTGTTAGTTGATATAAGGATTACACCTTAGTGTCCTTGTAATCAATCCTCTAGACTTGAATCTGTACATCATTAACATATGAAGACGTGTTCGTCATCTTCTATATATCGTTTTACTCAGCACGGCTACTTGTGTTTATATGTTTTCAGAGTAGCAACTTATGTGTGGTTTTAGAGTATACGGAGTATTATTCTCTCCATCTTCGAACAATAGCGCTGTTTAATATTGTCACTTAGTTTTAATATATGATGTGCTTAAACTGATACGGGCCTCATCCCACCAGACGTTAATATGTATCTGCGAGCCGAAGTCTAGAAATTCAGCCAATGGAAGCCACACGACGTTCCAGATCACACGCCTAGTCATATGTAAAGTTCATGTTTAAAGATAAAGGTCTAACTTATCCCACATCTTCCTTTATTTTTACATAATCTTGTAAATTTGTAATTGACAATCTTTGAGAAATAAAAATTACCCCTTCAGTAAGTTTTCATTCATAGGTAGTCAAATAAACAGATATCAACAATCAAACGGAAATAAAAAAATTACATACAAAACCGTCCAAAGCAGAGTAAAAGGTCCAAATTCTTTACATACAGGCTTTGAGTTACACCTTCATTACAAAACCCAGAAATGGCCCAATGTTTCAACAGCATAAACAGTTATATGGTCTTCAAAATATACATTTGAATCCAGAAAAAACACAAGAAAATGAGTCCAGTTCCGAGTCCTCAAAAAGTCGATGCTAAACACAAACTAGACATCCTCGCTACACTTAATTGTTCATGGAGATCTTTCCCTGTTTAGGTCCACCTACAATAGCAACATCGATCCAAAAATGGCACCCGTTAAAACCAAGCTTCGATAGATATCTCACATTCGATTTTTTTCATGACAAGTAAGGAGTTTGATGTCAGTAGGGAGTAGAAAGCTCACGAGACAATGCAGACAGTTCTGAGCTTTTCAGCACGCGAAGCCTTTTCACTGTTGAGACGAACATGCTAACAATAACAGAAACTTTTCTTAAGTATGAAAGTAAGCATTTGGAATGTAACCATAAATATTCATTTTTGAAGGCAAGCACAAGATCTCTATGAGTAGTTAGTCATATTAATGTTGCAATGGGATTGGTTTTAAAATATTTACTACCAAAGAGTTTCAGACATTAACTTGACAATGTAAGAAGCATTTGTCTGATTCAAACACATTAAAGAATCAAACAAAAGCAAAGGAATTTAAGCTGCATAAGAATCCAAATGAACAACATTATTATATATCAAATCTGCATCATCTCATACTATATAAAACTAAATTAAATCAAGCCAAATGTGACACAGGAATAAACACAATTAACAAAATTAAGGGATACTATCCATGGATGTAAAGATGCTTACTGCCAAGGAACATCACCAACAAGCATCCTGTCACCTTCATGATCCTCATACACGAGGGTATATTCCCCGCTCCCGTCTAATAAGCCGCCGATCTTCTCTACTCCATCGCCCTCGTCTATGATCCCATCACTGCACGATTTCTTCTGCACTGCAAATGGATCAAACAAACAAAAAGCTCATTCGAATCAGTCATTATTCAGTCGCAGCATTGCTCAAACCGACTCGTATTAGTTTGAACAAAGGCCGACCTGCAAGAAGGCCCCTGAAGAGCTCATCAACCGCAAATGACAGCTTTTCATAAGTATTGTATGATTTCAGATCAACTTTCCTCCCAATGGGGATACCATCCATGTTGATCTTCACAAAGGGAGTTCTTGAGCAGTTTTCGACGGTCGAAACCTTGCTCGGAGCAACATCAGGTGAGTCCGAAGCTTGTTTGGAGGAACTGCCGCTGGCAATATTTTTTCTGAATGAACGAATTGGAGGCCATCCCACCACTGAAGCAGGTGCAGTTCTTTTTTTTTTTGCATCATTAGGAAAAGGATAGAGTTAATCAATCAACTACTCCATATTAAATCCAAAGCATGAAAAATCCATTTTATAATAACACAATCACAACATTGAATTAAAATGGTTTGCATAAGAGTTAATCAATAAACTACTTTGATAAGTCCTAAGCATGAAAGATTCAATTTTTCATAATACAATGAATTACAAGATCATTAGACATTAGCAAGAATCTTGAAAAATGGATAGGGTTTTGATTCTTTTCACAGGAAGGGGAATATGGGAATTCAAGGAGAAAGGGAAAGCACAATAAATGAGGAAGGTAAAACAAAACTGCCAAATGCATGGACCACAAGATACATGAACAATTAAATGCAGGGAGAGAGAGAAAAAAGAGAAAGAAAGTGAATATACTCTTGCACAAAAGGCAAAAACTACAGGCAAAATGGAAGATAAAGGTGAGAACACCTTTTCTGAGCAGTGTTGTGCACAGCTGTATTTGCTGCTGAAAATGCCTTAGTTTCTGCTGCTGCTGCTCTATTGCTACAGAGCTGTGAGGATTCCCTTCTGACAGGATGGAGATATGAAGTTTGGAGGTGCTGCCATGGAGATGGAGGTTTCAAGACTGTATTTTGAGGACAATGGCCTAGAGAGAAAAGTCCATCTCTCTCTCTAGAGATGGTGGTGTTGCTTTCTTCAAAGCTCCATTCTCCTCCCGGTGGAGCAAGCCTTAGCTCAAGCTTCTTCTCCTCTGAAATCCCATGGCTTCTTTCCACTGCCCTTTTACCCACCCATTCTCCTCCTTTCGCAATCAAATCCAACAGCTGAGGACACCCTTCATCTTCCCTTGAATTAGAATAATCCTCCATTAACACACACAGAGAGGAAACCAGAGAGAGAGAAGTGTGTATGACTATGTGAGAAACTATATCACAACAAGAACACAGTAAAGATCGAAGCTTTAAAGGGATTGGAGAGAAGGGCTTAAAGTAATGAGAGCCCACATTTGAGAGGAAAGCCACAACCGATCTTCTTCGAAGACAGCACGAGGAAAAGAGCGGACTTTTGGCGAACAGGGCGTCGTCAAGGACAAGAAGGGAGCTTTTTGGAGAAAAAGAAATGATGGAAATGGAAGGAAAGGGGCCTCAAGCGGAAAGAGATGCAATATGCAATCATGCTTTTGAGGCTGCTGATTTCTTTCTTTCTTTCCCTCCCTTGAAATCTTTACAGAGACATGAGAAATGGAAGAGAGAGAGAGAGAGAGGAGACAAGTAGAGAGATTCTCTTCTATCGAAGTAGCTCTAAAACTAGAAACGGAATTAGAACGAAATGCACGCAACCAACTATGTAACGTTGTCTGATGCGGCAAGCAAAAGCGTGCTGACTTTCACCTCTATCTTCAAGACAATACTCCACTTTAACATATTATATACTCCATATATATATATATAATGACAAAAGTTCCTTAGTAATTCAGCACAGTACCCCAAGATCATGCTTACTTATCTTAATCAAGACTCAAACTTTAATTACAAAACCATTCAATATCAATGACGTGTGGATATAATTGAGCTAGTATTGAACAACCCCTTTTAATTTTGTGGTAAAAAGTTAAGATCTTTAATCCCTTCCACTTTGATGCTATCAAATTTACCCTCCAAAAATGGGTTAATAGCTCAAATATTATGCTAACACTTTGCAAGA
Organism: Salvia hispanica; assembly: GCF_023119035.1. NCBI lineage: Eukaryota > Viridiplantae > Streptophyta > Magnoliopsida > Lamiales > Lamiaceae > Salvia > Salvia hispanica. Next base: position 22,663,073 of record NC_062966.1, read on the forward strand.
GAGATTTATTGGGGGTCAATGCTTGCCACTCTCTACTCCTCTCAACTTAATCAATTCTTATTTTGCTGAACATCTTTAAATTAAATGAGTCATTATTTTTAAGCATAAAAAAATCAACTTTTAAAATCTTTGTAGTACTAGTACTCCACTAAATTAAAGATCGGAGAGGGAGAGATTTGCAGGCAGTGCAATAAAAACATGCAGATCCTATGATATTGTCTGCTAGCTACTCTCCGTCCACAGCCAACTATAGAGCTAAAGATACGGTGTGTGCACGGCCTACGGTATGGGTCAAAAGTCAACCATTGCATTTACACCATCTTTTCTTTTTTATTTAAAATGACAGTTATCAATTAATCATTCTCCATTTTTTTTATTCGTTTTACGAAATTGTGGTTGTGGGAAAAGGAAAAAGTACGTCGCCAACTTGGGTTCAATCGTATTCTAATTGTTGGTTTTCGCATTTGATTAATTTTCCAAATAAAATATTCCATTACAATAAATAATCTACATTTTGATGTAATGCGGATTTTAGTAGTAGTAGTAATTTTTAGATCGTGTTTTTTTGTATATGGAGAAAGAATCCATCTTTGTTAAAGTTAGTTAATACTTAATATACCTGTACACAATGGTAGATTGTAGTATTTGGTTTTGTGATAAATGGGGGTGTAAAATGAAAGTAAAATGTGATGAAAAGGTAAAAAATGAGAATAAAAAATATTGTGGGATATTAAACATAACAATGTGTCTACGGTTTTGGAATGAATTCTTATGAAATTGTTACTCCATTAAACATTAATCAATCTAGACCCATTATCATCGTTATTTATGTATTACCTCTCATTTTTTTATGTCGACAGTTGAATATTCGACTTTATACGTAGACCGTAGTCAAGCATCCACTTTAAATATGAAAAATGATTTCACTTGGTTTGTGGGTTGTGGGCCTCCAAGAAGTTGGGCCAAATAAGACCAATATGAAGTAAGTACTACTCTCAATACTACTATTATTGGAGTATTTAATTATTAGTGGAGTAATTGTTAGTGCCATGACTCTTCATATTTAATATGTTTCCATGCTTTTATATATGTGTCCCCTATTTATCCCCATGTATTTTCATTTTTTATTGATTGGTTCTATATTTCTGATTGGTAGAAAAGCACTAGCAATTGAGATTACTAGAGGCAATCTAATATCAAAAACTATTTTTAGTCCAATAGGTAGGCTTGTTCGCTTAATGTTCCCCTAAAGTCAAGCAACTTGACTTGCACCCTATTATAAAGTGTCCATCACATAAAAAAATTTAAAACATTGCTACATTTTATTTCCAGTCGTGAGATATTTCTTTCCGATACGGAGAAATTGGTGTTTATTAAGTTAGCTAAAGATAGAATAAAGTAAAATATTAAAATATTGAATTTTTGTAAAAAACTAAGAGATATGGGTGGAGAGGAATGGCCAATCGATGAAAGAACATGAAACCATTATGTTTCAATAGAGGTACGAGAAAGGGTTGGAGGCAATGAAGTAGATAATGGCTTTAGGGGAATGCTCGACTGCCCTAACTTGTCTTTCATGGAGACAAAGGACCCAATACAACCTCTCGGCCATGTCTTCTTGATCAATTATGTATGTCTAAGTGTCATTCTGAAAATCTTACAACAAGAAAGGTCGTAAGAGAAGCAAGAACACCTTCCGACCAGGCCTTACTATAACCAACCTCACAGATCCAACTCAATCTTTTACACCGATGTATCGTACTCTCTCGACCAGGTCATCAAAAAGACTGCTAAATCTTTCCATATGATGATTCCTTAAATGCTATGTTCTTGATTATCGTATAATGTGATACATTGCATCTACAAAGGAATAAATAAAAAATTAACACACAAAAGTAAAAAAGCGTCGTTTCAACTTATTTTATTTCATATAAGCTATGATTAGGGGTTTAGAAGTCGGATTAGATTTGGTTTTGATAATGACTACACATCTTTTAATATTTGAGTACATTATAGTGCTATTTCTTTTTGCTCATGCGTGCATGACTCATCACAATCAGTTTTATTCGTTAGAGAGAATTAGTTATAATAATAATCTCTCTCACTTTCAAATTAACACCACTAATCATATACATTGATCATATACATGTACATAGACCACATACAAATATTTGAGGACTCGTCCGTGTACAAAACGACATATTTCAGTGTTTCTCAAAACAATGTTATTTATTAAAATAATAAATAAACACTTATTTTACTGAAATAATATCGTTTTGAGAATTAATGAAAGATATTGTTCAATATATACAGTTAACAGTTGTAACAATTACGAAAAAAAAAATGAACTTTATGATAAAATGTTCTCCTTTTAAATCTAATGAAATTGATCAAAATCTGATTAAATTTAATAATTTAAAATAATAATATCACTATAGACAGTTTGTTAAACAAGATAATATGAAATACAATATGAAATTAATAATATCACTATAGACATAATACAATATTGAAATTGTGGAGACGAAATACTAGACCAATTTTTTTTAGAAAAGGCAACCAAATAAAAGGTAAAAATACACATTGAGTCATGTATATATACTCCCGTCATCACTTGACACCAACGAACTATTCAACTATATATTCAAGAATACTATTTATAGAATACCAGCCAATCAAATTGCCTATGCCCATATTGTAGCAATGATATCAAAATTTTAAAGTGAAAAGAAGTCCACTCATATATTAATACTATAAAAGAACATGAAAAGATCTTGAAACGAATAGATGAATGGATAGAATGGGGTCCAAATTCCTTTGAAAAAACGTGGGAAATTAAATCTAGACATGATGGATAAAGGTATGGCGACTGAATACCCTTTTAAATAATCATGGGAAACAATTAAATGTTTTAGATAAATAATGCAAATTTTATAAAGATCTCAACTACCCACAAAGAAGGTATATTTATACAAAAATATGTATTAAAAATTAAGTTAGTTCCCCATATTCCCCTCAATCATGACTTAAGGTAAGGTCTATGGACTTTCCTTGCAAAAGGAAAAAGAATAAATTAATTGGATTTAATTTGTATATTAAAATTAAAAGACTAGTTGCAAATTGCAAAGTCAAGTAGTTTATGAAGCTAGTGCCCTTTATTTGCCACACTTTTTCCTCCTTCCAAGTTCCTTCAATTTGAATATATCACACTTCGTATTCGGTGTTAAAGATTAAAAATAAATGATTTTTTTAATAAATATATATGTACATATTAGAGATTAAATAAGAGCTACATTAACATCCATATTAAGAAATCGCGACACCTAAAAATGGACACACATATAGTCTAATCAACCCATATTTTACTCGATTTGGTAGGGACAAAAAAACTAAATAAGGGGAGACTTTATCCAGTATACGGTACCATATAATTAAATTTTTTTTTGCATATTTTATATTTAAAATCAGTTCATAAATATTAATTAAAATTATATAATAATTAATAAATTGTAACTTTATATTTTTATAGTAACTTGAGTAAAGAATAACTTTTTAAAATTATATATTTTCATATGGGGTAATATAATTAACTAATAAAATCAATTTAAACAAAGCCGGTCTGATTCTATTTAAAATTTAGAGATATTATATGCGTATACATTTATGATTATCTCTACTCATAACGAAATATAACACCGAAATCATTTTAATCCTACCAAACTTTTTTTTTGGTAATGCAATCCTACCAAACTTTATAAATGCGAGTCTTTAAATACAAATAAATAAAGTGGTGTGTGGTTTGGACTGAAAACTGGGCCTAAAATTAATTTGCCCATATCAGCCCATGATCACATTAAATTTTGGCAACTGAAACTATTTATGATTACGATCAATTTAGTACTGTTACTAACTCAATAACGTAATCCTATTATAAAAATGTTGTTTGGTCGTGATGTGAAACATCGAGTAATAATTGGTATATTGAATTTCTATATTTTGGAATTGCATAGATTTATTGAGAGAAATAAATAATAGTAGTATGGAGTAGCAGTTGTTATTTGGGCCTAAACGACAAATTATTGAGTTAAGTTCAGTCGTACAGGCCCACTCAGTGAAGTCACTCATAGATGTTGGCCCAATTCCTACTCCCTGAATTAAAAAATGGCAAATTATAAAAAAAAATTATGAATTTGTTCAAGATCAAACAACTCCACAACTTTAAAAATTGCCAGTAAAGATAATAAATTCAAGCATTTTCTCATGCTGAAATATTCAGATTTAGTGCACATGTGTTGGGAAAAATGATAAAATTCACGTGCAGTCTTCTCTTTGAGATTTTCAAATGTCGCATTAGAGACAATTCCATCCAAATTAGATTGTGCAGTGAGAAAATGTTAGAATTCATTTTACGGTTGATTTTTAAAGTTGCGAGACGAACCATAATTTGACCAAACTTCATGATTTTATCACCTCCTAATAAACAGGTTAAGTTGCCGGAACAATTTAATTTGTCCCACAACTTGATTAATCAACCGGAAAAAACCTTGAAGTTTCGATTTGTTTGTAGCCGAAACAAATTGTAGATCATATATCACATTCCATCAATTTAGTAGCCTTTATCACATAAATCTAAATTCACTATCAAAGCTACTACATTTTCCAACTAAAATTCGAAAACTTATTATACTTGCAAATACACACTACTCAACTACTGAATCTTCATGAATACCACAAAGAACATCATCCACATTTTTATTCTAATCATTTGCATAGAGAAGCCAAGATCCTTCGAGGAGGGGTGAACGGCTTTCGAGCGTGAAGAACGGCCAGATTATCGATCAACAACACGTCGCCTTTTTGCCACGGAATGGCGACGCTTTCCTCCTCCAAGATCCTTAGGCAATCGTAGATGATGTGATCTGGCAACGGATCTCCGTTGCCAAAAGTCACCGCCTTCTTTGGATCGTTCCGCTTGTCCTCCCACCCCGTGTAGGCAGCCACCATGCTATTGAACCACGTCTTGCGCTGCTGCCTCGTCTCGTCCTCCTTGATGGCCGGGATCGGCCCCATTATCGTCTTCGCCCCGTCCTCTGTCCACTCCACCTTCATGTTAAGCTTAGCTGCCCTGTTATATATGAAAGGTAAAATTGTAATTTCATAAATCGACTTTTGAAAATATCAAATTAACAACATTTGAAGCTTCTTTAGTGGATCAAAGGTCATTATGTTTTTAGTGGACCCTAAAGTATATTAGATCATATTGCAAGGGCGGTACGCAGAAAAAAAAATAGTGTAAACTATGATTTTATAATTTTGATTTTGAGATTTTGAATAGACAATTTTATGATATCAACAATAGAGAGATTTGTACCTTTCCTCGGCTATGGCCTTATCCGCGGTAAGAAACGTAGATTTCCAGCCACGGCCGATGGGGGAGGAAGGGTCATCATCCTCCCCAAGAACTCGCGTGTAAATCACACCGTGCTTCTCCAACTTGTCCACGAACTCTGGGTGTTTCTCTTTCATTCTTTCGTATACGACGTGACTAGGAACGATAGGCGTTTCTCCGCCGGATACGGGCTCTGTTTCGCAGAAGAAAAACAGCTTTGTAGGGTACTTTGGCACCTTGTGATCAAGTAAACAACAAAATCGATCAACTTGTTTTTCAAATTATTTTCAAAATTATCATAAACTTAGGCAAGTTTGTTTAATTATATTGAGTCCAAAAGATTAATTCCAATAATACAAATTGAGATATCAAAATTAGGAATAAATTTGATAAATTGGGATGAAATTGATAAATTCGACCATGAGCCCCAAAATTAATTACAAACCTTTTTGGATTGGAGATAATATTAATCAAATTAGCAAAAGTTCAACTATTAAAAAATTTAATTACATATGAAGTTCTAATTGAATTGAAAATAAAAACTAATATACCTGAGCCATTTCATGGTGGAAAGGGATTTTCTGATCCGGCGGCGATTCATTAGCGGTGAAGACACGGCCGACGACGTTAGTCCTGGGGGCGGCGCCGCCGACGTACGGCAGCTCCTCGTACCCGAACGCTTCAACGACGTCGTTGAAGTCAGAGGCCGTGGCTACCGAATCAAATCCACGGAACAAAATCGCCCCGTGTTTGTGGAGAAGCGAGTCCAGCCACGGCCTCTGCTCCTTCACGGCCGATGTCAAAGTGGCCGCCGCGGCAACATGAGTTAACACGGCGGGGAAAATAACCCCGCCTTGGCTCTTCTGCTCCGGGAACTTTGCTTCGGCGAAGGCTGAGGAGTTCGTAGGCATCTTGTTGTGAATTTTGGATTGATTTGTTTGGTGTTATTATTGATTGTTGATTTACTATATGAATTAATTGATACAGTTGGTGATGGTGAGAGCTTTTATTATGAGGATTGAGAGATCAATCATGCATATATATTTGTTTTTTCCTTTTTGGATTTAAATTTTTTTTTTTTTATTGTTGTGATGTGTTTTTGGACGGAAAAGCAGCCAGATTCTATCGTAGAATAAATTATAATTTGACTAGTAGGATTGGAATAGTATAGAGAAAAATTTCAACAAAACTTCTTTTATTGTGGTCATTTATGAGGTAATATTCAGTTAATAGTTAATTTATTTTAGTACTTAACGTTATTTGTATTTTATTAGTTAGAACTTCATATTATAATTAAATATGGAAATATTGTCAAAATGGAGAAATTAATAAGTAGTGGTTAAAAACATTACTAATATGTTTAAAAGTGCTTCCTCGTCTTGGAAAAGAGTGTAGTATGTTTTAAGACGTTCTACCAACTATTGCTAACTTTTTAAGTTCAATTTTTTAAATTTTGGTTATAATTTACACTCATTTTACATAACTATACTCCATGTATAAAATGACCTATTTTATACACTACACTAACGAACATAAAAATAATAAAATGACCTATTTTACACTCACAAAATAACTAAACAACTTTTATTATCATATCAAAATGTGCACTTTTCTATACTCATGAACAATTGTACAACTTTCATAAATCAAGTCATACAAAATTGTGCATTACTATTTTTGAATGGTACATTACTTTTATGGACACATTATTTTAATTTATTATGCGTCTATTAATCCACATCATCATCAACGATTTACCAAAACTACATTACATTTTACCAAAACTACAAGTCATCCTTACATAAAAATAAGCTTTCGATGACCTAAAAATGACCTATGTATGCTTGGTTCTGTATTTTTGTATTAAGAATGAGTTTTACATATATCAAAACTCTATATTTCAAATCTTATATTATTCTATTCATAATTAATAATTCATTTTCAAAATTTGGATATCTACAAAAATTAAGGTATTTCTATTTTTGATAATATAATTAATTCTTTTTTTCCTTTCCTAATTATCAATATCGTTACTATATAAAATCCCCGCGCAGAGCAAAAATTTGAATGAAGAGAGAGAAATCACAACTTCAGTTACCGTTGGAGCAACCACCACACACACAAACGCGCAAGGAAGAAGAAGAGAAAATGCCGAAGAACGCCGGCGAATCGCAATCGAAATTAAAGATGAGGTTGAAATCGATGAGGAAGCCGCTGCGAGACGTCTCTAACGCCAAGGCAGCCAATAAATCTGCCAGTATTTACAACAAGATCTCCAAAGATGACGGTGGAAAAGCAGGAGGCGATTCGCTCGATCGCCTTCTCCTCGTGCACTCCGAACTCCGACGACAGGTAGCGAACGTGGAAATGTTTTGGATGGTGATAATTTGGGCGTTCTTTCAGATTTGGCTGTTTAATAGTTTCTACGAGGTCTAGGGTTTATGTGGTTCATTTTGTATGGTAATTTGGTGATTCTGTGATGATAAGATGTAACCACAACCGGATTTCACTGTTGTGAGTAGATTTATGTTTGTCAGGTTCTCTTGATGTTTAGTGTAACTTCTGACTGGTTAATGCTTTGAGATTGCAGTCACCGTTTCGCCTTTCCTTTGGTTTTTATCGTTCTGTTTAAGAGGTAGTTTTGTGTTCCAGCTAATGGTTTTGGTTTTAGAGCTTCTGTAGTATGGGTTCTCTAGAGTTCCTGAAGTATATAGGTTGGGTAATTCTGTTTTCATGAATGTTTGGATTAAATTATGGAGAGGCAGGGCTGGTAGTGCAATGGTAGGAATTTACGGAGCGTGTTTGAAATTTGAGGAGGAAGAGACATCTTGCATCGTGTTGTAGTCATAAATCATTTGAACCAATGGTCCTTGTGTTTCATCAACCAATTATTGTTTAGAGTATGTGTTTGTTTAGTAATCAGAGTAGAAAATGTGAAGCGATTGGAGGATTAGAGTGTTCACTTCAACGCATTGTTTGGCAGATAGATGAACTAGTTGCCGAAGCACTCAAGTTGAAGGGCAATGATAGAAGGGATGAGATCAAACAATTTGCAGAGACCTTGTCTGATATGCAGACTTCCTTAAAGGTAAATGTGTTGTTTGATTTTCTGATTTTGACACTCTTCATTTTACAATGTTTCAATTTTCGAATGTACGATTCTGCAGCCATGGGTTTCCATATTTCAAAAGGCAGCTCTCAGCCAATCCACAGTGCCAGAGAAAAATACTTCAGCGGAGCCAGTTGAGACAAAGGCACTTTATGTCTCAAAAGAAAATACAAATACTGCCGCTGAAAGCCCTGAAGAAACCAAGTTTGAGTCACTTGTCTCTCCATCACCCCTTGTATCGTGGCGGGCTGGATGCAACACCGAAAGTGGCAGACAGTTGTTCCTACTCACACCAATGCCTCAGAAGAAAGCTTTTTCATCAAAGCATCATGTATCTTCGCTACATGAAGTCGAAAAGATTCCATTGGATGAAGCTGCCCACCTGGTATATCTTTCTGATGCAGTACAAAACTTAGGTAATGATCTCAATGGAGGTCTATCAGCCAAGCCAACTCCAAAAGTGGCTTTCGATACAGAAAAGACTAAAGCTGTAGTAGACAAACCAGTCACTGATTGTGCTTCACCAGAAAAGGCTTCAACTACGAATTATTCTCTATTTGTCATGACTCCATGCATGAAAATGTCACCACCAAAGTCCTGCATATTACTCGAGTCCGTATCAGCCTTCTCCAGAAAGAAAGTCCAGGCAGTCCATAAATCTACACCTTTTCCTACTCGAGTCCACAGATTCAGTGATTCCCAGGATTCTGAGTCCGATTCTGAATCCTCCAGCGATCAATCTTCAGATGACCTGAAGCTGAAGTATCCCGAGCTCTATGGAATAAGAAAAGAAAATACACAGAAGAAAATGGCAGCAGAAGATTCACCAAACTGGATTGTCTCACCTCCTAAAACCTGCGCTGTAATGGATCCTTCCAACGAGCCATCATTTAAAAATGAAGCTGATCACTGCTTGCCATTGAAAACTAGTGTAGTGAGTAATCAGGTAGCTCACTTCCCCACCATGAAGACGAAAGAGTGTCAAGGTAGGCATGCCACTACCTCGAAGACGAAACTGCAAGGTAATATGTCTCTTTCATTTGCTTATTCAACTATTCAAACATACATAACAAACTGAAATTCCAATAAAAGTTAATTCACCCTCTCCTTGCAGATGTTATTCGTACGCTTGATTTAGCTGAAGTCACACCGATGATGAAGGCACCTATGAGCAGCATGCGAATGGGAAAGCATCCCGGGGAGAACACTTTGAAGAAGGAACTGTGGATGAAATTTGAAGCAGTAAGTAGTCTTGATTTTCGTTTCAATGGCTCTCTTGTCCAAGATTCTACCAAGAAAGGATTTCTTGACGCTTTGGACGAGGTGTCTGATGCATAACTATTGTTGGGATGAGGTTACTTCAGTGCTGCTGTAAAGATATGATCATGTATGTACAATTACTTGCAAAAGTTGCAGTTTGGTGTAGTTGCTGAAGTTTTGTGTAATTGCACTTTTGTGATGAAGAAAAAAGAATATTATCAAATTGACATGATTAGTTGTTTTGTTACAAAAATGAGTTTAAAGCAAATGTGTAGAGTATTTATTTATTTATTTATTAACATATGAGTAAAAAGACATTGTACTATAATATTTTGCATATCGAATAATTTATTATAAAAGGGGTTATTACCAATTGCAGGTATTTTATGTTTATATAGATTAATGAACTGTTAATTAATTTAAAATGAATTGGTAGTATACCTCATATTCATCTGTTTTATAATGATTTATGAGAATTTTATTTTTTTTCAAATTAATTATTGTGGAAAAAGATTAAGTTTTTTTTATATACTAGTATCTCCAAATCAAAGTTAAAATTTTGAGTGAATTCATCGTAGAAATTTTAAATAAATTTTTTAAATATCTTTAAAATATAATATGTACAATAAGTTAATAATAATAAATCGATTTGAATAAATTAACCCGATTTATTTAAACTTTAGCAGCATGTAAGTAAAATTTACTCCATATAAATAAAATATAACAAAATCAAAATATGTTCGTTGATTAAGAAATTGTAAATAATGGAGTATTATTATTTTTTTTCCCATTTAGAGCGTAGTATAAATAGAGGAAACGTTAAAAACATTCACTACCGGCGATAGCAGCAGAACTCCTTAAACCCTCAGCTCTCTCTCTCTCTCTCTCTCTCTCTCAATTCATACTCACACACAATGGGCGAATCAGTTCAATGGATTAAGCACATCGAATTGTACGTTAGCTCCACCGCCACTCCGTCCGAGCAGGTGAATTCTCCGATTAATTGCTGATAAATATGCATATCGACCATTATATTCCGATTACTTACGAAACAGTTGGCTATCTCCTTACAGTCTACCTAATGACAAAATCTCTGCCAATATTTTAAAATAAGAATTCAAGAGCTTAATCAGACTGAATATACTTCTTTTTTCTGTGAAAATTGCTCACTCACATTACTTTTTGAAAATTGTGCTCTGTTGGAACTCTGCTACTGTTAATTACCGACTTTTACTGATGTGATCGCTTTGTGCTGTGAAATTGGACCACAGTCTGCCAGTGTGGATGAAGTTGCCACTTTGCTGAAGAAGGGAATTTTTAATCTAGAAACACTTGTAAGCTCTTTCGCTACGATTTTGCGTGTGTTTGTAGATCAACATTATCTTAATTGAAGCTTTGGTATTGAATAAACTATAATGTCTACTCAAAGTTGCTTCCAAATAACATTGTTTCTGATCTATAGGTTAAGGAAATGGAGATGTATTTGACTACTACTGATAGCATTGTCCGCTCTAGAGGTAATTGTGTCTGTGTCATCACTGGATTTCTCCAGTTTTGTCTACTCACCTATACCTGTAGTGTTATTGTACATGACTGTGTGATGGCATCTGAGGATTTCCAAACAATATTTACTTTCTTGATAGTTGGAGTTGGTGCACTTTATTTGTTTGTTGAGAAGGTGTCTTTGTCCTTTATAGATCAACTGTATATATCTAAGCCTTTGATTTTGGAAATTCCAATTCAAGGTGTAGCAGATGTAGTTCTGGAGAAAAAGAACTATCTAATGGCATTTATTCTGTGCAATTACAAGATTTTAGAATTAGCAATCTGTTGCAGATAGCAATCTCACTTTAAGATGCATATATGAATGAGAATGGTTGTATTTTCTCTGATGCACCAACATGAAGTTTTTTAGGTTTCAAGTTGAGTGCACTTTCATTTTATCTGGTTCTTCACTAAACAAGTTCCTTCCCTTGGCAGAATATGTTTGCATTGTAACCTGGGATTCTTTTGTTGACTCATCTCTTTTTATTCTTCTTATTTTATTTATTTTATATTATAAATGTTGTATCAAACATATATTTTTCCATCATTCAGGGAATCTCCTCCTTGCTGAACTGTTGGATAAACTAGCATCAAAGCCCTTAAGTAGCAGTTCAATACATAGCCTAGTAGGATTCTTCACAGAAAGACTGGTAAGTGGACAAATGAGAAGCACTATACCTGCTACATTTGTAGTTTACTTATTTTAATTCATATTCCGGAAACATTGTTTTTACCCAAATTATCATTTATTTGATCAAGTGCCTTATTAGTTGCGTTGCGGAAGGGACTTGGTAGTAGTATTGGCTTGCTCAAAGAATGCCATTGCTTCATTTTACCAAATCTTCTAGGATCCACCTTCCCCTAGAAATTATAATTTTTATGCAGTCGCAAATATATATTGATAGTTTGACTTTGACAATAATGTGGCAATCTCTTGATATTTTGTTTATATAACTATGGGTTCATAAGTTTTGCCATGGGGCTTTTCAATCAGTCAATATGAAAGGCAGATAATATTTTCATATATCAGGCAGACTGGAAAGCATTACGTGGTGCACTTGTGGGCTGTTTGGCTTTATTGAGGAGAACAGTGGATGTTGGAAATGTCACTGATTCTGATGCAAAGGCTGTTGCTGAGTCTTATCTCCAAAATCTTCAAGTTCAGTCCTTGGGCCAACATGATAGGAAGGTAAGTCCCGGTATGATGAGATATATATACTTTAGTACTTTTTGGTTCTCATGCTAAAGATTATGCTAATTTTCGTTCATGCATCATATTCATTGCAGCTAAGCTTTCAACTCTTGGAATGCTTATTAAATCACTATCCGGGTGCAATAGGAGATTTGGTAAAGCTCATTTTACCTTCTCCCTATGTTCTTCTATTTTCGTCATCTTAAAATTTTAATGCTGAAGCCGTCTTCATTGGACTGTGAGCAACCTTTATATGTTTGTTGTAAAGATAAAAAGCAAGTGGTGGAAATCATTTCTCACCCCAGCTTTCCTTACATACTCACTGCCTCCTTTAATACTTTCAATCACGTTGCTTGTTGTTAATACACACCCTAACACTCAAAATCCCAATGCTCGAGCATTATCCATTATCAACTTGGTGTGTGGTAGTACCATGAGCAATATCTTGTTAAAAAACAAAGATGGTGATTTCCTGAAACCTTGTAGATTGAAGGACACCAATGAGGTTCTTTTGCACGTGAAATTTCCCTGTAGTTTGACATTCATAAGGTTCCGAATGATTCCACAGAACATTTAAGTTAAATAATTTCTGTACAGCTTTGGATTTCTAATGTTTTTCTTAATCATTTTGACTTGTTCACTGAATCAAGCATCAAACTTGGTCTGATATGCTGTGTGAATCACAGCTTCATTTCTGTCGGAATTATAATCATGTCACATGTACCATGTGGTTCTTGTTCTTTTAGTTTATCTTTTTATTTGACTGCTCCAAGTATGATAGGAGTAAAGGCAAGATGGTTGCAAGTAACACTTGAGGAGAAATGTAAAATAGAGATAATTTCAGGACGCGAGTAGAGTGCTCAGATAATGAAAAACCTCTAAACCCACTTTGGCCTTGCCAATTACAATTAAAGTAAAAACATGCTAAAGACTATCCCCACCAGTACTTATAAATACACCAATTACGGAAAAGTAACTGACTAATAGACTTAGTGGGAATGACTGACTCATTAATGGAGTTAATGGGAATAACTGCTCCATCATGGACTTAATGAAATATAACTGACTCAATAATAGACAATAACCGACTCAATAATGGAAATAACTGACTCAATAATGGAAATTACTGCTAGCTAAAACCTCTGCTTCACTCAGTAACGTTTACATCTTCCACCACAGCCACGTCATCCTTGCCTTTCGCCTTCCAGTCCACCACACCACGATGGCCTCGTTTGTAAACTTTCCATGCCCGATAGCTGTTGCTATCAACTGCCCCGGTTGCGGAAACAGCCTTGTCCTCAAGGCGGAAGTAAGGAAACTGACCTCGTACATCCTCGTTGTCCATCCACATTGCATCATCCGCAGGCAGGTCCAGCCACTGAATTAGAACCTGCTCCACCTCCTGGTCGTCGTGTTGCACCACTCTCCTGTTAAGAATAGTCTCTGGTAGGAAGGGTGGATTATCTGCGATTAACTCTTCAGGTAACATGGTATCCACCGGTTCTGCTCCTATCGCCTTCTTCAGTAAGGAAACATGAAAGACAGGATGTATTTTAGCACCTTCTGGAAGTCGTAAACGATACACAACAGAACCTATCCGCTCCTCAATAGGAAAAGGACCGAAAAACCTTGGGGCAAGCTTGCGATTCTGGACCTTGAACAATGTTGTTTGACGGAAGGGCCGAAACTTAAGATAGACAAAATCCCCTACTTGAAATTCAATGTCTCGGCGATGTTTGTTTGCCGAAGCCACCATCTGATTCTGTGCTCGCTGGAGATGGAAGCGCAATTGGGCGATGATGTCATCCCTTGAGCGCAACTCCTCAGCTACAGCATGGACCTGAATCTCCCTTGGTAAGTATTGCCGGATCGTGGGAGGAGGCTGACCATAAACAATTTCAAACGGAGTAGAGCTAGCTGATGAATGGAAGCTGGTATTGTAGCAAAATTCTGCCCAAGCCAACCAACGATTCCACTGTCGTGGCCTGTCCGAGGAGAAACAACGAAGATACGTTTTCTAAGAAACGATTGAGTACCTCCGTTTGGCCGTCAGATTCCGGATGATAAGCTGAACTCATCCGAAGTTTCGTACCTGCTATGCGGAACAATTCCTGCCAAAACGCACTCAAGAAGAGTGGATCTCAATCAGACACAATAGAAGAAGGAATGCCGTGCAACTTGACCACTTCACGTGTGAATACATCAGCGACCACACGAGCTGTGAAGGGGTGCTTCAAAGCCATAAAATGGGCATATTTTGAAAATCTGTCAACTACCACCAATATACAATCTAATCCCCCTGCTCTTGGTAATCCAGAAATGAAATCAATACTAATATCATCCCAAACCTTCACTGGAATAGGCAGTGGCGAAAGGAGGCCCGCCGGAGATTGGGTGTCATACTTATTCTTTTTGACACACGCTGCATTCTGCCACAAATTTTGAAACCATTCTCATCATGCCCCTCCAGTAGACAATGACAGCTAGGCGACGATACGTCCTATGGGCGCCTGCATGGCCACCTGTTGGTGTAGCATGGAACTCCTCCATCAGCTTAGGTATCCATGAAGAGGTTGAGGGTACAACTAGACGACCTTTATAAAATAAAAGGTCATGCACCAACATGTAGTGAGGTGTTGTTGACTTTCCTTGCTGGATGTTGGTTTTGATTCGAGCCAGATGCGGATCCTTGGCCAAGTCTTGCTGGATCGCTGCCCAATCTAACCACTTAGGCGTTGACAGTGCCGCACATTCGATGTCATCGTCACGGCGGGAAAGAGCATCAGCTGCCCTGTTTAGTGCCCCTTCCTTGTAAACTACTGAAAACTCGTAAACTCGTAACCCAATAATTTTGCTCCCCAATTTTGTTGTGCCGGCGTGGTCAAAGGTTGTGATAACAGATGTCGGAGGCTGCGTTGATCAGTACGGACTGTAAATTGTCGCCCCAGAAGATATGGCCTCCAATGTTGAATGGCAAGAACCAATGCCATTAGTTCTTTCTCGTAAGCCGACTTCGCCAATAGACGGGCCGAGAAATGCTTGCTGAAATAGGCTATCGGCTGGTTGTCCTGCATCAAAACAGCCCCAATGCCCCGGCCTGAAGCATCACACTCAACGACAAATGATTTGGAGAAATCCGGCATACGGAGCACAGGTGCCGAAGTAAGGGCTTCCTTAAGATTTGTGAATGCGTCATCTGTTTCTTGCGTCCACTCTAAATTGTGGGTCACAGATTTCTTTATTAAAGCCGTGAGTGGGGCAGCGATTTTCCCATAATCTTTGATGAACCTCCGATAGTAGCCGGTTAACCCCAAGAATCCCCGCAGTCCACGCAATGTAGTGGGAGTAGGCCAACGTAGAACAGCCGATATTTTTGACGGATCCATACGAACTCCCTGGAAAGAGACAATATGTCCAAGATATTCCACACTCATGCCCCACGAGGCATTTCTTGAGATTAAGAACTAATTTGTTATCCTTCAACACATGAAAAACTTGGCAGATATGGTCGACATGTGCTTCCCAAGAAGGGCTATAGATAAGAATATCGTCAAAAAAAACCAAGACGAACTTACGTAGTAGGGGCTGAAATATTTCGTTCATCAGGCTCTGGAACGTGGCCGGTGCATTGGTGAGACCGAAAGGCATAACCAAGAATTCATAATGCCCGGAATGAGTGCGAAAAGCCGTTTTGGGCACGTCGGCTGCCTCGACTCGTATTTGATGATATCCTGCCTTCAAGTCCAACTTGGTGAACCACTTCGCTGCTGCTGGAGCGTGAGAGCTTGAGTTAGTGGAGTTGAGCTGCTGCTGGTGTTGCTGCTCCCTGTCGCGCCGCTGGTGTTACTGGTCTGCTTTTACAGTATTCGCAAAACATTCCTCATATCATTTCCCATGGTGGAGATTTGTTCTTGTAGTTCCTTGACTGCACGACTTTGCTCCTCCGATGCCTTCTCCAATCCTTCAAGACGGGCTTCTGTACTGCGTGTAACCACCATGATTTCTTTCCATGTTCACCGCACCAATTGATAGGAGTAAAGGCAAGATGGTTGCAAGTAACACTTGAGGAGAAATGTAAAATAGAGATAATTTCAGGACGCGAATACAGTGCTCAGATAATGAACAACCTCTAAACCCACTTTGGCCTTGCCAATTACAATTCAAGTAAAAACATGCTAAAGACTATCCCCACCAGTACCTATAAATACACCAATTACGGAAAAGTAACTGACTAATAGACTTAGTGGGAATGACTGACTCATTAATGGAGTTAATGGGAATAACTGCTCCATCATGGACTTAATGAAATATAACTGACTCAATAATAGACAATAACCGACTCAATAATGGAAATAACTGACTCAATAATAGACAATAACCGACTCAATAATGGAAATAACTGACTCAATAATGGAAATTACTGCTAGCTAAAACCTCTGCTTCACTTAGTAACGTTTACATCTTCCACCACAGCCACGTCATCCTTGCCTTTCGCCTTCCAGTCCACCACACCACGATGGCCTCGTTTGTAAACTTTCCATGCCCGATAGCTGTTGCTATCAAAGTAGTTCTAACTATGTGGTTAACAATAACTTAACTTTGCCTGTTCCTTTTTTTTTCTACAGGGAGATGACCTTGTTTATGGAATCTGTGAGGCTGTTGACGGGGAAAAAGATCCTGAGTGCTTATTGCTTGTCTTTCATATAGTGGAATGTCTTGGACAGATATATCCCGATCCTTCTGGTCCTTTAGCAAATTATGCGGAGGATATGTTTGAAATTTTAGGAAGTTATTTCCCCATCCATTTCACACATGTGAGTGACCTCTTTAATCTATTTTCCCATGTCTCATCATATTTGTCGTATCTGTGCTTATGGCTCTTGTATTAAGCATTATATTTCATAACCTTATAATTTGATTGGTCATAGGTTTTATAGCATGGTGAGAAGAGCAGTATCTAAACTATGTTTGAACAAATTGGGGGGAGTTTAAATATATGTTTTAAACATTATTTGATAGAGCTGACTAAAGATAGAAGGATGTGTTGCACTCCTTTTGCATATTTTTGAGAGCACATTGTTTCCCAAATTTTTTAATTCATAATCTCATATTAGGAAATACATCACTCATTTGACCACACCTTGGGAATGTTTGTCTTAGAGTGTGTCTGGTGCTATTAGGACAGGAGGCTAATTTTTTCATTTTCCCCTCCCCCCAATCTTTTTAGGAGTATATGTTTTCCCCCTATTCTGATTTGATATTCAATATTTGTCCAGCCAAAAGGTGAGGATGATGACACAAAGAGAGAAGAACTATCAAGGGCATTAATGGTGAGCAATTTGTTTCATGTTACTATGTGGTCGCAGCCAAAGCTGAAATGACTAAATAGTCTGCTCTTCCTAAAGATGTTTATAAAGAAATTTAGACACTTACTTGTATTCTGATGTCTTTCAGTTGTCATTTGCTTCTACACCTCTTTTTGAACCTTTTTCTATCCCATTGCTGCTAGAGAAACTTTCATCTTCTCTTCCGTCAGCTAAGGTCGGTCTTCAACTCAATGCACCTCCGCAACCTTTTTATATGTCTGAAATATATTTCACTTAATTTGTTGGATGCCTACATGTTTATCTGCAGGTGGAGTCATTTAAGTATCTTAGCTATTGCACAGCAAAGTATGGACCAGAAAGGATGGCAAGCCACGCTGAAGTTCTTTGGTCTTCTGTAAAAGATGCCATATATATATCACCTCAGTGTACCCTGACAAAGGAGTCTGAATTATTTGGTGGAATGGGCTTTAAGGATAGTGATGTTATGATGCAGGCTTTTATACTCCTGCAGGAAGTTATTCAACAATATGGTGATTTCATTAGTTTAGTTTTAGGTGACAATGACATAAATGCCTTCATAAATTCCCTGAGTCAGTATAAGGAGATGGATGATATTCCTTCACTAGCAAAACAGAGATTGCATGTGGTTGGTCATATTATGTCCACTTGTGCTAAACCCTCACCTGCTTTGTGCAATAAAGTCTTTAACAGTTTCTTTCCGCTCCTCATGGAAAGTCTGGGGCTTTCAGTTGAAAAATCATTAAATGGCTACCTAGATGAAGATTGTTCTCCTCCAGCCAAATTTAATTTTGCAGCTATTTATCTCTGCACAGAACTTCTTGCAGCATGCAGATATGTGGCTGTCTCCCTCGACAGTTCTACCCCAGCCCTTGAATTTTCTCAACAGGCATGGTCTACCATGCTTAACAATTCCTGTAAATCACTAGTGAAAACATTCTTTTCCCTCTTAAGATCAACGGAAGCTGATCAAAGAGCAAGTTCTGGTGTTTACTTTGGAGGTTAGCTATTTTCTCCGAATGCTATCACTTTTTATGATAGGAAGAACATGTTAAGGTTCTTATAGGAATAGGATGTAAAATATCTTACTTGTGAATTCGTTGTCAATGACAATGGTTCGTTTTCTTTTTTATATTTATCATGATTCTTTTGAAAAATGACCTCCACTTATAGGTATGCTCATGTTGTAAAGATAACATGGCTTTTCCTTGTAATGCTATTTATTTATTTTGTTGTGAATAACTGCAGTTAAGGGCCTGGAAATTTTGGCTACGTTTCCAGAAAGCTTCCTTCCGGCGTCAAACTCCTTATATGACAATATATTGTCAGAGTTTGTCAGAACAGTTACTTCTGGCAGCCACGAGACATTCTTGTGGACATTGACTTTGAAGGCCCTGACAGAAATTGGTCTTTTTGCCAATAAACATCCAGAATCTGCAAAAGCTGTGATCTTTGAGAAAATTGTTGTAGAAAAATTTGTCTCCCTGATACCTTCTGGTGAATCAGCCATGCCTTCATCACTCAAACTGAAAGCTGCTTTTGAAATCGGTGGAACAAGGAAGGAGTTCATGTTCAAAGTTGTTCATGCGTTATCTGCAGCCATATATACCAATTTCTCAGCTGCTTATGTAAGTCTCTATGTTATACTGCCAAACATTAGGTATTTTTTTTCCACAGAAGTGCACCTTATAGTTTTGCATCATCATACATCCTGGTGGTTTGAATATTTGTAGAGTTTTGTAATCCTTCAAAGAATAAATAATCACTGAATAGATTATAATCCTTCTATAGTTATGCATGTGGTTAATGAGTTGTGTTGGTTCTTCATATCCTGTATTCTTTTTCATTATTTTGTATTTACTCTTGTAAAACTTTGTTCAACATTAATCCAAACAGGATGAAGGGAATCATGAATCTGGAAAATTGATGATCCTGCTTCTTGATACTTACACCGAAAAGGTGCTTCCATGGTGAGTGAATTTTTGGTAATCAATTTCCATTTCAGTATTTTGTTTCCTTGATTCATGTCTTATTATCTATTGAACACAAAAGCTACATTGAATTTAAGTTTCAGTATGGCAGGGAATGAAAAGAATTAAGTTTCAAGAACTAAATCAATTACGTTCTGAGTTGTGATTTCATATCTAATGTTTTAATGGACATGTTTCTTGACTTGGATCCAGGTTTCTTAAAATTGGAGGCTTTGAGGAAATCCCGCTGAATTTTGCTCTCGGTATCTGGGAGAAGATTGAACATACCATGTACTTAAACCTCAGTACCCTGGAAATTGCTATGGTAAGCTAGCCAAATTAATGTTGGATCTCTCCAGCCTGTTTCATTTCTTGTATTATACCACTAGGTAAATTTTGGATTTTGTTTTATTAGGGAGCAGGTTATAAGGATCTTCTCAGTGCAATAATGACTGCAATCAAGAAGGCTGTTGGGAGTTGTTCGAAAGAAAGCCAGGAAATAATCATTAATAAAGCCTTTGGAGTACTTTCTTCATGTACTGGTTTTGGGTTTGAATCTGGCAGTTCTCTTGTAAAGGAGGAAGATGTGAAGCAAAATCTCAATCCCGGTGACTCTTCCTGTAAACATGAGTGGCTTACTTCATTATTTGCTTCAGTCATTATAGCTCTCCGCCCTCAAACAAGTATACCAAATGGAAAAATGATTATACAGCTGTTCATAAAAAGCCTCCTTAACGGACATGTTCCATCTGCTCATGCACTGGGTTCTTTAGTTAATAAACTGCCTTTGGAGATCAAAGGAATGAACTGTGCTGAAAATCTGACTCTGAACACGGCACTGGACATGATATCTCCAACATTTACGGGGATTTCTCACCATGATAACGTTTCTCAAACTAATGGCAGTGGAATTGATTTCAGTAGTTTAAGATTGAATACCTTAAGAATGCAATCCGGGATTAACACTGCAATTGGATTGGCATGGATTGGTAAAGGATTACTTATGAGGGGGCATGAAAAGGTAAAAGATATAACCATGGCTTTATTGAGTTTGTTGATGTTGGATTGTGAAGGTGTAGACTCAAAAGAGCTCCAAATTATTGATGTAGAAGACATGCATCAGCTGAGAACAACTGCTGCTGATGCATTTCATATCATTATGAGTGACTCTGGGGAATGCCTGAGTCGAGCGTATCATGCAACCATACGACCGCTCTACAAGCAACGTTTTTTCAGCACCATCATGCCCATTTTTTTGTCCTTGGTGATAAAATCTGATGCATCACTTGTCAGGTATGAATCATGATAGGAAACGACTTTAATAATGCTGTTTAACTTTTGCACTATTGGCAGTGAATACAATAATACTTGAGCATCCTACACTTCACCTCTCAGGAACCACTTAAAAGTTGGGTTTCTCTGAAGTTTGTTTTTAGTTTAATGAGTTGATTTGGTTTGGATTATCTTCACTATTACATCTAACAAAAATGTATATGATCATGTATTAGGTGGTTTACTAGTTTTCAATGCATGTATTTTGTTTAAGTATGATTCAAACTTAGTTGAACTGAATGTGGCATCTATTTTTCTGTCTTGATCTAGTCCTACATACACTTCCAGATCTATGCTATATAGAGCCTTTGCACATGTTGTGTCTGATACTCCCGTGATTGCTGTTTTGGCTGAATCCAAAAAGGTCAGCGATATTAGTTCACTCTTACCATCTCCAATTTTGTGATACTATCCTTCAATATATTTATACACAGTTTTATTGAGATGTATGACTTTGCACACAGATTGTCCCTATTTTATTGGATTGCTTGTCCGTGCTGAGCAAGGATGTGGCTAACAAGGAAATTATTTACAATGTTTTACTTGTCATATCAGGAATATTGCTCGAGAAAAATGGTGAGAACATACATATCTTCCAATTCAACAATGCATGAACTGTGAAGGGCTTATGATTTTATCATTATCATTTGAACATGCTTGTTTGTTTTATGGAAATTTGTACTGCTTACTACTAAAAAGATACTGATTTTCGATCTTATTTTACTCTTGTTTTCGTGTATCGGTTGAAATGCATTTCGATTGCCAATTACCCTAATTTTTCTTGCACTCATTGCCACAGGACAAGAAGCTGCAGTAGAAAATGCACCTATCATTGTAAACCTGCTTATTGATCTCACAACATACCAACACATGATGGTAATGAACAGTCTGAATTCTCTTCGTGCTTTTGGTAAATGTGTTTATTTATTTCCCATAAAGCTACCATGTACTAGTGAAATTGAATTTCAAAATGTTTTCAGGCTATTCGAGAAACAGCAATACAGTGTCTCGTTGCTATGACTGAGCTTCCCTACACTAGAATTTATCCTCTGAGAACTAAGGTATGAATATTCTTACACTCAGGTGCACACATTGAAATCTCAAGGTGACAATCAACTATAGCACTAGTGATGCGTATATCTTTTCTCGTCATTACAAACTATCCAGTAACAAAATCATTTCTCAATGCAAGGTTTTACAAGCGACATCAAAGGCACTTGATGATCCTAAGAGGATTGTTCGTCAAGAAGCTGTCAGATGTCGACAATCTTGGTAAGTAAAAAATGTAGTATTTTCACTCACTTGTAGTAGTTTCGAATCTAAAATCAGATTTTTTCGTTGATTGATGTTTTCTTTTTCTTCCCCGACTTCATTTTTAGGGCTTCAATTGCGTCAAGAACTCTTCGCTTCTAAAACAAAGGGTAATTTGTTGGTGAGATATTGTTACAAGTAAGAAGCTTTGTTGCAGATAGTATTCTTGTGTTGTAACAGTAGCAGTAATTTTGTGTAGATTTCATAACTCATAGACTGGTATTGATGTATATTCTCTATAATCCTTGCTTCTCTTTATTTAGTACTGTAATATAGCCCGAAAGTGAGCATTCAAATTTCGGATTGGATTTTTACCTAATTTTGAGAGAATATAATCATATTAATCTAAACTGATACGTAATCTCGTATTCTGAAAATCAGAAAATTTATAATGATTGCAAACTGAAAAATATAATTTTTTTTAATAAACTATTGTTTAGAAAATAAATTAAATTGTTGTGTATGTATTAGACAAGCTTCGAATTTTATGATGCCAGACTGAAAATCCATATTTTGAGAATAATACATCTTAAAATATTAGATACTATAATTCAATTTTTTGGATTTTTTATTGAAAAAACAGACATCGAAAATCCATATTTAGAAATAAAGAAATCAGATGTGATCCTAAGATTTGAACCAAATTTGATATATTTCAATTTGATTCGATTATTTGAATTACAAATATTTTGCTTCCCCTCAAAATTTAGGAAACTGTATCAGAATCCTGCAAGGGCCAAAGTTTTAAGCAGCAAACATTCATCAAAGAGAGGCCTCCATCTTCTAAAGGAATAACATTCTCATCGCTCTTTCTCGGCTGAAGCTTCTGCTCCTTCCTCATCATCCGACTGTACAGATTCGTGCTTTGCAGCTGCCTGCAACACCCTGCTTTGGATGTCGGATGATGAAGGCGACATGGGCAGTCCATCGCCGTTGCTCCCCCCCTTTCCCGCTGCCCATGATATTGCCTGGCCTCCTAGTCTCACTGGAGTTAGCAGCAGCCTGAGGATGAACTCCAAAATTACAATCATTTTCGTGCTACCAAACGATATATATAACACTTTCTCTCGAATATCAAAGTTTCACGCGTAGGAAAACAGTAACATAATCCATAAAAACGTGCTTAAACACTCGATGCTGAGGCTCAGTGAAGTAAGGCAGTATACCTCACGTCCTGCTTCAAATCTTCTACGTTCTCGTATGAAGCAACTCGTCTGATTAGGCTCTGGCCCAGACCAATAACACCGATAAACTGCAGGGTCGTCTCCCATTCTGCAGGAAGGGGAAAAGAATTGTTAAACTTGACATAGCAAATGATATACAGCCATTTAACTGAGGCCACCAATTCGTTCAAAAAACAAAATTGTGGCCGAATGAAGTAGTTTCATTCGTACTAATAATGTACTGAGGCTACAGTCAATAACTTCGTCCAAAATACGTCTGATTCTGCTCCTGATTCTACGCATTTACATATTTTTGGATATTATTCTTCGTTTACAAACTTGGAACTGTTTTTCACTAGGTTCTTCTAAGCTGTGGTGAAATATTCAACTCCATAGAGATTCATGCATTGTTAGCCATCAAAAGTTTCAGTTAAACGGTCATAATCAGCTTCTGTTTGCTCGATAGTTGGGTAAACGATGAATAACAGTTTATAATTCTTGAAAAATACTACATGGAAGATGAAAGCACATTACCTACTATTGAATAGATCGCTGCAGCAAAACCCTACATGTGAAGAATCGGGCTAGTCAATCACTCCACGCCAAAGTTAAAAAGATAGAATCATTTATAGGGGAGATTAAAATGTCCATACGAGCCATCTTTAATTTGAAAGGACGAGAAATGTCTTCTTTGTCGCATGTAACACAAAAGCTAATTTACCTATTTAAAAGACGGAACGAATCCTTACCACTCCATACCCAATGGTTTTCAGTGGAGTTGGTTTAATTTCCTCCAATATCGCTTCAGCCTCCTACATAAATCCAGCCGAGAAGTCACAAAGTTGGTAAAGGAACACATCGACAGGAGCATCTTCGAAAATTACTTTCACATGATGCATAAAAAGATGGGAACTGATACAAGAGGTCAGAGTCCAGAAGGATCCTATTCCATGCGTTTTTAGCTCATTCGGGATATGAACTGACAAGCGCAAATCACTTGGATATTACTAAATTTAAAATGTAAAATCTTCATTTCGACACATCTTCTGCTTCAGAGAGAAGGCAGGCGAAAGACTTACCTCATTAAGTATTGTAAATGCTGTCTCGGGTTTTGCCATCTTAATACGTAACCCGTTTTTCACCCAAGCCCGAAAGCCACCTTTGACAATATAAGGTTTCTGTTGTGTGAAAAAAACACAAAAAAAAAGAATGGAAATAAGCTGAATGTCATTTTTGTATGATCTTGAAATACCGAAACTATTAGCTTTTCTGGTCATACTTGCCTTAGTCCCAAGCTTTCTCAGTGATCTTGCGACGCCCTTCGAGAAAGTTCCATCAGCATCCATAACTAAAACTTTAGACTTGTCCTGCATGTAAAGAAGTCGAAAAGAATAATTTCTTGTCAATCGTATTTCAATATAACCAGTAGCTCTTTTAACTATCAACAGACAGGATTGGAAGAGGAAAAATAGTCATGGACAAGCTTCATACATCAACTATGTTAAGGTTACGGATAACAGCAGCTAGCAATGTGTATTCAATATCTCGTCCCCCCTTCAGCAACCTCTTCGTGGAGCGATCAACCTGCGTATTTATGTAAAAGTAGAAAGATATTTAAGTACAAAAATCTCACCATCAATAGCCAATTAATCTGTCTTTCCCAATAACAAGATCTTAACTAGAGAAAATTGATGAGAGAAAAGATGCACTTACCTCAGGAAGTGTCACGCTGGCATATCGAAATCGAGCTGCCCTTCGAAGATCAGGAACGCCATCTCTTTCCTTGAAATTCTTTGCAGACAAATCAATAAAACAAGTTAACATAAGTGCTCTAACTTTAAAAAGTGGCAATTTGTAAACAATGACAAGAAGCTGATGAAAAGTCTCCTACCTCTGGTCGAATGTCTACAAGAACAGCGTTTTCATTCCCTTGTATGAGCTCCAGAGCCGACTTAGGAGACAAATCTCCTGCATATCCACTATATTTTACTATCCTATAAGAAGCCCTGCACAAAACTGATGAGAAATGTGATTTCCGTTCACTTTGCTCTAGATCGTGAAGAAAGGATCTAACACAAAAATAAAATGACAAAACGAGGTTTACCATAGAGTCACCCAGAGTCCAAGGAAAAGAACAAAAGGAACGAGTGGATCATTAGGGTTGAGGCCAAGACTTTCTTCAAATCCCTCCACAGCCATGTAAACCTTTGCATCAAAATTTTGAAGTATGATGTGATTAGACAACAACAAGAATGTAGCACTTTTTTGAAACCGAATCATTCATTTATACGATAAGCCAGTTTTCGCCAACAAATAAGCATACTTATACCTGATGAAGTGCAGTTCCAACAGGAAATAGTACTTCCTCTACTCTTTCTTCGGATACACCAACTGCTTCTCGGACTTGTGGAGGGAGAAATCCCTTCACGAAACTGTAAGCATATCCGACAGCTTTCCCCCCTCGTATCAAAGAGTCTTCACCTACAACAATTGTTCCCCTTAAAACATCAAGTGCAAAAGGCCCGGCTCTGCCTGATGCTTCCTTCAACTCAGTTGATAGTCCAGACAACATATCACCGGGCGACTGTGATCCTGCAGATTTTTTGACAAACAAGATAATCTCATCGATGGAATCACTCACTGCTCGATTGGTATTTTCCAGAACACTTTCTCCTATCTTAGATGCATCAGCAGCAGATTCGCGCAATTTGGAAACAATATCAGACAGTTTCGCCTCCAGATACGATAGTGAATCTTCATCCACGTTGAATGAATGAAATACCAGATGAGAAGGCACAACTGATTCAACAGGAAGCGCCTCGGCATTATCAACTGTGTTCGTAAGAAAATCCACTAGCTGGTCATCTACAAACACGATGTTATCCGATCCTAGGCAGCGTGCTCCATCTTTCACCCCAACTCGGTAACTACTCAGCCCACATTGTCTTAAATTTTGCAATCCAGATCGATATAACGACCGAGAAGCAGACATGAACAGTTTAGAGTTTCCAAGATTGTTGAGGTAAAGACATGAATTAGAGGAAGCTAAGTCAAGACTAAAGCAGTTTGCATCAAATCTCATCCCATGTGGAGAAAAGGATTTCAATCCTTCACAAACACAAATCTGCACTAGAATATGCAATATTTAATAAGTAAAACCCTTGTCATAAATTTCATTTAAGCAGCTGTTTCTCATTCACTCAGCCCATTGCAATTTCAATCAAACTTATGAATGTGAGAAAGCCCAGATTCTAGTCCTAGTCATAGAGCGTAAATGGAGATCATAAAAAAAAGAGGATTTAACACACGACACAATCAACTGATAACTGATTCTGTAAGTTAAAAAGATTGTACACTTCAGTTCCAAAAAAAAAAACGCACACACACACACGCACAAGTTTTGACCTTTGTTGGGGAAAGAGGCAGCATTGGATGTTGACTCGATCACTCCTGCAAATTCGCCTAATCCCTCGTTTCGAGTTCACTAAACCCGAAAAATGGAAAATGGAAAATGAAAAATCTGTTCTTGTTAAAGAGTAGATGCTGCAAGAATTGAAGCAAAGTGATGCGCCGTCTTTTACTGCTTTAAAAGTGATTATATATTTATTGCAACAATTGTTGGGAAGGTAATTATCAAAACTTAGATTAAACCATTTCTTTTAGATTTTATCTTGATCTTTACCAATCAAAATCATCGGAGCCTAAAAATAATCTTGTTTGTGATTTGAGTAGTTTAAGTGAAAAATAAATAAAAGTACTAATCTTTTTTTAATGAATAATTAGTGGAGAAAAAGTGATCATTTGATTAGGGAATAGTTTTGGGAGATTATTTATTTTGACCAGTTGAAATAACCGATCAATTTTACAATTTCAGTGTTAAAGAAGGAATCACAACATTGGTCTCAACTCAATTAGACAAACTGGCACAACCAATTCAATTCCATTCAGTATTAGCATAACACAAACTCTTTAAGTTCTTGCATAATAAGATGGCAAGAAACTAAAGAGGGAAAATTGCTATGTAATACATTTCTAAACATCTCAATAATTGTGGCATCTCAGTCATCCTGGAAAAATGCAGCTGATGCTGAAACTCAAACGAGGAATGCGGAGATAAACCTATATGCAGATTAAGGCCTCCATTTGATTTTAGAGATGTGGACAGAGCAACGAGGCCTAGCTCGAAACCTTCAAGCCAAAGTAGTTCGATCAGTCTTCTCTCATGTCAGTCTTTCGCCTGGCCTGAGATGCCAGCCGGACATCTCTTTCTCGCTCAAACTCCCGGTAATCAGCACGCTGCAAGAAAGAAACTTTGTCCAGATACTGATTTGAACTTTTCTTGTACGCATCGAGTTCATCTTCCATGCCTTTGTTTTCTTCCTTGAACTCACCCCAGTCCATCTTTGTCTTGTCAAGGACACTGAGTTTAGGCTTCTTTTTGATCTGTTCTAGAACAGCATCAACAGCTGAGACAGTGCCGGCTACACCTTTCCCTTTCTCAGCTGCCTCTTTCGAGGCAGTATCAACGAGTTTCCTTACTTCAATTTCCTCACCAGCAAAGTCTCGAACTTCAGTAACCTACCAAATTGACAAATTACACAATCTAGTAAATGATACGAAGTGAAGGAACATATGTTGTGACATAGATATCTGCTGAAGTTCGGATCCATCAAACACAGCATTTAACTTTTACAAAGATCTTCTAAAGTGATCATATGATGATGTGGAAGTAATAGTTGAAACTTGAAACGCCCAAGTAAAAAACATGATTAGAACCTACGAAGTGGAATTCGTAGAAAAGATGCTAGAGCAGAAAAACAAACCTCCACTTTTCCCCTTCCTGTAGTAGCTGAAGCAGCAGCAGCATCCTTAACTGCTGAAAGAGCGGCAGCAGCAAGTTTTTTTGCTTCCTCACTGGAACTATTCTCACTTGTTATGGCACGCTTTCCCAACCCTTGTACAGGAGATGGTGTCTTAGTTGATCCCAAACCGAGATAATTCATCCAACCCTGAAAGATAGGGCGGGTGAGGGAGATTCCTCACTGTCAAAGGTTTTAGTCAAGGTAAACAAATTTTCTTCACAATTTACTTAAAGAAACAAACTTTCCCAAAATCAGCACAACCACCCCCCTCACTCTTCGGGAACTCTGCTCTGTAACGTAAGCATTGTCTCGCTCTTTATGACCATTATTGACCAGAGATCAATCCATGGAATTGATTTCAATGTAATATGTATGCATTGAACAAAATACACAAGAAGTAGCATAGTAGTTCGCGACTATTGAATTGTAAAATGATAACAGAAAATGATTGTGTGAAGACTGAAAGACAACTAGTGTGCAATATTGCAAGTGGTTTGATTCAGCGGTCACATATCTAGATATTCTAATTTTTGCCTAGTAAAGATGGATGAGTGTAGTAGTAGAGCTGTTTCTCACTGTTGACGACTTCTGCACCGAACTTCCTCGAGCAGACTTGCTTGTGTTTGGACTCCGGATATCCAGAATACCTTTAAGAGATTTAGAAGGCACACCTTTATTCATTTGCTGCCACACAGCATCTACACGAGCTTTTCTCTCTGTCATCAACAAATTAAATCAGTTTGTCTCAGAGAATCTCTAATGCAATATAGTGAAGCTAATACCATAGGTTAAAACAACAGGGGATAAGAGATTGGACAAAGAGAAACAGCTCTGCTAAGTACTAACCCATTTCTTCAGGCTGAGCCTCTGAAACTGGAGCAACATCTTGTTTGGACTCCGTACGACACTCCTCCATCTTCACTACACATCGCGAGATAAAAAAAATTGGAATAACTATACGTGTGACAGTTGAATTAAACCTTTTAATGTTACAATTACAATTCAACAACCACAAATTACTATACTACTTCCTGTGTATTTTGTTCATTGCATACAGATCAAATTCAAATCAGCTCCATGGACCGATTTCCGTACAATAATGGCCAGAGAGAGAGAGAGAGAGCTTACGTTACAGAGCAGGGCCGCCGGAGAAGAGGCTTCGTGGCGGTTGAAGGAGACGAGAGGCGGCGGCGCAACGGCAAAAGAAATT
Organism: Salvia hispanica; assembly: GCF_023119035.1. Lineage (NCBI taxonomy): Eukaryota > Viridiplantae > Streptophyta > Magnoliopsida > Lamiales > Lamiaceae > Salvia > Salvia hispanica. The sequence goes on from NC_062966.1 coordinate 22,692,761, forward strand.
AGGGCTGAAAGAGGGAGAACGGAAATTGGGAATTGATGAGACGGAGCAGTGATACAGTGACTGTGAGAGAACTAAAGTCAAATAAAAAAATTAATAATAATAGTATTATGATTTATAAAATACATAAAGAAAAAATAATTAATAGGAGAAATGAGGATAAACTTTTTCAATAGGAAAAAATGTGCATAAAAAAATAGTATAACGTGGAAAGTGTGAATTTTCAATAAAAAGTGAATCTGACTAATTTTTCAATAGGACATTAGAAATGAGGATAAACTTTTTCAATAGGAAAAATGTTCAAGCTGTCTCGCTCCATTTTATAATTCAAAAGAAAACATTAGAAAATGAGGATAAATTTTTTCAATTATTTAAATAGTTTCCTTTTCATTCACATCATCATCTATCTTATTAATATTAATTCAATTCATTAATATTTTTTTATTAGTTTATCAATGATTATCCAATCATATCATTATATATTTATTTTTATATTATTTTGAACAATAATACTATTATTTCAAATATTTAATAATTGCACGATTAAATGTATAAAAGAATAACAAATAATAAACTAAAATAAAAATAAGAAAAAACAAAAAACATAAATTACACAAATTGAAATACGAAATTGTAGATCCTATGTAGTAGTAGAAATTGGTTTTCAAAACATATGATAAAGAAAGATTATATGAAGAGAAATGATAAAAGAAAGATTATATTGGGCCGGGCTATGTTTCCCAAACCCGAGTCAAGCGTGCTGTAAGGCTGGGAAATGGGCTTTGTTGGGCCAAACTGCTTCATAGCTTTAAGCTGAGATGCGGAGATTCTAGGCGGTAAGTGTTGAAATGCTTGAGTGAAATGTTTGATGAAATGCTTAACTAAACACTGTTTGATGGAATGCTTGAGTGAATCTCGTTTGATAAAATGCTTGAGCGAATCTCGTTTGATAAAATGCTTGAGAGTTGATCCTGAAAGCGCAGTTAACCAAAAGACTCAACAACTAGGAGGAATCAAATTGATAATTAAACAACAATCTTATATATGGCCCAATCTTATTGATGTACTACTATTGATATTGGTAGTTTCAGTCAGAAGTTTAGCTATGAAGCTAGCTTACATATCAGGAATCAACTTCATGACAGTTATGGAAAAGATATGCAAAATCCCTAATTTATCTAAACTAAATAATGATCGTATCAGCTGAACACACTCTCCTCCCCAAGATTTACTGATTTTCCGTTTTCGCTGTAGTATAAATGCCCTCTATCAGTATAACTAGTTGTTTTAATGGCGATGAACTTGGAAGGATCAAGGCCATGATCACCTGCTTTTAAACGATACACATACAATCAAAATAAATGATTAATTTCGATGAAATATATGTATGATGTATCCAATGATTAATTAAGAGTTGAAAAACAAAGGATTAGGAGAGAAAGGCACTCCAACACCAGTTGGGATGAAAGGCGCATATTTTCTTATAAGCCTTCAAAGATATTTTTTTAACTTTTTAAAGATAATTGAAGGATTAAATATTCCTTCTGTTCCACCCAAGTTGAAATATTCTAACACCAGTTGGGATGAAAGGATACAAAAATTCTCGATAAGTACTCACTCCATTCCTAGTTATTTAAGTAAGTTTTATTGATATGGAGACAAAGAAAAAAATATTTAGCATGTTAAGTTAGTAGGTAATAAACTATAAGAAAATTTAAATGTAATACTAAGTGACCAAAGAATAAAACAGAAAAAAAATGTTACTAATTTTCACTAAAATTGCTTCATTTGATTTGAATCAAGAAGCTATTGTGTATCTTCAATAACTAGCCACCTTTATAGATAGATTTTACTACTCCTAGCCACTTCAAAACTTCATAAAACACTATTCATTTCAAGCATTTCATCAAACAGTTCCTGGCCCTGAATGTAAGGGCACAGAAATATACAGATACACGAAGCAGTATGGATGAGAATCAACATTGTCGCATCGCTAGCGCGTGGGTTACTAACGCAGGCCGCAGAGGTTGATGCACTTGGAAATGCAAATAGATGTCTGTTTGTGTAAATTGGTCGGTGGAAAGCTGTATTCAAAGATAAATAAAAGTTCTCCGTAGAAAAGCTAAGGACATATCTTGAAAGCTTCAAAACCATTGGGAATATATGCATAATTATGTGTGTGTTCCTATGTAGACATATTTCAGAAACTCGAGTAAATATGTAGCCCTGAAATACCCAGAAAGTGTTTGGTGAAATGCTTCAACGAATATTGTTTGGTGAAATGCTTCAAGCTGTTTGGTGAAATGCTTCAACGAAAATCCATTTAACCTAAATACTAAACAACTTCGAGTAATCAAATTGATAATACAAAAACAATATTAATCTTATTAATGAACTACATTTGATATTCATACTTTCCGTTACATGACAGAAGTTTAGCTATGAAGCTAGCTTGTATAATATATAGAAATCAACTTCATCACGGTTATTGATGACTGGAATAAAACGGCATGGGACGTTTAGACGAGGGCCTTAGTGGATTTGATAACAAAATGGAAGTTGTAAGAATTGATGGCTTTGTAAATACCATCATCCTGGTGAGTGTAAGAAACAGTGCCATCAGTGGAGCTACTGTCTTGCTGTGTGTAAGAATAAGGAATATCGATAGTGCCCCTTGTCCCCGCATACTCGATCGTAGCCGTACTCCTTGCAGGTAGAGAAACCGAACCCGAAGCCATAACTGATGTGGCGGTAGTGGTGGTGTCCGCCCACTGGAGAGTGGAGTTTATATTAAAACAGACTTTGATCGCTCCATCCACAATAAATGGGACGCCCGCTTTGATGGTGGTTTCCACCCCTGCTGTCAAAGAAGAGCTACGACTAAAACTATAAGATTTCTGGTCTTTATACGTAACCTGAGTAGTTATAGTAGCCTCCTGGTTGCCCGTGTTAGTAACAGAGGATGCGCATGCAACATAAGGCACTTCGTTGTATATCCTGGCGTCCTGCATCCGATATCTGACGTTGTAGACGTTTCTATGTAACACGAGCTCTTGCACCACCAGTCTTGCTTCCTTGGTGATGTTCTGGACGGCCGCAGTTAACATGTCGCGCTTCCCTATAGTTGAGAGACGTGAGCAGTATTGGTTGTTGCCCGCATTGCAGAGTGCAATGGTGTTGTTGTTTTGAACTTTGACTGGCCAGAAGAGAGTGTCGCGGTTGTTAGAGGAAGACTGATTGGAATCGGCCCATATCCAGCTAGGACTGCGCCTCCAAAACTGCCCCCTCCAGTGATCGGACGTTATCCGGACATATCCGTCGGGCATGAGATAAACCTTGTGGCCAGATGACCACTCATTAGGATCATTTGATGAGAACTGCATGTAGTTGTTCCCGTCCTTGGATATTCCTCTAAGGTACCTGAATATATATATATATATATAGGGGTGCGTTAAAATGACAATACTCTTAAAATGACACTGTAACACCACACTAGACTGTAATATTATATATGCTAGACTGCAATAGTATAAACGCTAGACTGCAATCTATATCGGGAAAAATTGCAGTCCGTGAAAATTTATCCTTGAGCAATTTTTATGATTGCCACATGGCAGCTTATTATTCGTCCACATATACAAATGATTGGCTAGGAATGGTGGTATGGTGTTACTTTAAGAGATGTTGTCATTTTAACACAATCCTATATATGATGAGGGTGCGTTAAAATGACAACACCTCTTAAAGTGACACTACGACACCACGCTAGTCTGCAATAGTATAAACGCTAGACTGCAATCTATAGATTGCAGTCTAGCGTATTGGATATTGCAGATGAGAAAAATTGCAGTCTAGCATATTGGATATTGCAGTCCTTGAAAATTTACCCTTGAACATTTTTTATGATTGCCACATGGCAGCTTATTATTCGTCCACATGTACAAATGATTGGCTAGAAATGGTGGTATGGTGTTACTTTAAGAGGTGTTGTCATTTTAACACAAACCTATAGGGATGTGCCTAAAAAATAACTAATTTTAAAGTTACAACGTACATCTGATCTCGTGCTGCCATGCGGTATGAAACATGCAATATGGTAAACACTAAAATGCAATATACATTTGTAGAAGCTATAGATGGATTTCGCTAGATTGCATTTTAGTTATAGGCTGATTGCATTTTGTATTGTTGAGTTTTACATTTTAGATATAGATTGTTTAATTTGCATTTGTTACAATCGAAATTTTCCAAGAGTTTTTGTTAAAATTGTATAACAAAATTGATGCGAATAAAAAATAAATGTCAACTACCGCAGGAGGAGAGAAGGGGTGTGTGAGTATTAGAGAGGATGAAAGAGGAGGAGAGAGGGAGAGAGAATTAGAGACGATGAGATATGAGAGAGTAGAGAGGGTGATGAAATTAGGAAGGAAGAGATGAAATTGACGATGATGTTGCCACATAGTGGTGTCCGGCAGATCAATCCTCATGTACCTATATATGTATAGTATTTCCTCCATCCATGAATAAATGTCCCATATTTGACCGGATCGAATTTGTGGATCTTTTTATATTTTAATTTTATAATAAAGTGTGAGTGAAAAATGAGACATTTAATGGCGGATGGTGAGAGTAATACATACCCATTAGATGATAATAACAAGAATATGTAACAGTACCTGCCGTTGTTCCCTTTAAAAGCCACGTGGGCAGGCAGCTTCACCAATGTACTCCAATCCACATAAGTTAGGTGACCTTGCGTAACCGAGGCTCCAACCTGCACGGAAAGGCCCCAGTTCGCCACATCTACCATTACACGCCCACCGGTCGGAACATGATTCAAGTAAAACACACTTGCCGCCAGACCAGGCGCCTGAAACGGCTGAAACAACGTGCATGAGGGATCCTTTGTGTCTTCCACGGGTTGCTTCAACTCAGCAACAACGACGTTGTTGTTTGCCCGCTTCGACCAATACTTGTTGGAATTACTGAATCGGAGGTGAACGTAGTTGGCGTTACTTGTTGCTCTTTCGACATCAATCTTCACAAGCGTGCTGAACACACTCTGCTCCCCAAGAGTTACTGACCTTTCTTTTTCGTTGTAGTGTAAATGACCTCTACTAGGATAACTAATTGTTTTAATGGCGATGAAATCTGGAAGCATGAAGCCCATGATCACCTACCTGCTTGTAAACATGTGGAGTACATATTAATATTATGACTGTTGGCAAATGAAAAACAAACAAGTTTAGTATGCAATTAATAAACAAGATTATGGAAGAATCTAACCTCTAATTCAACTATTTTCCAATTCGGGTTGATCTGGCTCCGTGAATCGCCGGGGAGTTCAGGTGGTTTCGGTTTAATTAGAAGATAGAGAGAAGAGAGCTACTCACACAAACTTATACTACTACTCCATATTCTTTAATCTTTTCTATATTCTGTGAGTTTTCTATAGGGGTGCGTTAAAATGACAACACCTCTTAAAATAACACCATACCACCATTCCTAGCCAATCATTTGTACACATGGACGAATAATCAACAGCCATGTGACAATCATAAAAAATGCTCAAGGGTAAATTTTTTCAGCCAGCAATATCCAATACACCAGAATAATATTTTTTTATCGGCCAGCAATATCCAATACGCTAGACAACAATCTATTGATTGCTGTGTAGCGTTTATACTATTGCTGTGTAGCGTTTATAATATTGTTGGATACATGATGTCACAGTGTCACTTTAAGAGATATTGCCATTTTAACACAAACCGTTTTCTATATTCTTTAATATTTCTATATTCTCTAATTAAACCTTTATATATTCCTTAATCTTTTCTATATTCTTTTAACTTTTTTATATTCTTTATACTCCAACTTTGCTATATTCTTTACTTTTCCCCTGTCTTTAACTTCCCAACGTAGTCCTCGTAAAGATTGGGGTCGAATTGGTTTTCAGCTGCTAGAAGAAAACCATCCCAAGTCTTCGATTCAACATTATCCTCCCAATAGGACATCCACTCTTCCGCAGCATCGTCAAACAAAAACGACGTCAAATATAAGCGACCGTGAAGGAAGAGGACTCAATTAAAGCACGAGTCGATAGAGTTTGAGTTCCCTATCGAATTTTTTGTAGAGCACACACAAAAACGTTGAACAATAAAGAAAGATTCTCCTAGTTGGAGTGCTAGGGTTTCGAAAGAAAGTTTTAATCTTATTTCTCAATGAAATGGGAATTCTACCATACTTGTCTTGACAATTCGACTTGGGAAAGAATCAATAAGAAAATCCAAGATGATTTAACACAATATATCCTAATTAAACAATAGTTCTTTATAAGTAAACAAATAAAAAATAACCAAAAATTAAAGATATCTTCTATAACAACTAGTGACCCGTGTAATCTTCGAATTTCGATGAAATCTGGAAGCATGAAGCCCATGATCACCTACCTGCTTGTAAACATATATACATATTACAGTAATATTTCTGCCTAAAGGAAAATTCCGTCGATAACTTTAAGACTGTTGGCAAATTAAAAACGAACAATCTCATGGAAGAATCTAACCTCTAATTCAACTATTTCTCAAGTTGGGTTGATGTGGCTGACCAAATTACCGCGAATCGCAGTGGAAGATAAGAGGGAAGAGAGCAACTCACACAAACTTACACCACTACTCTATATTCTTTAAACTTTTCTATATTTTCTTTAAACTTTTCTATATTCTCTAATCTTTTCTGTATTCCTTAATCTTTTCTATATTGTTTTAACTTTTTTATATTTTTTATATTCCAACTTTTCTATATTCTTTACTTTTCCCCTTATCTTTTTTCTTCTCCTTTTTTCCTACTTTCGATTCACCTCTTTTCTCTTGTTTTATTTCGTTTTCTATTCCCTTATAAATCACCTTCACTAATCTTTTAAAAACACTCACTACACGATTTTTGTATTAACTTATTTAACTAAAACATGCACAAAAACAAAGGGTGTCAGTGCAGCCTGTAACCCGTGTCCTAACTCAAATAGCCCGCTATATTTAGAGGATTAGGGTTGAAAATTTTTAGTTTGATACTCCCTCCATCCCCGATTAATTGTCACTCTTTGACCAGGCACGGGTTTTAAGAAATGAAAAGAAAAGTTGGTTGAAAAAGTTAGTGGAAGGTGGGACCCATTTTTTATTATTGGTTTTATAATAAAATGTGAGTGAAGTGGGTTAGTGGAATGTGGGACCTACTTACCATTCATGGTAAAAAAGAAGTGTGACAATTATTGAGGGACGGACCGAAATGGAAAAGAGTAACAATTAATCGGGGACGGAGGGAGTAACAAGCAAGCTTAACTAAAAATAATATTACTAAAATACTTAACCCTATCTTATGTTATTTTCATCCATCTCACTTTCACCTCAAATTTCATTCCCAATTAAGTTTAACTACACCATTAGGCATGTATCCTTAGATGATTTGAATAAATCTATCAAATAGTATCATGAACCACTAACTCAAATATTTGCTCCAGATGGGTCATGGAGTACAAATTAGAGTTCATTTAGTTTGATATTGATGATAAAAATCTAATCATCATCACCTAAGATCGCATAATCATTAATGCATCAAGAACTAAATCTCACAGATAAACATACCAATATGACCAAAACCTAATGCTTCTCAATTCGACATTGTATCAACGTTTAAGCTACAAAAATAAGCTAAGGTTGTAGAAATACCTTGAATTAATAGTACCCGACGATGCGACGTGAATGAGAGTTGAAAATTAAGAAAGCGGTTGAGGTTAGGCTATGGGGAGTGGACGATCATTTTGGCAGTGAATCCCCCAAATGGAGTTGATGGTATATATATATGGTTTCATATTTGTAATATTTTATTATATGGCTAGACTTATTGGACCAATAGAAATAATAGCATCTTTCTATGGAATCTTCTAGTTTATTCTTTAAAAAGTTGAACAACTAAGAATCTAAATTCTTTTTCCAATTTATGAGTATTAATACAGTTCAATTTATATTTCAAATGAGAGTTATTGTAGATAATTACTCCCTCCGTTCCTCATTAAGTGTCAACTTTTGCCATTTCAAGTCATCCCCATTAAGAGTCCATTTTCACTTTTTTTACCATAAATGGTATGTATAGGCCTCATATTCTTCATTTTTATTATAAAACAAATATATAAAAGTGAGACTCATATTTTACTAACCTATTCAACCCAATTTTCATTATATTTTTTAAAATCCTTATTTTCAAACATTACTTTTTGGGCATTACATTATTGACGAAAACGTCGGTAAAGCCGTAAAGCCCATTTTTTTTGCAATGCAGCAAGACTGCTAGAGTACTGCCGTAATACTTCCTCCGTCCCACTCAAGATATCCACATTTTTGAGTTACACGAGATTTTAGGAGCAGTTGTTAGGTGGATTAAATAGAGAGGAAAATGTAATTGAATATTTTAATAAATTATTTTTAAATATAGAAAATGGACATATAATTAAATTCTCTATAATCAAAATCCATATAGTTCAATTTGGAAGAAACTGTCTTTCAGTTATGGCACAACAGTTAAAGATCTGTTTCGACGCCATCGCCGACCTTAAAAAAAAAAGAATTCTACACAAAATCTGATATCTAAGAATTCGATTCCTTGAATTCCAAAGCATGAGCATTCCGATTATTAGAGAACCATCAATAAAGTGGTTTTGGTACCACTTATTGTAATAATTGAATGAACAGCCTCTCTGTAATATAAGTCAAAGGCGGTTTGCAAGCGTGAAAAAAATGACCTAAAATGTATGTTTTTATTATGTTCAATTGTTATTAAAATTGATAGATGGAAAGTTGTATCCAAAGATGAATCAAATGCACTCTAGATCTGTATATCTAAAAGTCATATCTTTACAATTCCAACACCAATCTATATAAGATTTTTTTTCTAGATGGGTCCATTTCCGTTAATAATAATCCAATCACTATTCTTTTTTCTATCTAGATAATCATTTTCCTTTTATAACTTTAAATCCAACTATTGGTTAACCGGAGGTTATAGCCGTAAAGTGTTTGATTAAATGCTTTAATGAAAAGTGTTATCAGATTAATGATCAAACCCAATCTCATTGATTAAATACTGTTGATATTGGTAGCTAGATATAAGAAATCAACTTCATTACGTTATTGATGATTGGGAAAATCGGCATGGGATGCTCAGTCAAGGCGCTGAGTGGATTTGATAACAAAGCGGAAGTTGTAACAACTGGTGCCTTTGTAAATACCATCAGCCTGCTCAGTGTAAGAAACACTGCCATTGGCGGAGCTCTTGTCTTGCTGTGTGTAGGAATAAGGAACATCGCAGGTGCCCTTCGTCCCGACATATTGTATCGTAGCGGTACTCCTCGCAGGTACAGGAACCGAATTCGAAGCCATAACTGATGTGGTGGTGGTGGTGGTCTCTGCCCACTGGAGGGCGGCGTTTATATTAAAAGAGACTTTGATCGCTCCTTCCGCAATAAAGGGCACGCCAGCTTTGATGGTGGCTTCCACCCCGGCTGTTAAAGAAAAGCTACGGCTAAAAGTATAAGATTTCTGGTCTTGATACGTAACCTGAACAGCCATAGTAGCCTCCTGTCTGCCGGTGTTAGTGACAATGGATGTGCCCGCCACGTAAGGCAGCTCGTCGTATATCCTAGCATCCTGCATCTGATATCTGACGTTGCAGATGTTTCTTTTGGACACGAGCTCTTGCACCACCAGTCTTGCTTCCTTGGTGATGTTCTGGGCGCCCGCAGTTAACATGTCGCGCTTCCATCTGGAGGAGAGACGAGAGCAGTATTGGTTGTTGCCCGCATTGCGGAGTGCAATTGTGTTGTTGTCGTCTACTTTGACCGGCCAGAAGAGAGTGTCGCGATTGTTGATGGAAGACTGATCGGAATCGGCCCATATCCAGCTAGGACTGCGCCTCCAAAACTGGCCCCTCCAGTGATCCGATGTTATCCGGACATATCCGTTGGGCATGAGATACACCTTGTGGCCGGATGACCAGTCATTAGGATCATTTGATGAGAACTGCATGTAGTTGTTCCCATCCTTGGATATTCCTCTGAGGTACCTACATGGAGATGATCAAAACAAGAATACATCTAAATCCATAAATGCAGCCTAAATCTTAGCCCTTGGATTAGATGATCTAATGATCAATAGTTAACCAAAAATGCAGAAGGTCGTAATTAAACAGTTTTTGGTCATATTATAAGATTTGGGTTTAATGTCAAAAATAAATTAATAATGATCTAAAAATGTCCTACGCATGATATTGTTCTGCGTTTCTGTATTTAAATCTAGTATTTATATGCATGAATGGGGATGTGATCAAATACGAACTATTTTAATGTGCTGCTACTTGCTAATGATAATATGTAACAGTACCTGCCGTTATCTCCTTTGAAAGCCACACGGGCAGGCAGTTTCACCAATGTACTCCAATCCACATAAGTTAGTATACTGACGCAATCTGGGGGGTTTTCCCTCACGTAAACGTCCCAGGTCCTGAAAGCTACCGACACACGCTGACCGGTCGGAACGTGATTCAATGAAAACAAACCTGCCTCCCGACCAGGTGCCTGAACCGGCTGGAACAACGTGCATGAAGGATCCTTTATGTCTTCCACGGGCTGCTTTGATTCAGCAACGACGACGTTGCTGTTCTCCCTCTTCGACCAATACCTGTTGAAATTACTAAATCGGAGGTGAACGTAGTTGGGGTTTCTTGTTGCTCGTTCCACTTCTATCTTCACGAGCGTGCTAAACACACTCTGCTCCCCAGCATATACTAACCTTTCTTTTTCGTTGTAGTATAAATAACATCTACTAGTATCATAAGTTTCTTGAATAGCAATGCAATCTGGAAGCATGACGCCCATCATCACATAGCTACCTGCTTGTAATATTTCTGACTAAAGGAAAATTCCGTCGATAACTTTAAGACTGTAGGCAAATGAAGAAAAACAAAAAAGTCTAATACGCAATAAACAAGCTCATACCTAATTTAAATATTTTCCAAGTTGGCTCAATCGCGAATCGCTGTGGGAGGTTTCGGTTTTGGACTTCGGAAGATAGAGAGAAGAGAGCTACTAACACAAACTTAATGCTACTACTCTATATTCTTTAAACTTTTCTATATTCTCTAAACTTTTCTGTATTCGGTTGCTTTTATGTATTCTTTAAACTTTTCTATATTCCAAACTTTTCTATATTCTTTAAACTTTTCCCCTTCTTTTTTCTTTCCTTTTTTCCAACTTCGGTTCACCCCTTTCCTACTCCTCCCATCCCACAATAAGAGTCGTATTTCACTTTTTGCATAAATGGTAAGTAGGTCTCACATTCCACTAACTCACTTCACTCACATTCTATTATATATCAATATAAAAAAGTGGACCACATATGCCACTAACTTTTCTAACCCATTATTCTTTACATTTCTTAAAATCCGTGTCCACACTAAATATGACTCCTATTGTGGGACGGAACTGGTGGAGCATTATTTTGATGACTCGTTTTCAAATTTTCTTTTATTCACCTTCACTTGTCCTTTTATAAACACTCACTACACGATTTATTTTTATCAACTTATCTAACTAAACATGGAAAAAAATAAGGGATGTTAGTGCAACCTGCAACCTCTGTGCTAACCCGAATAGCCTGCAAAAGATAAAGGGTTATGATTGAAAAATTTTAGTCAGATAATAAGCAAGCTTAATATTACTAAAATACTTAAACCATATCTTATCTTCACTTTCAACCATCTCACTTTCACCTCAAATTTCATTCCAAATTAAGTTTAACTACACCATTAGACATGTATCCGTAGATAATTTGAATAAATATATCAAATAATTTCATGAACACTAACTCAAATATTTATGATCAAAGTCTAATCATCACCACCTAAGATCTCATAATCTGATAACCATCAATACATAAAAAATTAAATCTCACACATAAACATACCAATATGACCAAAACCCAATGCTTCTCAATTCAATATTATATCAACGTTTAAGCTACAAAAATAAGCTAAGGTTGTAGAAATACCCTGATTTAGTAACGAAGATGTGAGTACCCGATAATGAGACGTGAATGAGGGTTGAAAATTAAGAACACGGTTGAGGTTAGGCTATGGGGAGTGGACGATCATTTTGGCAGTGAATCCCCCAAATGGAGTTGATGAAGGTATATATATATAATATACGGCTTCATTTTTATAACATTTTATCATATGGCTAGATTTATTGGACCAACAGAAACAATACATCTTTCTACAGAATCTTCTAGTTTATTCTTTAAAAAGTTGAACTAAGAATTACAATGCTTCTTCCAATTTATGAATATTAATATAATTCATTTTATATTTCAAATGAGAGTTGATATTACAATGATATTACATCAAATGTTAGACCCGTCCGAGGATATATTTTTAAAGTACACGGACCACGTTGGTGTTATTGCATAGTTAGGGGGCAGAATTTGTAATTCTCTGTTTTGAGAAAGACAGGAAATGATAAAAAACAATAAGGAGAGAAGACTATCGAAATTGAAAATAGAAACGCTGATTGATTAATTTGCTTTGATCTTGTTTGTGTGATTCTTTGTTGAAATGCATCCCCTCTATCTATGGATGAAGTAGTTAGCATGCTTATTTTTTTAAGGCTTCAGAGTTAAAACTGTTTAATCCCCAAACCCGGGTCGAGCGTGAAATGTGGGCTTTCGATAATGGGTCTAGGTCCGACTTGGCCCGGGCTATGTGGGCTGTGTTGGAGGTGTAGAAATCGGTAAAGGGAATTCGTTCTATTCAGTGTAAAAATGATACAGTGTTTACAACGTTAAATAGACTAAGGAAATCTACATATGGTAAACCTAATTACAATTATTGCTACTCTATTTTCGGCACAATATATTCCCATATCAATTTCATATCTTCTTCCTGATTTCGTGCGATATTATTCTGACACTCCCCCTCAAGCTAAGCAACAGGGTTCCCAATACTTAGCTTACACAGTACTTCTTGAAAAGATTTTGAATTTACCGCCTTCGTCAAGATATCCGCCAATTGATCCTCAGACTTGACATAAGGCATTTCCACCACTTTTGCTTCAATATTCTCCTTTATGAAATGTTTGTCAACTTTCACATGTTCGGTTCTATCATGTTGAACCGGGTTCTCAGAGATACAAGGTAGGACAGGTCGGAGGTCCAATTCGGTCATCAGTTTCCGCAACCATAATATCTCTGTCAGTCCACTCTTAATTCTTCTGAATTATGCTTCTGCACTAGACAGCGGTACTACTTTCTTCTTCTTGCTTCTCCATGTCACAAAATTTCCTCCTACAAAGGTAAAATATCTGGCAGTCGATTTCCTATCATTCGGATTGTCTGCCCAGTAAAACCGTGTATTTCCATGTGCCCATGTTTTCCAAACATGGGTCCATGCTCAGCCGTACCCTTCAAGTACCGGACAATCCTCAAGACTGCCTCCCAATGTTCCTCTTGCGGTGCGTGCATGAACTGACTCACTACTCCCACTGCATAAGCAATATCTGGTCTCGTGAGGGATAGATAAATAAGCTTGCCAACCAATCTCTGGTATCTCTCCCTGTCAGTCTGCCTTGCACCTTCCTTTATCTGTAGTCCATGATTTTGTACCATCGGGGTATCCACTGGTTTACAATCAACCATTCCAGTTTCTGCCAACAAATCGAGCACATACTTCCTTTGATTTATAAAGATCCCTTTCTTTGACCTCAACACTTCAATTCCCAAGAAGTACTTAGGAAGACCAATGTCCTTCATCTCGAACTCATGAAACAAATTCTTCCTCAGCTCGGCTATCTCCTCTTCATCATTTTCGGTAATGATCATGTCATCTACATATATAATCAAACACGTGATCTTGTCGCCCCTTTTCTTGATGAATAGAGTGTGGTCTAAGTTGCTCTGTTTGTACTCGTATTTCTTCATCACTTCTGTGAATCTCCCAAACCATGCTCTCGGTGATTGTTTCAGTCCATACAACGTCTTCTTGAGTTGACATACCTCTCCATCTAAAAAATCTTGCGAGAAACCCGGCGGCGGCTCCATGTATACTGGTTTTGGTAATTCTCCGTGTAGGAATGCATTGGTCACGTCAAACTGATGAAGTGGCCAATCCTTATTGGCGGCAATTGAGAATAATGCCCTCACAGTGTTGATTTTTGCCACAGGTGAAAAAGTCTCATCGTAATCCACACCATACGTCTGGGTATACCCCTTTGCCACAAGTCGTGCCTTATACCTTTCTATCGTTCCATCTGGCCTTTTTATTGTAAACACCCATCTGCATCCAACTGTCTTCACCCCTTCAGGTAGTTTGCCTCGTACCCAAGTCTCGTTTTTCATCAACGCCTTCATCTCAACAAACATTTCTTCCCTCCACTTCTTATGTTTCATCGCTTTTTCGGCTGACTGTGGAATTTCCTCCTCTTCATACAGTGCGGCTTCAAAAGCTCGAGCCGTTTTTGTCAGATTTCCTTGCACAAAGTTCGCCACTCCATATCGACTCTTCTTCCCAATTTTTTCTGGAGTACCTCTTCAGTGGAACTCCCCTTGTGATCCGAAAGAGAAGCACATATCTCCCCGTGTCTCCATCAATTGTGTTGTCCTCCTCTCGAGGTTCTGTACCAACAAGGTCAGTTGTAACGGGAATCTCAACTTCACTTGGTTCAGAGATTACCTCGGATATCGTCAGAGGAAGATCACAAGGACGTGGATGAGATTGCTCTTTTTGTGGTGAGACATGCTCGACGGAAGTGACAACTGGATCTGTTGGTTCTACGATCGAGGAGCTTGGAACCGGCACAACCCAACTTAGATAGTCCTCAGAACTACCTTGATCACTCTCCCCCTGACTACTAAGATGGGTATGGTAAAAAAGTTTGGTTTCTAAGAAGTTACAGTTCATGGTAGTAGTGATTTTCTTGGTGATGGGATCGAAGCATATATACTCTTTTTGGTTTGTCCCGTACCCCACAAAGACACACTTGACTGCACAAGAGGAGAGTTTAGTTCTTTCATGTTTCAGAATATGAGTGTAAACGGTGCATCCAAAGATTTTAGGTGGAAGGTTTAGGTATTCAAGGATGTTTGTTTGTTTGGATAGTATATCAAGAGGGGTTTTCATGTTCAAGATTTTGGTAGGAAGGCGATTAATGAGATAGATGGAGCTGGCAATGGCTTCGGGCCAAAAAAGTTTGGGAACTCTGGATTCGATCATAATCGCCCTTGTCATCTCTAGAATTGTTCGATTTATCCTTTCAGCTACCCCATTTTGTTTAGGTGTATAAGCACAAGAGGTTTGGTGAATCACTCCCTTTTCCTTACAAAACTGGGTCATAGTTCACAAATTCCCTCCCATTGTCGGACCTAAGGGTTTTGATAGTAGTATGAAATTGTGTTTGGACAAGTTTAAAAAAGGATGCAAATTTATCAAAAACTTCAGATTTGTGTTTCAAAAAATAGATCCATGTCATTGTAGTACAATCATCAACAAATATCACAAAATAACGAAAGCCATTCCCACCAAAAAATGGCGCGGGACCCCAAACATCAGAATGTACCAAAGAAAACATAGATTGCATACGAGTATTTATGGGTTTAAAAGTCTGTCTGTGGCTCTTTGCCAAAACACAAGTTTCACAATAAAAATCAGAGGGGATAGAAAGGTTCGGATAAAGCAACTTAAAATAATTAGGAGACGGATGTCCTAGTCGTCGGTGCCAGAGCCAAGTCTCCTGTTTCGTGGATCCGTGAGCCAGCATTGCACTTCCAGTTTGAGCTATCTCATCTACGTAGTAGAGCCCTTGTCTCTGAGTGCCACGCCCAAGAATCTTCCTCATCTGAATATCCTGCAGAATGCAAAAATCGGGATACATTAGAATAGTACAATTTAATTCTTTCGTCACATGACTTATAGGCATCAGTCTCTGAGCTAAAGTCAGAACATATAAGCAATTTTTGAGCCGGAGTGTAGGTGATATTTCAATTGTGCCCGACCCTACAACTGTGATTAATTCCCCATTTGCAGTTTTAATATACGACTTTGTGTCCTCACTAAAGTCAAGAAAATCCCCTTTTTCTGGAGTTATAGTATCAGTCGCCCTACAGTCAAATATCCAACCCTTCGGACTATTATCAGAGAAATCATATACATGAAATGCAGCGGAAATTTTTTGCAGGGTGTAAATCTATTTTTTGACTCAAAATTGGGGTCAATGTAAAATTTCGAAACAGTTTGGGGTTCAATTTTAAATTTCGGACAATCAAGGGGGTGAAATTTAATGGCATGGGTTCTATTCTCATATTTCACATTCTTCTGGGGTAAAAAATGAGAATAAGAAAAGATGGACCTAAAACCAAACCCTTTACCTCCTGAAGCGGCGCCGCCTCTGTTCTCCTTCTTCTCGGCGAAATTGCCGATACCTCGTACATTGCCGCCGACCGGTGGAGCCTCCTGATGCACCCCCGACCCTGCTCCGGTTGATTCCCCATGATTCCAGACTTCATTTCGCCGTGGGGTTCCATCTCCATTTACCCCGACTGCCAATTTTGCTCTGCCTTGAGTCGTCCTTGATTTCTGTCGTTCTTTCCACCAATCTGGGTATCTAACTCGTTTAAAGCATGTCTCCCAAGTGTGTTTTTATTTGCCGTAGTGGGAACACCAGAGTTTCGATGTATCAGGGCGGTTTCCCGGTCGGTTGGCGGTGGCAGAGCGCGTCGGCGGTGGTGGACTATTCCGATGTGGTGGTCGCCGAGCCTGTGCAGCGAATCCGTGTCCGATTCCCCCCCCCCCAAATGACGAATCGGCATTGCCGTTGGCTTCTCCGGTGGGTGAGGACGACGCCGGTGGCATGATTCGACGTCGAGCCACCTCCGTCTTCACCCATCCGTAGGCTTGCTCAACTGACGGGGTTGGTTCCTCCTTCAAGATGTCCCTCCGAATTGAATCGTACTCCTGATTCAATCCAGTTAGAAATTTGATCAGCCGTTTCTCATTCGAATGTGTTCGGAACTGATCGATTCCTTTATCGCAGCAGCTAATCGGTTGCTTCTGGCTTCTGTCAATGCCGATCCACAATCCGTGAATCCTCCGGTAATATGCTTCCAGATCAAGGTTTCCCTGTTTGATGTTTATTACCTTCTCTTCCAGGTCGTAGATGTGGTACTTGTCGGCTTTACTTTCTAACGTCACGGTGAGACTGTCCCACAGTGCTTTGGCGGTCAGATGGTGTGCGAAATCAGCAACTATATCGTTCTCAATGTTGTCGACGATCCACGAGAATACCACTAGGTCGTTCTCCTCCCACTCTTCGAACCCCTTACTGCCCGTTTCTGGGGGTTCATTCCTGATGTAGGAGTAAGCTCCTCTGCCTCCTATCTTGACCTTCATCAGTCGAGAGGGGGTAATTTTTTCCATTCAACTTGAATGCTACGGTGATGCTTTTGCTATTTCGTAGGCTTTGCGTCTGATCTGGATTGGGTTTCGTTTCCTCCTATGTATCTGACATGGTTTTTCCGTAGGGTTCCGGATTTGATTTTGGCTGGAAAAAGTTCGGGAATTGGTATTGGTTTCTGGATTTTGATTTTAGCCGGAAAAAAGGTCGAAAATCGGTATTGGCTACGATGAAATTTTTCTGAGCCTAGGATCGTTTTTCCTGTTCTGAGGCCATGTAGAAATCGGTAGAGGGAATTCGTTCTATTCAGTGTAAAAATGATACATAGTTTACAACGTTAAATAGACTAAGGAAATCTACATAAGGTAAACCTAATTACAATTATTGCTACTCTATTTTCGGCACAATATATTCCATATCAATTTCATATCTTCTTCCTGATTTCGTGCGATATTATTCTAACAGGAGGGCCTCTAATGGGCATTGACCTCATAACCTTAAAATCCAACGATCGGTTATCCGGAGATATAGCCAGAAGTGTTTGATAAAATGCTTGAATTAATAGTGTTTGATGAAATGCTTGTAATTTTTTTCCTAAAAGCGCAGTTAACCCAAACACAGAACAATTTCATTAAATCAAACTTATAATCAAAGACAATCTTATGGCCCAATGTTATTGATGAACTACGGTTGACATTCGTAGTTTCAGTTCATGTCAGAAGTTTAGCTATGATATATCAGAAATAAACTTCATGACAGTTATTGATGATTGGGAAAAACAGCATGAGATGTTCAGAAGAAGGCCTGAGTGGATTTGACAACAAAGTGGAAGTTGTAAAAACTGATGCCTTTGTAGTGGTATTAACCCAAACTGATGCCTTGGAAGTTCAATTATCGTAGTACTCCACGCAGGCACAGGAACCGAACCGGAAGCCATAACTGATGTCGCAGTCGTTGTGGTATTATCCCACTGGAGAGTGGTGTTTATCTCGAAAGAGACTGAGATCTCTCCTTCCACGATGAAAGGCATGCCATAACGTGTTTGATAAAATGCTTCAATGAAAAGTGTTATCAAATTGATGATCAAACCCAATCTTACTGAAATATTACTGTTGATATTCGTAGTTTCCGTTACATGTCAGAAGTTTAAGTATGAAGCTAGCTTAGATATAAGAAATAAAATTCATGACGTTATTGATGATTGGGAAAATCGGCATGGGATGCTCAGGCGAGGCGCTGAGTGGATTTGATAACAAAGCGGAAGTTGTAACAACTGACGCCTTTGTAAATACCATCAACCTGCTCAGTGTAAGAAACACTGCCATCGGCGGAGCTCATGTCTTGCTGCGTGTAAGAATAAGGAACATCGCAGGTGCCCCTCGTCCCGACATATTCTATCGTAGCTTTACTCCTCGCAGGTACAGGGACCGAACCAGATGCCATAACTGATGTGGTGGTGGTGGTGGTTTCCGCCCACTGGAGAGCGGCGTTTATATTAAAAGAGACTTTGATTGCTCCTTCCGCAATAAAGGGCACGCCAGCTTTGATGGTGGTTTCCACCCCTGCTGTTAAAGAAAAGCTACGGCTAAAAGTATATGATTTCTGGTCTTGATACGTAACCTGAACAGCCATAGTAGCCTCCTGTCTGCTGGTGTTAGTAAGCACGGATGTGCCTGCCACGTAAGGCAGCTCGTCGTGTATCCTAGCGTCCTGCATCCGATATCTGACGTTGTAGACGTTTCTTTGGGACACGAGCTCTTGCACCACCAGTCTTGCTTCTCTGGTGATGTTGCGGACGGCCGCTTTTAACATGTCGGTGGAGAGACGTGAGCAGTATTGGTTGTTGCTGGCATTGCGGAGTGCAATGGTGTTGTTTTTTTGTACTTTGACCGGCCAGAAGAGAGTGTGGCGGTTGTTGAAGGAAGACTGATCGGAATCGGCCCATATCCAGCTAGGACCGCTCCTCCAAAACTGGCCGCTCCAGTGATCCGACGCTAACCGGACATATCCGTCGGGCATGAGATACACCTTGTGCCCGGATGACCACTCATTAGGATCATCTGATGAGAACTGCATGTAGTTGTTCCCATCCTTGGATATTCCTCTAAGGTACCTGATACAGGAGTGTAATCAGATTCAAACCATATATATAGAGGTGCGTTAAAAAAACATGAACATTTCATTTATATGTAATGAACTACTCCCTGTAATGGACATTATGCATATAATGTTCACTATAAGGGATAGTCATTATATGTTCATTACAAGTGTATACAAAAATGTTCATGGTTAGTAGTCAAATGGTTCAGATCCTATCCGGATATTGAACTTTATTAATTTGTTAAAATTTGACGTGACATGTTAACTAATTTATAAAAGTAGTACTCCATTCTTCCATGATTAAATGTTCTATATTTAACTGGCTCAAACTTTAAGAAATTGTTTGACTTTCCGGATATTTGTTACAATTTTCACAAGCGTATCATTAGAGGAGAATAGCAAGCTAGAATATGTAACAGTACCTGCCGTTGTCCCCTTTGAAAGCGACGTGGGCAGGCAGTTTCACCAAGGTACTCCAATCCACATAAGTTAGATAATTGGACGAATCCGTGGGGAATAGACTCACGAAAACTCCCAAGCCAACCCGGGTCGCCAAATTTACCTTTAGACACCCACCGGTCCGAACGTGAGCCAAGTAAAACACACCTGCCGCCTGACCAGGCGCCTGAAACGGCTGGAACAACGTGCATGAAGGCTCCGTAACGTCTTCTTCGGGCTGCTTTGAGTTAGCAACGATGACGCTGCTGCTCTCCCCCTCCGACCAATACCTGTTGGAATGACTGAATCGGAGGTGAACGTATTTGGGGTTTGTTGTTGCTCGTTCCACTTCTATCTTCACGAGCGTGCTAAACACGCTCTGCTCCCCAAGATATACTGACTTTTTTTTTTCGTTGTAGTATATATGGCCTCTACTAGGATAACTAATTGTTTTGATGGCGATGGAATCTGGAAGCGTGAAGCGCATGATCGCCTACGGAAATTCCGGCGATAACTTTGAGATTGTTGGCAAATGAAAAACAAACAAGTCTAATACGAAATAAACAAGCTTATGGAAGAATCTATCCTCTAGTTCAACTATTTCCAATTTGGGTTGATCTGGCTCCGCGAATCGCCAGGGAGTTCAGGTGGTTTTGGTTTAATTAGAAGATAGAGAAGAGAGCTACTCACACATACTTATACTACTACTCTATAGGAATATGATCAAATGCAAACTCTAAATATTGTACAAACTCCATACTATGATCTAGACCGTTAAAAAGTATTAACAAATGACAAAATAACAGCAACAGAAAATATCAACACAGTGTCAACGGTTGACACCGTGTTGACATTGTGTTGACGTTGTGTTGACACTATGTTGAAAAGTTTGGAGTTTGTACAGTTATATAAGTTTGCATTTTATAACTATCCCTATTCTATATTCTTTAATCTTTCCTATATTCTTTTTTATATTCTCTAATCTTTTCTATATTCTCTAATCTTATTTATATTCTTTTCTCTTTAAAATATTCTTTAAAGCATTAACGATGAAAAAAGTGAATGCAGGTGTACATTTTGTGCTAAAGGTCTTTAGTATAATACTTTAATTTGTTTTGGGGTGCGTTAAAGATGGAGTAGTGAGGGAGTAAGTGGGTCGAATTGGTCCAATGGCCGCTTATAAAACGGGATATTTCCGAACTCGAGTCAAGCCCGACTTGGCCCAGGCTATGTGGGTTGTGTTCGAGGGCCTCTAATGAGCTTTGACTGGGCTAAAGTCCATTACTCTAAACCCAACGATTTGTTAAGCCCATGTTTGATGAAATGCTTGAATGAATATGGTTTGATGAAATGCTTGGGTGAATAAACACTCAACAACTTGGAGGAATCAAATTGATAATAAAGAAACACCAATCTTATTGATGAACTACAGCGGATATTCGCAGTTTCCGTTACATGTCAGATGGTTGCATATCAGAAATCAACTGCATGACGGTTATTGATGATTGGGAAAAACGGCATGCGATATTCAGAACAAGGCCTGAACAGATTTGACAACAAAGTGGAAGTTGTAAAAACTGATGCCTTTGTAAATACCATCAACCTGCTCAGTGTAAGAAACACTGCCATCGGTGGAGCTCTTGTCTTGCTGCGTGTAAGAATAAGGAACATCGCAGGTGCCCTTCGTCCCGACATATTCAATGACCGCAGTACTCCTCACAGGCACAGGAATCGAACCCGAAGCCATAACCGATGTTGTATTCGTTTTGACAGTATCCCACTGGAGAGTGGTGTTTATCTCGAAAGAGACTGTGATCTCTCCATCCAAGATGAAGGGCACGCCGGTACTGAAAGTGGTTTCCACCCCCGCAGTTAAAGACAAGCTACGGCTAAAAGTATAAGATTTCTCGTCTTGATAAGTAATCTGAACAGCCATAGCAGCCTCCTGGTCGCTCGAGTTAGTAAGCACGGATGAGCCAGCAATGTAAGGCATCTCGTCGTATATCCTGGCGTCCTGCATCCGATATACGACGTTGTAGATGTTTCTCTGCGACACGAGCTCTTGCACCACCAGTCTTGCTTGCTTGGTGATGTTATGGACGTCCGCGTTTAACATGTCGGTCTTCCCTTCGGTGGAGAGACGCGCGCAGTAATTGTTGTTGCCAGCATTGCGGAGTGCAATGGTGTTGCTGTTGTCTACTTTGACGGGCCAGAAGTGAGTGTCGCTGTCGTCGATGGAAGACTGATCGGAATCGGCCCATATCCAGTTTGGACTGCGCCTCCAGAACTGGCTGTCTGTTACAGACGTTCTCCGTAACGAGGCCGGATAACTAACTTCTCAGAGGGATAAGGTGATCGAACCTTTGACGTTCTCGAAAGATAGACCACAAATTGCTGATTTTCGGACGTTCTCCGACGAACAACAATTAGGAACGAAAGATAATCTTCTTGTTACTCAAGACAAGTTTAGGAAAAGTATTTCATTGATAATTGATTTCCCCACACAATGATATAATCTCTCCTATTTATAATAATAAGATACTACTACCCTAACTTATTGAATAAGAAACAAATATCTAAATATAAATGGAAAAGATATGGTGAATAAATAGGAAACTAAATAATTGGAATATCCTATGATATAGGATCGTATCAACTCCCCCACGGTTAAAATCCACCTTGTCCTCAAGGTGGGAACCACGAAGAAACTAAGAGAGTTGAAAGCCGACTTTGGCGAGGCATCTCCTCCTGGATCAAACACACACCGAACAGCTGAGCGTCTCCCTTCATCACCTCCGTAAAAAATCAATGAAGGCGGACTAATGTGTTCGTCCAAATTCAATGCTAAAATGGAAAGCTCTGCCACACATCCCTGAATGTGCAAACACAACTTGTTATTTCGCGGAGGAATCAACCTTGCATCGGCATTGAGCAATGGTAATCGAGGAGTCATATTTGGAACATCACTGACATTCAAATCCACATAGACACAAGCAAGTCCCTGCGAACCGGTGTGAGCATCTCCTGTCTTACCCAATTCTTCCGCTTGTAACTTAAGCACATCCTCGAACAACCTTCGCTTCTCTTCCAGTTCCACTTGACTGTCCTGCTTTTTCATATCAAATCCAGACTTATTGTCATCAACAAGGTTTTGAATCTCCATGCTCTCTCTCTTGCTCGGCTTTTTAGTCAACACAATGAAATCGTTTTCTTTCGTCGCTAAACTAGATCGAAGGGCTTCAACTGTATTCTCTTTCTCGAGCAGCTGCAAAAAGTGTTATTGACCTCTTCTTCTCTTTTGGCCATATAGTCATTCCACAAACTAGTAAATACGATCAACTTCTCCTCCCTCTTCTCTTCACAATTATGCGAATCAATTTCCCACTCATTTTTCCTTGAGCTTGAGACACCCGCTTGCAGTTGATGAGGAGAGGCGCATAATGGAGCTTTCACGGACAACGATAGCAAGGGCTGGCAAGGGCTCAATGCGGCGTAGGGCGGAAGCTCAATAGTCGATGTTGTACTTGGCTGTTTTAGCAGACGATCTGACTGCAGCGGTGGCTTCTGGTCGAGCACGAGATGCGGTCGTGTGGGGGTACGGGAGCTTGGGAACGTGGGTCGCTGGTTCTGGTTTTGGGGCTGCTGGCACAGCAGGTCTGGTGGAGTCGGCTGTGGCGGAGGTTCTGGCAGCGGGGAAGTGCGAATATCTTCAATATGGCGACCGGACGTTTGGGAGGGTGGATCCCAGCAAGTCTGCCTTTTCGCATCTAGAAATTGCTGCTGATGCGATTCTGGAGAAAACCAACCCGAGTTCGGGCTTTGGCGTGCGCAATGCGGCTGTCGGAGTGGCCGTTCCTGCTCCACAAACTGATCCCTAGAGGGGAAGGCATTGCGCGGCGGCTGATAGGCATTCTGTCGGGTGGAATACCGGCGAGCAGGTAGCGGCTCATATGCGGCCCGACCGAACTGTTGCCGATAGCCCGGAGGGTCCTAGCAAGGCAGCAAATAGTACCGCAGATCTTGAGCCGGCTGTGGCTCTGGCTCTGGCAGCGGACGAGTGCAAAGCTTTCTGCGGGAATCGGAGTACGCATAGGGCTGCTGTAGGGCTGTTGTGTATATGTTGCTTTTGACGTATGCAAGTTTGTCACACGTTGTTCGATTTTGTCGCAACGTGATTCCAACCTGGAGATAGCGGCATCAAATTGATCGAACAGATGTTCATAACGCCCCAATCCGGTGTAGTTGCGTGACATGATGACTTTGAACGGCGGCGGTGAAGCTCGGGCAGGTGCTATGACTGAATTTTTTTTTGTTTGATATTGGTGATTTATTTGGGTAATATGGATGAAGAAGATGGACGATTCAACGGCTGAAATTTTTTGATATTGGTGTATAATTTGGGTAATATGAATGAAGAAGATGGACGATTTGGCGGACCTGAACTTTTTTTTTTTTTTTGATATTGGTGAATAATTTGGGGGATATGGAAGAACGAAGATGGAGGATGAGTACGGGATGAAAGCACCAGTTGTTACAGACGTTCTCCGTAACGAGGCCGGTTAACTAACTTCTCGGAGGGATAAGGTGATCGAACCTTCGACGTTCTCGAAAGATAGACCACGAATTGCTGATTTTCGGACGTTCTCCGACGAACAACAATTAGGAACGAAAGATAATCTTCTTGTTACTCAAGACAAGTTTAGGAAAAGTATTTCATTGATAATTGATTTCCCCATACAATGATATAATCTCTCCTATTTATAATAATAAGATACTACTACCCTAACTTATTGAATAAGAAACAAATATCTAAATATAAATGGAAAAGATATGGTGAATAAATAGGAAACTAAATAATTGGAATATCCTATGATATAGGATCGTATCACTGTCCCAGTAATCTGACGTTATCCGGACATGTCCGTCGGGCATGAACGACACGTGATGGCCAGACGCCTCCTCATTAGGGTCATCGGATGAGAACTGCAGGTAGTTGTACCCATCCCAGGACCTTCCTTCAAGGAACCTAAACTTATATGCTCTAAATTAGGATATTGAACCTTAATTTATTAAAGAGTGTAACAGTCAATTTTGGCTCATAACATTCACCGACAAGAATTTCATTTGTTATGGTTCAAAAAGTGAATATTTTAGACCAAATTCGTATTTTGGTCATATACTTAGGACCAAAATTGACCTTTACTCTTTATTAAAATTAGTGATGTAAAAAGGACGAATTAAGAATGACTGAACTATGAGGTTATCAAAGACGCTCTAATTCCTTGAAACGAAATTAATATTATAAAATTAAAAACTGCATTTCAAAACAAAGAGATCCGCTAGCGTTTAGAAAACTATAGAAACTTATATTAAAACAAAATCAGGAAATTTAAAATTAACCCCAAAAACCAGTAAATTGTCTTTTCCGCCACCTAAACAATGTCAGATGGCTAAAATCCATTTGAATTTCAAGTCATTCTATCACAGAACTGCATCAATCTGACTCAACTAATAATCAATTTTCGTAGTGTATCATTAGATGATGACAAGAATATGTAACAGTACCTGCCGTTATCCCCTTTGAAAGCCCCGTGGGCAGGCAGTTTCACCAATGTACTCCAATCCACAAAAGTTAAGAAATCGTACGAATCTAGGGCGTTTACCTGCACGAAAACGCCCCAGTACTCCCTATCTACCAACACGCGCCCACCGGTCTGAACGTGATTAAAGTAAAACTGACCTGCTGGCCTACGAGGCGCCTGAATCGCCTCAAACAACGTGCATGAAGGATTCGTTGTGTCTTCCACGGGCTCCCTTAATTCAGCAACGATACCGTTTCCGTTCACTCTCTGCGACCAATACCTGTTGGAATGACAGAATCGGAGGTGAACGTAGGTGGCGTTGCTTGTTGCTCTTTTGACTTCAATCTTCACGAGCGTGCAGAACACACTCTGCTCCCCAAGCTCTACTACTCTTGCACTTTCGTTGTAGTAAAGATGCCCTCTATCAGGATAACCAATTGTTCTAATGGCGATGAACCTTGGAAGATTGAAGGCCATGATCACCTGCTTGTAAAAATATATACATATAATCAAAATAGCTACTACTTCTTCCGTCTACCAATAATTATCTCAAATTTCCATTTTTGTCCATCCACCAATAAATATTCCGTTTACTTTTTTACTACTACTTTTGGCAATAGACACCTTATTGCACTAACTTTATCTCATTCACATTGTATTATAAATATATAAAAGTAGGATACACATTATGTTATTTTTTCAATTCAATTTTCATTATATTTCTTAAAACCTGTGTCTGATCAAACTGAACCTTTTATTCGTGGACAAATGGATTTTAAGATGAAACTCAATGGATTTCTATCAATGGATTTTAAGATGAGTTACTAACTATAAGTTTGAAATTTTAACAAGCCCAACAATATATCTAAACTGAAATAAAAGGATAACTGTAATTATTTAGACCTAAACTAAAAAATAAAGCTAAGGCCCAATAATATAATATATTTGGGTTTAGAAAGTACAACCTCGTTCACCTTAAAGAGTTTGAGGGAGGGTGGTGACAAATGAAAAACAAGCGATAGTGTAAAGAGTCAGAGTAAATTTTTAACCGACATCTTAAATTCGTCGATAGATATTTTGCAGACATTGTCTTTGTCGCCACGGGCTATCCTTCCATTACAATTCTAGGAGTTTATTGACGGAAAAAATCATCGGTAAAGCTCAACAAAATTTGATGAAATAAAGAAAAAGACTATTATATTTATCCAACGATAATAACAAAGGACTAGGAGAGAAGATTACCGAAATTGAAAAGTGGAAATGCAAAAGGCTTCAATCTTGTTTGTGTGATTCTCTGTGGAAATGCAGTGACTCTATTTACAGATGAAATAATTAGTAGTATTGTAACGCCCCGCTTTTTCGAACCCTAATTTTTGAGACGTGGAAATTTTTGCATTAAATGATTATAATGCTATGATATATGTGGATTAAATGATGAGTGATTTATTGCAATATTCTTTGTGACCTAATTGCGATATGGAGTTGAGTTTGAGTTGAATAGTCAAACTTGTTGAATATGTGACGTGACTATTGAATAGTCAATATTGTGGAAAATATGACGTGGCCGTGGAATGGTTAAAGTCGGTGGAAAATGTGAAGTGGAGGTGGATTTCGAATATGTGAATATTTTGATGCGGGGGAAAATAATATGGTGGTGAATTATTTTCCAAAGGGATGAGTGAGAATTTAATAGGAGCATTATTTATTTAAGTGGAATTTTCGACACCTCCTATTTATTGGAAAGAAATCCTATTTTTCTTGAATTTAATTATTGCTTGGGATAATTATCTGAATTAAATCTAAAGTCCAATATTCCTTATTTAATTGGTGAATTTTCGGCCCCTATGATTTCTCTAAGGAGATTTTTCGAAAATCTCCTATATTATGGGAGAAGGGATTATTTTATTCTATTATTTGATCCCTTGTTTATTCTCTTCCATAAATAAATTCAAATATCCTAGCATATCTTGCCAAATCTAAGAAGATCTTGCCATATCCTAATTAAATTAGGATTTTAATTAAATTCCTTCTAAGGAATTGAAAATCACGCCTACTTCTATATTTTTGGGGAGATTTATTATTTTATTCTGCTCCGTGATATTTTATTCTACTCCGTGAAATATTCAAATTAAATCATAGGCTAATTTAAAAGCCTAAATTTCGAAATCTCCTATTTTCTCTACCATTTTAACGCCACTTCAACCACCAAATCTCTTTCAAATCTTCATTTATTTAATTAAAGATATTATATCTTGCACTTTATAAATAAGAGAGAAGACCTAAACCCTAGCACAACAGAAATCGCCCCCCCCCACTCTCTCTCGTCGTTCACTCCTCTCTCCCACTCTCTCAAATTTTTCTTCTACTTTCTCCATTAATTCTTCATCTTTTGGAGAAGAATTGAAGCTGCAATTCGAGAATTTGTTGAAGAATCAAGATCCTACTTGTTTCCTACCGATTGTTCTTTTTGAAAAGGTATTTTTATTTTGATATTCTCTTCTTCTACCGATCAATCGGTGTTCTTGAGTCCACATGCATTTAGAATGAGTGAAGTGGAAATTAATCGATGAATTTTGGATGCATGTATATGTGTGTGTGACTGTGTGCATGCCTCGGTAAGCGTGCGCATGCGTTGTGTGTGTGCGTGTGTTGTGTGTGGAAAACACTCATGCGTGTCACGATGTGATGATAAATCTGGAGTTGTTATGTGAATAAAAACGATATGATAATCGTACTTTGATTTTGAATGGGAATATTGAAAATAATTGATGGGAAAAAGGGAAACGTGAGAACATGCATGATTTTGATCCATGATTGAGACTTATTTGAAATACATGAACTAAAGGTGAACGCTCGCGTTCTCGGTGTGATAACAAGAAGAAGTACAAACTTGAAATCGAAGGAAATCGAGGTGGGCTTTATACTTAAACTCTCTCTTATGTTGCAAATTATGATTGTGGAGCGATAAGGGTGGATTAAACTGTTATGCCATGCCTATGATTATTTTGGATATTGTGTGTGCCTGATGCCTAGTTTGCGAGTACGCTCCATTAGGCTAAACGAATTCGGGTCTGAGTAGGGCCGCAAACCCTATCAGGCTAGTGTACACTGGAGATCGGGAGCCGTCCTTGCTAGTCGGCCGGTCTCGTGGGAGAAAGTGTGGCCACACTTCGTCGCACCATATGAATTGTTGATTGATGAGAAAATGGGAGGTATTGTTTGACTGGCCAGTCCATGAAATATTTTGTGATACTCGATGCTATCTTTTAAATTAAATGCTAAACCTCGAGTTCACTATGGTAAGGGTGGCATAACTATTAAAACGTTTTGGCATGAGTCCACTGGGTATGTTTAAAATACTCACCCCTGCATGTGTTTTCCCTATGTGCAGGTTTAGCGGCGACGGGCGGTCGGTGGTGTTGAGACAGTTGAATCGAATAAAATGGATGTTTGGAACGTTATGTTTAGTCGTGTCTTCATACATGGCTCCGCTTTCTCTTGGATTGCTTCCGCTGAATATTTTGAAACTTATTATCTTTGGTTGTTTTGAACTTATTTCTTTGAATTGGAATATGGTGAATTATTGCGTTTTGTTGGAATTACATTAAACCCTTGCCTTTTGAGCTTAGCCTATGATTCTATTAAATCTTGATTTTCGTGAGTAAGCCATTGACTTATTGCCTTGACAGTTCATTAAACACTTGGGCAAATTTCTTTAAATGAAACCCTAGTCTACATTTCTTGTTGCCTTAAGTTCGCCTAGTTAACAGTCGCCGTATTTATTATACCCTAAAAATCCGGGCTGTTACAAGTATGCTTTTATTGATAAGGTTGGTACAGTTGGCAAACGCAGAAATAGATGTCGTTTTGGATATAGTATTTGATTGGTGGAGAAAGATAAATGAAAGATAAGATAAATGCACGCCTTCCAAAGGTGATCTTGATAATAATGAAAGACGTATTTTATTATACGGAATTCTTAGAATTTACGAGGACCATATATTTACGAGGATACGCCTTCCAAAAGTATACACCTTGGTATATTTGTTTTTTTCTTCATTTAGTAAATAGGAGTGATTTGTTATCTTTTGAATCAATCAATAATACAATTGTATATTATCATCTTTATGGTTCTTCTTTCTGCGAGAAACCTAATCGCGTTGATCAATCTCCTCGACGGAAACTTATCTTTGATTTTTGATCTACGGACGCCGATCAGCCCGATAGGATATGCACTGTAGATGAGAAACAGGGATAATAAAACAGATGAAAACACCACAACAGTGAAGAATAAATGCATAAATCTACAAGGTAACATAATAAATGCTACTCTGATAGGTCCTTGACCTATCGAGCCTGAGCACCACGATTTAAACGAACAAATAGATGATAAGATAAACCCTAATTGAGGTGCTAGGGGATTCCGCCAGAACCAGGAATGAGAATAATGTGTTTTTTATTTCTCAATGAATCAAAATACTATAGAATTCTAGACCCTAAAATATATCTTGCTAATCAAGCTAGATAAATAAATAAAAAGCTTACAAAAGACATGGAAAGTAAATAAAGATAACTAACTAAAATAAAAGATATGTTAAATCAAGAAAGGCATATTGGAAATGATCTTCGGCGAGATTTGCTAAATCGATCGAGGACCCTATCATACTCCCTCCGTCCAAGGTAAAGTGTCTATGTTAACTGAGAACAAGTTTTAAGAAGTGTAATAGAAAGTGAGTAGAAAAAGTTAGTAGTGTATGGGTCCTACTTTTATGTACTCCCTCCTTCCCAAGATAAGTGACATACTTCTTTTGGGCACGGGATTTAAGGAATGATATTTAAATAAGTTAAAGTGGAGAGAGTAAAGTATGAGAGAGGGAAAAGTAGAGGAGGGAAGAGAGAATAAAGTAGGTGGAGAATAAAGTAAGAGAGATGACTTTTTGCTAAAAATGGAAATAGGTCACTTATAGTGGGACACCCCAAAAAGGAATACAAATCACTTATCTTGGGACGGAGGGAGTATTAATTTTAAAATAAAATATGAGTGAGATGAGTTAGTGGAATGTGTAGTCCATTACCAAAAGTAGTAAAAAGTAAATGAGAAACTTAAATATGGACGAACAAAAAAATGAAAACTTGAGATGTCTCAAACGTGGACATAGGAGTATTTATTAAATATTCCCTCTTTCGTTCCATAATAAGAATCAAATTTTACCATTTCGGGATGTCCCATAATAAGAGTCATATTTTACTTTTACCCTAAATAGTAAATATGTCTCACATTCTACTAACTCACTTCAGTCACATTCTATGAATATATTCTGAATAAGCCTTCCAAAAATAATCCAGCGCATAAAACACGTTTCCAAATCAGGACCATATATTCTGAACACGTGTTCAGAAATATTTTCAACGTTTTTATGAATTAAATATAAAAACATCAATAAATTCAAATCTAATTAGATTATTGAACTCAGCCACTTGTGCTAGGCAAAATATGGACCTACTCTGTTGAAATGCATTAAAAATTGGAGTGTAGGTGTAAATGAAATAAGATGAAAAGTGGTATTTTAGTCAGAATTTATGGTATAAAAATTAATAAAAAAGATTAAAACCCGCAATGAGCGGTTTTATCGGCATTGGAATGGAAATATATAAGGCCTCTACTTCTAGATAGGATATATAAAGAGAGAGAATAAAGTAAATGATGAAATAAAGTAAGTGTGATTGAATGTTTAGTTTATTGTTTAAAAATTAAATGATTCAACATAGTTATGACGTCCAAAAAAGGAAAATAACTCAACTTAGTTGGGACGGGTGAATATTTTAAAAAGAATCTTCAATTAATTCCTTAATTTCTTAATTAACAAAAATTGGTGAAATTTTCTAATTAATAATATGATTTCATGAATAAGTATATATTATTTATAATGAGTTAATTTTTTGTTATATATTCTCTTATATGAATAGTATTTTAATTTTAGAAATAAAATAATTAGTAGTGCAAGTTAAAAATTCTGGATTTGGTAGAATAAATAAAAATAGTTATGAAGCTACCTTACATGACACAAACCAATTGTAGCTATGAAGCTACCTTATTGATTAAATACTGTTAATTGGGAAATAAACCTCATGACACAAACCAATGAAGATAGCTTACATATAAGAAAGAGTATAGTACTATTTTGGCTCTTTATATAGGGTTGATTTATGATTTTGGTCCAGAACATTCACTTTTCAAAAAATAAGTCCAAAACAAATGAAAAATGGTATCATTTGCATCCATTTTTGACGGAACCCTCAATTCTCGACGGTCAACCGTCAATTAGTAAAATTTTACCCGATTAGACTTAAACTGAGATTATTAGTTGGTTAATATTATGTTAATTATTTTGCTAATAATTCAATTTTTTTAAATATTTCTGAATATGAATAATCAAACAACATTTTTAACTAAGTATAGAGAGTTGGAACTTCAAACGACAATCTCTCTCTTTTCTTTCTTCTCTCTCGTCACACCCTAAGAAGAACCCTAGTTCTGATTCCGACCAAGAGGCCGA
Source organism: Salvia hispanica (assembly GCF_023119035.1). Lineage (NCBI taxonomy): Eukaryota > Viridiplantae > Streptophyta > Magnoliopsida > Lamiales > Lamiaceae > Salvia > Salvia hispanica. Next base: position 22,724,920 of record NC_062966.1, read on the forward strand.
TTCCGATCAAGAAGCCTGTTAAGGGTGCAATCCCTTAACAAGATTCCGACGACGACGAGAGGTCGACGGCGAGAGATAAAAGGTAGACGAGGTAGTTGCGGGAGCTTTTCCCGTCGATCAAACCAAGATCGATACCGAATTGAAATAGAAGCGTAAAAATAAAATAGGATAATTGTATTTCTGATTGATTGAGAAGGATACAAATACTCCTATTTATAAGACTAGCCTAACTTAATGAGCAAGAAAATAAAGATATGAAAAAGATATGCAATCCTAATTTATCTAACTAAATAATGCAACTAAATAATAATGCATAATATGAAAGAGATATGGAATAATTAACGTATCAACTCTCTCCCGGTTAAAATCCACCTTGTCCTCAAGGTGGAAATCAAGAAGGAACGAAGAGAGTTGAAGGTGAACGCTCCAGCGTGGTATCTCCTCCTGGATCAAACATACGCCGAATAGTTGAGCTTCTTTCTTCATCTTGTCCATCAAAAATCACTAAGGGAGGACCCTTGGGGTCATGATAAATCAACACTAAAACGGGATGCTTGTCAACACATCCACAGATTCCCAAACATGGTGTGTCATTGATGCATGGAGGGTTCAACCGAGCCTCGGTGTCGAGCGACGTCATTGCAATTACATAGAAAATGGTGTAAGAACCTTTCCTCTTATCCCAACAATTCTCAACAACATCTTCGAATGGCACTCGAGCAGCATTGAACGATGCAACAACCTTCTTCACTTCCTCAATAGACCGATCCCTGTCCTCCTCCTACATAATACAAGTCTCTTCTGTAGAAAGCATGCTTTGCTTTCCATTGTCTGATTGCCTTTGAGTGCCTTCATTAAGAACATTACCAGCATTGATGCTCCCAGAAGGCAAGGCAGTAACTCCCACACCAGAAGATTGGATGTTACCATTCTTAGTGTACAACACCCTCACAGAGTCATCAATTACAGATGACCTATGTATCTTGTCAATCCAATTTGAAAGTGGTTTATTATTGAACTCATTACTAGGTTGAGGTTCAATAATTTCCTCTACATCCAATGGAGGAATCTCCGCTAGCCTGTCTTGAGTGCCTTCATAGTCAAACAATACATCCAATTCTCCATCGATATCGGGGCTAAATGGCAGAGAGATCGCTAGTGGTGGAGGCGGCCAGCCAGTTAGGGATGGCTGCTCATAAGTCGGGTAACCTTGCGATGAGGTTTGTGACGGCGGGTGGTAGTCCGGCTGCCCGTGCTGGTGTCCGGCGTGGAAGGGCCGCGACAGCCCAAATGTCTCTGAACCAGCAAATTGTGGCAACGGAGGATGGTAATTGTTACAAACTCTGCTCCTAGCTCTTCTCCACTACAGCGGCGCACATCTCCCACTCGCTCCACAACTCCAGTTTCAGCAGCCATTACTGATGCCACCACTTTCCCAACTTCCCTGAAAGCTCGCCCCACTCGCTCCATCAAGAAACCGCTGCATCTCAAGGATTATGTCTGAGTTATTGTTCTGTTAGGATTTCCTAGTTTTTCAAGTTGTTATTCATGTTATCGTGGTTTGTTTCATAGGATAGGATTTGCTTTTGAAGTTGTTATTTCTCCACTATAAATAGTGGTTTGCTCATTGTAGTTGATATCAGAAAATTAATGCATTCCTTCAGTTAAATTTCCTTTATCCTTGTGCTCTACCATTCGTGTGTTTCCATAGATTCGAGCAAGAAGTTGCTCAAAATACTTCTTCCTCTAACAGTAATCCAGTCTCCCTGGCTGGTAACCAGGGTGAAAGTTCCACGGCTGGCCGTTAGGGTCTGGTTCGGTGTAGAGGGGCTGCCCAAAAGAAGAAATCGGAGTCTGATCCAGCGGTGAGAAGGATGGGGGCAGTGGCTGGTCGGCTGTGTAGCGGGGTTGGTGGCCAGTGGACTGGATTTGACGTTCCAGTGGCTGGTCATCAGGCCGTAATCCCGACGGTGGCTGGTATCCTGGTGGGTCCCAGCAGGACGGTTGATGCTGCTGTCCGTGAGGCTGGAAAGAGTTCTGCGGTGGCGGAGACCATCCTGAATAGTGATTCACAGCTGAAAAATTGAGGTGCGACTGATTATTTGCTCCAGCGTCGCGGTAGGGGCTCAAACTCCAGGTGTGCAGCTGGGTATTTTGGAGGCACTGTGCGGCGGCGTACAGCGGGGGTCCGTCGGGTGGGTCAGGTTCTGGGCGCAACGGAGGGAGCGTGGCTGCTGCCCTACGCTCATGCTCAATCAATCGGGTCTCGATTCGGGCGCACCTAACGAGAATATCCTCTAGCATTGCTGCTGTTGAATTCTCTGGGGCGTGCGTCGCTACCGCGGCGCGCGGCATGATCAGGGACTCCGTTCTCACCATTTCGTGATAGACTTCAGCCATGAACGAAGATGGGAGGATGAGAACCAATGGAAGTACCAATTGTTAAGGGTGCAATCCCTTAACAAGATTCCGACGACGACGAGAGGTCGACGGCGAGAGATAAAAGGTAGACGAGGTAGTCGCGGGAGCTTTGCCCGTCGATCAAACCAAGATCGATACCGAATTGAAATAGAAGCGTAAAAATAAAATACTCCCTCCATTTCTTCATAGTTGAGTCATTTTACCATTTCGGGAAGTTTCTTCATAGTTGAGTCGTTTCCTTATATGGTAGTTTTTTCCTCTCTCTTACTTTACTCTCTCTTACTTTATTCTATCTACTTTATTCATTTTATACTTTATTCTCTCCACCTTTTCCTCTCTCTTACTTTTTTATCTATTTATTTAACACACTCAACATTCATTTCTAAAACTCCGTGCCGAAAAGTTCCGTCTCAATTATAAAGAAATGGAGGGAGTAGGATAATTGTATTTCTGATTGAATACTCCTATTTATAAGACTAGCCTAACTTAATGAGCAAGAAAATAAAGATATGAAAAAGATATGCAATCCTAATTTATCTAACTAAATAATGCAACTAAATAATAATGCATAATATGAAAGAGATATGGAATAATTAACGTATCAAAGCCCGATATCGACCGATTCCAACCTATTATTGTTGGTTGTCATGAGTTGGAAGTCGCCGTACCCAAACCACCATTACACCGAAGGTCTCACCGACGTGAAAAAATCATATGCGAGGAAGAGAAAGAAGGCTGAAATGAGCGATTCACGTCCGCCTGACACCGAACAAGGACCGTCGGCTGCGTCGGGATTTGTGGGTTCTAACCCTAGCTCTGATGCGGATGTCCATTCTTTACCGAAAATGAACCCCACTTCTTCAGTCGGTGACCGTCGAGCTTCCCCAGAAAGCGACCTCGATTTTGAGAGGACGAAGAAAGCCCAATATCCCCGTCATTTTCACCAAAAGCCGCCGCTCCATCTAATGTTGCTGCCTCTGTTCCCGCGAAGAAGAAACCACCCAGCAAGAAGAAGGGTGTTTGATCTTGGCATTTGACTTTAAAAGTCGTGTCATGTTGTGTAACAAATTGATTCACTTGGATTTTACATGGTTTTAGAGGGTAGTTTTACTTGAATTTGATCGTATATTGTGTATTTTGAGACATGGTTACGGCTACTTCTCTATGATATTGTTATTTTGACCATTTTGTGAAGAATGTGTATAAATGCTTAAAGGAATACTGTTTGATTAAATGCTTGAAAGTGTTTCCTGAAATCGCAGTTAACCTAAACACTTAACAACTCCATGGAATCAAATTGATAAAAAACAACAATCTAGCTTCGCTATGATGATATCTTTCATATCATAAATCAGCTTCAAAAATGTTATAGATGATTGGGAAAAACGGCAGGGAGGTGTTCAGCCTCCTGGTTGGTGGAGTTTAACCACGGATGCCTCAGTAACTGTTTGATGAAATGCTTGAATGAAGAGTGATTGATGAAATGCCGCTTATAAAACGGGCTATTTTCCAAACTCGAGTCAAGCATGAAATGAGTCTAAGTCCGACTGGGCCCAAGCTATATGGATTCTGTTCGAGGGCCTCTAATGGGCTTTGACATCCAACGATTTGCTAAGCCCAGAAAGTGTTTGATGAAATGCTTGGATGAATAAACACTCAACAACTTGGAGGAATCAAATTGATAATAAAGAAACACCAATCTTATTGATGAACTACAGTTGGTATTCGTAGTGTCCGTTACATGTCAGAAGTTTATCTATGAAGCTAGCTTGCATATCAGAAATCAACTGCATGACGGTTATTGATGATTGGGAAAAACGGCATGGGATATTCAGAACAAGGCCTTAGCGGATTTGACAACAAAGTGGAAGTTGTAAAAACTGATGCCTTTGTAAATACCATCAGCCTGCTCAGTGTAAGAAACACTGCCATCAGCGGAGCTCTTGTCTTGCTGCGTGTAAGAATAAGGAACATCGCAGGTGCCCTTCGTCCCGACATATTCAATTACCGCAGTACTCTTCGCAGGCACAGGAATCGAACCCGAAGCCACAACTGATGTCGTAGTCTTTGTAGCGGTTTCCCACTGGAGAGTGGTGTTTATCTCAAAAGAGACTGTGATCTCTCCTTCCACGATGAAGGGCATGCCGGTACTGAAGGTGGTTTCCACCCCCGCAGTTAAAGACAAGTTACGGCTGAAAGTATAAGACTTCTCGTCTTGATAAGTAATCTGAACAGCCATAGCAGCCTCCTGGTCGCTGGAGTTAGTAAGCACGGATGAGCTTGCAACGTAAGGCACCTCGTCGTATATCCTGGCGTCCTGCATCCGATATACGACGTTGTAGATGTTTCTCTGGGACACGAGCTCTTGCACCACCAGTCTTGCTTCATTGGTGATGTTTTGGACGTCCGCGTTTAACATGTCGGTCTTCCCTTCGGTGGAGAGACGCACGCAGTAATTGTTGTTTCCAGCGTTGCGGAGTGCAATGGTGTTGTCGTCTACTTTGACGGGCCAGAAGTGAGTGTCGCTGTCGTCGATGGAAGACTGATCGGAATCGGCCCATATCCAGTTTGGACTGCGCCTCCAGAACTGGTTGTCCCAGTGACCTGACGTTATCCGGACATGTCCGTCGGGCATGAACGACACGCGATGGCCGGACGCCTCCTCATTAGGATCATCGGATGAGAACTGCAGGTAGTTGTAATCATCCCAGGACCTTCCTTCAAGGAACCTGAATAAATATGGTCTAAATTAGAATATTGAACCTTAATGTATTAAAATCCGTGATGGAAAAAGACGTATAAGAATGACTGAACTATGAGGTTATCAAAGACACTCTAAGTCCTTGAAACAAAATTAATATTATAAAATCAAAAACCGCAGTCAAAACAATAACATTCACTATTTATAAGCGTTTAGAATAGCCTAAAAATTCAAAAGGAAATAAAACGAAAATTAAAAAGTAAAAACTTTACCCCAAAAAACAATAAATTATCTTTTCAATCAATTTAAATTTCAAGCCATTCTAACATAGAACGTTTTTGGCATGTTTTGGGCGTTGCCAACACCTATTGCTGGAACTGCATCAATCTGAGTCGACTATTAATCAATTTTCGCTGTGTATCATTAGATGATGACAAGAATATGTAACAGTACCTGCCATTATCCCCTTTGAAAGCCACGTGGGCAGGTAGTTTCACCAATGTACTCCAATCCACAAAAGTTAGGAAATCGTACGAATCTAGGGCGTTTACCTGCACGAAAACGCCCCAGTACTCCGTATCTACCAACACGCGCCCACCGGTCTGAACGTGATTCAAGTAAAAGTTACCTGCCGTCTCACCAGGAGCCTGAACCACCTCGAACAACGTGCATGAAGGATCCGTTGTGTCTTCCACGGGCTTCTTTAATTCAGCAACGATGCCGTTTCCGTTCGCTCTCTGCGACCAATACCTGTTGAAATTACTGAATCGGAGGTGAACATAGTTGGGGTTGCTTGTTGCTTGTTGCTTGTTCGACTTCAATCTTCACGAGTGTGCTGAACACACTCTGCTCCCCAATAGTTACTGAACTTCCACTTCCACTGTCGTTGAAGTATAAATGCCCTTTATCAGGATAACTAGCTGTTTTAATGGCGATGAGCTTTGGAAGCATGAAGGCCATGATCGCCTACTTGTAAACATATATACATTTACTCAAAATAAGAAGAATAGCTAAAGTATTACAGTTACTTAGGAAGAAGAAATAATCAAAAAACTTTGATGAAATAAGAAAAAAGACTTATGTATCCAATGATCAAGAGTTGGAAAAAAAAGGATTAGGAGAGAGGATTACCGAAATTGAAGTGTAGAAATGAAAAAGGCTTAATTTGCTTCAACCTTGTTTGTGTGATTCTTAGTGGAAATGCATCCACTCTATTTATAGATGAAGTAGACATGCTTTTAAGGCTGCTGAGGAATTTGGAGCAGTTGGGAAACGCAAATTTATCCGTAAAAAGCAGTTGGAATAAATTGTTTAGAAATTTTAACTTTATAAATAATGTTATAGAAAAAGTGGTGGAATGTGAGTTACTGTAACATCCCGAATTCCCGAACCCTAATTTTAGAGCCCTAGAATTTATTTTTGATGACGTGGAGTCGTGAATGCATTTATTGCATGTGATGCTATGGCCGAGTCAAGACTAGGGTTTTGCGTTGGAAGTTTGAAAAATCAAACTTATTGATTTTGTGATGTGGCATGTGATTTATTAAATTATGAGATTCTGTGGTAAATTATTTGTTTAAGGGTGAGTGAGAATATTAGGGAAAATTTCCATAAATATTATGACCCTATTTTTCCTTGTTGAAATTTTCGAACCTTTCACCCTTTGAAGAGGGAATTCTATTTTTCCGGATTTAATTTAGTTCTTGGGATATTTATCCAAATTAAATCCAAGACCCAATTATTCCTTATTTTAAAGAGGGAAAAATCGACACCACCCCTTTGTTCCTAGTGATTTTCGAAAATCACCAATATAAGGAAGGGAGTATTATTTTTATTATTTAATTGATCCCTTATTTAATTTTCCTTCCATACATATGATTTGAATATTCTACCAAATCTTTCCATACTTCAAGAAATCTTGCCATACCCTATTTTAGTTAATAATCAAAAATCCATGCCTTATTTAAAAGGCATAGAGACGCCTCTTTCCTTGCTCCCATGGGAGGATCTTTATTTTTATTTTGTTCCATAATATTTTATTCTACTCCGGAAAAATACCAAACAAAATCTTGGCTATTTAAAAAGCCATAATTTTCGAAAATCATAGAATATGGCCTTAGAGTCTATTTTTGTTAATTCTTCTTCCCTACTCCATAATATTGTTTTATTTAATTGTGGAGAATAAAATCTTACCAAATATTCTAAAGATCTTATTGGACTCTATAAATAAGAGCCAAAACCCCTAACCCTAGCCCCCATATTTTCGCCCCCACCCAAATTTTCGTCCCCTCCCTCTCAACTCTCTCCCTCAATTTTCTTCTACTTTACTCCATTAATCATTCATCCTTTGAGAAGAAATTGAAGTTTGATCCAAGAATTTTCAAAGAACCAAGTCTTTACTTACTTTCTACCGATCGTTTTTCTCAAAAAGGTATTCTTATATTAATCTTCTTCTTTCTACTTGATTCCTCTTCTTTCTAACCGATTAATCGGTTTTCTTGAACCCTCATGCATCTTGGTTGAGTGAAAGTGGGATAAAGGGGATATGGGAATATGTTACATGTGTGTGGCGTGTGTGGGTGCGCGTGTCGTGTGTGTGTGTTGTGTTGGTGTAGTGTGTGTTTGATGGCTAAATATTCTTGTGTGACAAATGTCGATGTTAGATCTAGATTGGAGATGCTAATAGAACTTGTGTGATAAACATGATCTTGATTGATTAGTAATGATAAGATAAATCGATGGGAAAAGGGGAAAAGCATTGAGACATGCATGAGTAAGAGTAGTGTTGAACCTAATTTTGTGATATGTGCCTATGTGATTAAAAGGTGAAACTTTGGTTGCGACGCCGGATAACGGAAAAGCGAAACTACTTGAAATCTAAGCAGTCGAGGTGGGCTTTACTCTTAAACTCTTTTATTTGCAAATTTATGAATATGGAGAAATAAGGGTGGTTTAACTGTTATGCCATGCCTATGTCTGTTTTATTGTGATATTGTGTGCCTGATGCCTAGCTTCTGAGTTCGCTCCATTGGGCTATAGGGCTATGGATATGTTTATACGAATTCAGGTCTGAGTATGGGCCGCAAACCCTACCAGGCTGTGTACACGAGGGGATTGGGAGCCGTCCTTGCTAGTCGGCCGGTCTCGTGGGCGAAAAGTGTGGCCACACTTTCGTCGCACCATGGATATGATTGTGATTGGTGATTTTGTTGAGGAAAATGGGGAGTTATTTTGACTGGCCAGTCTATGAAAAATATTTTTGTGATACTCGTTGATCATTTATTTTGATAATTGTAAAACCTCGAGTTCACTTGGTAAGGGTGGCATAACTTATAAAACGTTTTGGCAATGAGCTCACTGAGTATTTCAAAATACTCAACCCCTGCATGTGTTTTCCTTATGTGCAGGTTGAACGATGACGAGCGGTGGCGGGTGTTGAACATGTTAACTAATTAGGATGGACGTCTTTGAACTTCAGGCGTAGTTGTGTCTTCATACATAGCTGCACTTTCTCTTGGTCGTTTTCCGCTGAATTCTCTTTGAAACACTTTAGTATTTTGGATATCTGTTTTTCCCTTTTGGTTTAGAGGCTTTAGACTATCTTGTGGTTTTTATCTTGGAAACTATGTCATACTCTTGAGATTTTTGGACGTCATTTATGATACCTTCCTTTTTCTTATTCAAGCTTCTAGGTTAAGTTGTTGCTTTAAATGCTCTGATGTTTTCCTTTAAATCTTTCGGTCAACTCTCTAAATGAAACCCTAGCCTATGTTCACTTCTTTAAGTCCGTTTGGTAGCAGTCGCCGTATTTATTGTACCCTCGGAGGGCGGGCTGTTACAGTTACACTTTATACTCTCTCTTTGCCATCAATTGTCCAATATGCTAGTTTCGTCCGCCCGTGAATAATTGTTTCATTTGCTTTTTGTTACTCAACTTTTGGGCACGGAGAAAAAAAAAATTGTGTTGAAAAGTAAGAGAGAGAAATAAAGTGAGATTAATAAAGAGAGAATAAAGTAAATGATGAAATAAAGTTAGTGTGATTGAATGTTTTGTTTATTGTTAAAAAATAAAATGACTCAACATAGTTGTGACGTCCCAAAAAGGAATACAACTCAACTTATTTGGGACGGGGGAATACTTTTGACAATGGACCCCACCTTTACTTTTTATTAATCCCTCCGTTTCCTCATAGTTGGGGCGAAACTTTTCGGCACGGAGTTTAAGAAGAGATGTTGAGTGTGTTAAATAAATAGATAAAAAATAAGAAAGGGTAAGAAAGTAGAGAGAATAGTAAAAAGTGAATAAAGTGGATACAATAAAGTAAGAAAGAGAAAAATGTTACTATATAAGAAAATGACTCAACTATGAGAGAACTTCCCGAAATGAAAAAATGACTAGACTATAAGGGAATAGAGGGAGTATATTTTAAAAAAGAATCTTTAATTAATTTCTTAATTAACAAAAATTGGTGAAATTTTATAATTAATAATGATTTCATGAATAAACATATATTTAAAGTTTGACTTTTAAAGTATTTCTAACTTATAATGTTTTTAATGGGGTAATTTTGTGTTATATATTGTCTTATATGAATAGTATTTTAATTTTAGAAATAAAATAATTAGTAGTTGAAAGGTCAGGATTTTGCACGCATGTCGTAGGCGCGTGTACCTTCCTATTCAACATGATTTATGAGTTCCCACTTTCCAAAATACTATTAATTAGTATATGGTAAGTTAGGGTGTCGAACCCATGAGGAACGGTAGCATCCGTTATGTATTTCCACACTTAGAAAGGTTTTGGCGATGCCGCCACGCTTTAAATTGGGGGTGGGAACTGAACTACGAAATATAAATAACACTTAAGCTAAGATTGAGAACTAAACATGCAAATAAAATACAAAAAGAAGAAAGCAATTAAACTGGAACGCAGACTGGGCAATCTGATAAACTGGGCAACTTAGCAGTGGCGAAAATTAGAACTATTTCGGAAATAAAACAGAGCAGCAACTTGCATGAGCATTCCTAAGATTAGAAATCAAAAGAGACTAAGTTAAAAGCTAAGGACAATATATACTGAGTGTTAGCTACTACACAAAGTCTAGAAACTAGGATTGTGACCCTTAAAAATAGCTGAACTAATTTAATCCTAAAAGCTAAACTAAATCACATGTAAATTGAAGGTAGAGTGCAGAAATTAACTAAGCTAAAGTGCTGCCAAAAGTGAAAAGAAAGCATGTACTTGTTGTCTCCTAAACCCTATTACCCAAGGTGTAAAACCAATGGATAAAGGCCTACAACTAATGGACAAAGGGCTTGACTTTCAAAAGCTGATTTTATCTACTAATCCTACACGAAAGGCACGAAAATTAAGTGAGAGGAATGACTAAATGGCTGCTACACAACTAACTAAGCAAGAGAAACACAAAATCAACACTTAAACTACCTAATCATGCATTGAAAACATAGAATTAAAAGCTGAAACTTAAAACACTTAAACAAGATGAAATAAGCTTAAAAAAAGAACAACAATGGAGGATGAAATACAAGACAAGAAATTAAGCAACAAACATTAAACTTAAAACATGCAAACTAAATAATCTAGGTGATTTAAACTCTAAACAAGAACACAACTTTTTTTCTTCTTTTCTTCTTCAAACTTTCGAAACTAGCAACTAACTAAAACAATTAAAACTGAACTAAAGACATTGGGAAAGATTTTTACTAAGCAAGAAAGGTTTAACAAACACTAGAACAACAACAAGATAAAAACCGAAAACGAACAAGAGCTAAACTTCAAAGCACATTAAATACACAAACACTTAGAGAAATTACTACTTGAAATAAGATTTTAAAACAAGAACAACAACAATAACTAAGAGTGAGAAAGGTGCAAAAGTACTACAAAGTTAAGAACAAGCAAACTAGAGAAAGCAAACACTACTACTAAATTACTACTACTTCAACCCATGGTGAACAATGATCTTGGCAGCCTTGAAGTGGAAATCTCTCTTCTTAAGGAAGAGAGAAAAGTTTCCTAGAGAGAGAAAGCTAAAACTAAACTAAAGAGTGATAAAGTGGCTAAGTGGTTGGTGACTAAGTCTTTTTAATACATATATCCAATAAAAGATATTTTTCCTCTTTTTTTACTCTCCAAGAGCTGATATGGGCGTGTGTAGCAAGTGAGAATTGTCTTTGACAAGTGTGTGGAAGTGGCTTTAGTCATTTTCCCGTCAGGTTCAAACTGGCCAGTCCAACAGCTTGGCCAGTTTGGGTCTTCTTTGCCTTCTTCCTTCACTTTCTTCCATTCTTTGTCATTTTTCCCTCTTTCTTGCATGTTTTCTTCTTCGTGCCTTAATCAAGCAGCCTCCAAACTTAATGATCCGTTCCCTGCCAAAATAGCATCTTCTCATGCAAATATTCAACTAATAAGTGCGAAAAGTGATCAAATCCGAGTGACGAAAACTAGCCTATCAAACCTCCTCACACTTGGATCATACTTGTCCCAAACCATCCTCTTCAGTTTCTATTCTCTTATTAGTTCACATGCAAATGCAACAAACGCAACAAACCCTCCTTTTCAGTGTTGGTTTTTCTTTGAATTAACTTTAGTACAAAGATACACTAACCGGGTGTAATACAACCCAAATGAAGAACAAAGATAAAAGTACAATAAACTGAATTGAAATAACAAAACAATAATCGAAACTTTAAACCGTAGAGATGTAAGTTGAGTCAAGGAGTCCTCTTTTCGCAAGACGAGATACGCTCCGGTAGTGCTCTTGAATTGGCGTGTCGTACCCAGAGATAAAACGGCTTCGTCTTATTCGTTGCAGCACCGCAAACATAATAAGCTCCGGCGAACTGGATGATGGCGAGGGCAGAGCTTCGATGGAAGACTATGCACAAAGAAGGATAGAACTATGCAAAATGATATGCAATCTTGTTGTGTCTAGTTTTGTGTGGAATGCAATGGATGCATGCCTATTTATAGGCCAAGTCCACTCATGTGCATTGATGGAGTCAACGGCCATCATGTGTGCCATGATGGCTTTTACTGTAACCGTCGGGGGTTACTAGCCGTTACGGGAGCTAGAGGAGATTGATGCATCTGGGCACGCTACACGACGGGGTTCATCGTGAACCTTTTGGTCACACGATACGTCGGGGTCCATCGGGGACCGTTTGTCACCCGCTATGCGTCGGGGTCCGTCGTGGACCTTTTAGCACCCGTTGTGCACTTGGGTCCACTATTATTATTACACGTAATAATTCATCTTATTAAATCAATGTTTAATAAGGTTCTCTCCACCAATGTGGGATAATTAACTCTTTTAATTAATCCCTTGGTTTTATCTCATAGCTCCTTTATAGCTCACCATTGTGACAAACTTTAATTCATAATTTCTCACTCACCGGGAATCGATTTAGAGAAAATGAATATACCACGAACATCTACTCCAAAAGTAGATCGTCGCTATTGCGTTTAATTTTACAAAATTAAATGTCTCGTCACATTTATATTGGTCAAAGTCCATTGACCAAACACGATTCCAACATTTAGTTCCTCTTGTCTTATTAGTTCACATGCAAACGCAACAAACCATCAATCCATCCATCTATATCAACAAAATAATTGTTGGGGATCGATGGTGTGTCACAATAGTATGATATATTTCGCTTTAGGCAAAGCCCTCACGGTTTTGCTCTTGGGGAACTCTCCAAAAGGTCTCAAACTAATTGAGTTGGGGTAGCCCATTTATATGCTTGCAACTCTTGTTCATTCTTGTGAGATATTGTTTGCCCTCACAATCCTCCCCTCAAACCAAGACCACCAGACCAAGACCACATGTCCACCCTATGTTACAGGTCACTAAGTCACCACAGGTCTTGATCGAGCTCACACAGAGACATTGGAGAACTTGCAAGCGCAATCCACCGAACCACGAGCCACACAAGCCCAACCCTGAACCATGGCTCTGATACCATTGTAGATTCACTAATTATCAGGACCTCTTTTTGTATTACACTGTTACTAAGATGGCTAATCTCAGAGGACCAAGCCAAATACAAAAGATAGACCAAGATTACAAGTCTACTTATTACAAGTAACACTTAATCGAAAACCCTAGCTATTCTCAAGTCTTCCACCCGACTTGAGATTCCAGCTCTATCAATTACCTGCACACTAGATGAATCAGTAACACAAAACAAGACTCTGAAGAGTCCAACACTAAACTAATGAATACACACAAATTAGAGATTTGTGGATATGGCTCAGGTCACAGCAGTGACTGCACTAGGCCTCGGACCTCCCCAAATCTCAACTGAGAATCACAAAGAAGAAACCGTTGAACGGATTAAACTATTTAAGATTAGTAAACCCTAGATCTCACCGACTACCGCACACCACAGCTTTGTCGCACACGGATCACCACGAAACTCTTAGAACTCTACTTCACAACCCCAGGACTCTCAAGAACATCACCAATCACAACAAGATCTTACACCACAGTAAAACCTAACCCTAGATCTGAGTAGGAAACCGAAGAAGTGGCCTTACTCAAGATCTAAATCGAAGGATCTCTCTAAAACCGAGAATCATCGGTGGAAACAGAAGATCGAAGAAGATGACCGGCGACAACTGCCGGAGAACAAGAGAGAGAGTACTGACATCAAGAGAGAGAGAGAGAGAGAGAGAGAGAGAGAGAGAGAGAGAGAGAGAGAGAGAGAGAGAGAGAGAGAGAGAGAGAGAGAGAGAGAGAGAGAGAGAGTATGCAGAATAGAATAAGGGAAGAGAGTAAGGTGCGCAGTACATAACTCAGCAAACAAACACATCTCTCATCCAACGGCTGACATCCGTGATCCGCGTGGAGGTGCACACGTGGCGGCCATCGGAGTGATCCAGTAAGTGGATTAAATGAGACAGGCCACAAATGCATTGGGCCTTATTTAATTCCAGCGGGCTTAACATAATATCAGCCCAAGCAAATATTAAGGAACAGCCCAACACTTAGAATAGAGTCCAATATTCAACAATAACCAAAGTAGTATCTCAATTTTCCAGGCAGAATGAGAACCCAATGTTTGCATGTGAGGTTGATTCATTTGATTGGTTAATAGTTGGTGTGTGTTTTGCATATGTTTGAAGATTTATGTTTCTGATGCCAAATGTTAAATCTTGTTTTGGGCATTTGATTGAATTTCAGGATATGTTATGTTTAGGCCTCAAGAGTAGTAGTTTGAAATCAGCTTAGAATTGTATTGTCGCGTGTTTCAATTAGGCTTGAAGATGAGAAATTAATTGCAGTCGATTGTATTTTCATTTTAGCAGCAAAGGATGTGTCTTTGTTAGCATAATTTTCAGAATGTAACAAGATTCTGTCTAAGGTTAGTTTCTTGATACTTATCTACTCATTCTTTATCCGATATATCTTTGTTGCTTACATACATGTTGCAATCATTCATATGATAAAGGATATCAGGTTGTATGTTGCCGTACAAATGAATGTTGATCTTCGGTAGTCAGAGATTTTCATGCGAGGAAATTGGCAATTTAGAAGATTGAGGATTCACAGAGATATTCGTGTTGGTTTGAGTATCATCAATGCCAAAGAATCTCCTGCAGTTAGTATCATCAGATATGATCAGCAATTCATGATTGCCTTGTCTAGATCTTTCTCTCAAACCGTCTCTTACGCCCTTCTTGTTTCAACTATGGACACCAAATGCATATTATCTCAACGATAATGCAGCACAAATATCCTAAAGAAACAACGAAGGTATAATCTCAGATGACTTTAGGAGAGACCAGCGCTGTAACGCCCCACTTTCTGAACTCTAATTTTCGAACCATTTTTTTTTTGCATTTAATGCTTTTAATGCTGTGAAGTCGTGAATTAAATATCAAGTGGAATGATTTATTTGATATTTTTGGTGACCTAGTTTTGAATTGGAATTATGAATATGTGTTGATTGAGTCAACTTCGTTGAATACGTGACGTGGCCGACTTGAATATTTGATGTGGGGTGAATTCAATTGGTTTTGAATAATTGAAAATTGTTATGAGAGCTCGAGAATTCTGATGGTAAAATCACAATGTGAATTTAATTAAATCCTTTCCTTGAGGATTATTTATTGGACTCAATTCCGTGTTGGATCCGATAAATTAAATAAATAAGTCCGATCTTATAAAAGAATGAATTGCAGGCTACACAATTTAAATATAAATACCAGTGCTTGAATCCCAAATCAATTTTAATTAAATCCCTATTCCTTGTCTTGGTCACCAAGACTTTCCTTTGTCACAATTTTTCCTTGAAAAAAAAATATGTATCCTGCAGAGATCTCCCTTCTTCATTCCCTTACGCGTTCCCATCTTTATTCTGCAAATCTCATTCCAAAATGCATTCCAGTCATTGCAGAAGGAAGTTCTTTTTTTCTATTTAGCAAATAAATTGCCAAATTTCCTTCCTTCCACATCACGCTCCTCTCCTTTGCAATCTGCAAGAAATCTTCCCAAAATTTAGACCACAATCAATTGAAATCAATCACCAAAATTATTCTCAATACACTTTATATAAATCCCCATACCCTAATTTCTCATACTCACACAAATTCGCAGTCACTCTCTTCTCACCTTTGAATCACCAAATCGACAGAGGGAGCAGTAGGGAGGAGTTCATCTTTTTCCCCACCAAATCCTAATTTCACCACGGTAATCATCCTTCCATGTTCCTCCCCTGTTTTCCCCACCAAATCCTAATCTCACCACGGTAACCAAATCCGGAAGGGGGAGAACCAGAAGCTTAGATCTTTTGCCTAAGTTGATTCGTTCAGTGAAGGTATAAACATCTCCCTTTCTCTCAATTTTCCAAACATCAAGCCTATCACTTTGTTGCATCCGTCGAAATTCGAAACCGAATTAAAACAATCAACTTAATCAAAATTAAGGACTTATCTTGCGGGGTTATTTGGGGTGAATCGGGTGAGGGGGTATTTCTTTTTTAGTTCTTGGGAAAAACTTACATTCCATAACTTTACTGGATACTCCGTCCCCGATTAAGAGTCACACTTTTCCATTTCGGTCCGTCCCCAATTAAGAGCCACACTTCATTTTTACCATAAATAGTAAGTAGGTCCCACATTCCACTTACTCAATTCACTCACATGTTATTATAAAACCAATATAAAAAATGGGTCCCACATTCCACTAACTTTTTCAACCAACTTTTCTTTACATTTCTTAAAACTCGTGCCCGGTCAAAGTGTGACTCTTAATCGGGGACGGAGGGAGTATTTTTTTAAATCCGACTTTGGGAGAGACGCATTAAGGTCATGCGTTTCCTTTTAATGAAATGCACGAGTGTCATGCGTTTTAGGGTAAGACTCTTAGAGCTCATGCGTCTTTTAATTTTTTTATTTTATTTTATTAGAAGATGCATAACTGTCATGCGTCTTAGTGTAAGACGCATAAGCGTCATGCGTCTCTTCTTCGAACTTAAAACAGAAGCGAGGTAGAGGAAGCTCAGTTCAGCTTGAGAGAAAGAAAGAAAAGGGGCAGGCGATTTGTTAGGCGATTTCCGGCAGTTCTCGCCGATTTCTGGCCATTTCCTCTTATCTTTCGGTAAGTTTTGTTCAATCTTTCAACATTTCTCACTTATTCGTTGTTTATTGCATAACATTAGTGTTTCTAATGCCAAACTTGTCAAATTTACTAAATTAGGGTTTATGGAAAAAAATTGTCTCTAATTGTTGTTATTTTGTACTCCCTCCGTCCCATTAAATATGCAACATATGAGAATCGGCACAGGTTTTTATGCAGTGTTGTCTTGTGAGTGAATGAAGAGAGAGTAAAGTAGGAGAGATGAAAAAGTAGAGATAGAGATGTTTCCATTTTAGGAAATATTTCATTTTTAATGGAACAAACTAAAAAGGAAAACGTTTCATTTCGAATGGGACAGAGGGAGTATATTTTTTTATGCAGAAATGATGTCAGTATTTGTGAGTTTGTATTGGGGTGGTAGAATAGTTCAACTTTCTCAAGTGGGTATTGGTTATGATCCACCTCGTGCGAGAGGCTCTATCATATTGAATTCGTGTGTTTCATTCTCTGAAATAGTTGCAATGATATTGTTACGAGCCTCTTTTACTATATTATTTTGTTTAGATCCTTTTCTATTATATTATTTTGTTTAGATATTATAGGATTTAGCATATCTTTCCATATTGTATCCACATATATTATAAATATGTGTGCAGTCTCTCTTAGTAATCAATTAATAATTTCATTATCTTTTGCCAATCCCTTTGTTGCCGACGAGATTCATTCTCGCACCCAGCTCTATCTCCGGAGATCACCGCCAACCCAAGACTTGGGCGCCGGATTAATCAATGGATCTAAGCTCTCAACGCTGCCGACGGAGACTCCTCCACGCCAGCCCTATCGTTTGTCCGCCGACCCTTAAACGAGGGCGCCGGAATTGTGGTGTTCAGTTGTGAATTTGGACGGAATTCTCACGTTAGGAGCACCGTGGTGAGAGGTCGACGGCAACGTTGATTCTCACACCACGGCAGGAGAAAACAGCGGATCCTGCTTTGGGAGTCTGATTTAATTCGATCTGTTCTTTTGGGGGAAGAAAGTCGAAGAGAGAGAGAGAGAGTTGGAGTTTCTGTTTTGAAGTCATACAGTAGGGAGAGAAGAGAGTTAAGACATATTTTGGGAAGGGGAGTGCTTTATTTAAATTGGTTTACAACTTTAATTTTGTTTAAATGTTGTAGCTAATTTGGAATATGGCAGTAGAGATTACTGCACGTTTAATTTGGAAGGGAGTATTTTCTGTTTATCATTTAAAATCTTTTTTCTTGTTTTGTTTGTAAAAGGATGGGGTTGGATAATTAATTTCTATTGGGCCAATTCTTCCAAGTCTTGGCAGTGGGCCATTTTTGTTAAAAATTCTTCGGGATGAGTGTGTTGATTCTTTTTTATTGAACTATATGGTGTTTTAATCTTTGGGCTGTTTTAATAAAATTTGTCGGGGCGTGAGAGGACAGAGTTTAATCGAAAAGACCAAGTTCTAATTGGAAAAAATTCATAATGGTACCAAGAAAATAATTGAAGACTTAGGAAGCATGCATCTTATCTATTGTTTGATTTCTTATGTTGATATATGTGTTATTTAATATCTAAAGGTAATATCTTGCACGCGAAACGTGATACCAATGGGAAGAATATAGTTGAGATTTAAGTGCTTCGAGGTGGGCTTTCTTTAAATAAGGACATCGTTCTAAATGCTTTTATCGATGGGAATAAAATTTGTGTTTATCGTGCCTTGTTCAAATTTTTACGTGCCTATCTGAGATGGCTTTTGCCATTTAGTATTTAAATCGAATTCGAGTCCTTGTAGGGCCGCGAACCCGGGTTGGCCGGTCTAGTGGCTTGGTTTGTGGCCACATTCAAAGTCATATATGAGCAGATATGGTTAACGTCTATGGGAAAATGACTGATCAGTCGAATTTTTACAATGGAAATGATTTTAGTGCCTCGGGCCTTTCTAAAGCTAAAACCCCGATGGTTACTTATTGGCATGATAATACTATTTTGATAACTTGTTTTTCGGCATAGTACACTGACTATATTTATAGTACTCAGCCCTGCATATGTTTTCCTTATGTGCAAGTTGAGCGACGACGAGCACTTGCTGGTGTTGAGCACAAATAAAATCTGAGCCTTACTTGCTTGTCTTAAAACTTTGGGTTTCATTGTGTCTTCATACACGACGTCACTACTCTTGAACTCTTCCGTTGGGAATTTATTTTCACTCATTATTCGTTTGACTTTGAACCCGTTTATCTTTGAGAATTTAAGACTTTCTTTTTGGACAATGTCAAACTCTTGTTGTTTCTTTTTGAGTAATAATTGTTGGTCAAACTTTTAATGAAACCCTAGTCTTATTCTTCGTCTGTTTTAAATTTTTTTATTTTAAATTTCTTTAAATCGCGACCACTCGTATTTATTAACCCTAAAGGGCGGTCGTGACAAGCGCTGTCAGTATTGATTCTTCACACCAGCAATCAACAAATTCAGGTGAAGGTGAAGTTATCTTATTGATTAGATACTGTTGATTGGGAAATAAACTTCATGACACAAACCAATTGCAGCTATGAAGCTACCTTATTGAATAAATACTGTTGATTGGGAAATAAACTTCATGAAACACACCAATTGTAGCTATGAAGCTAGCTTACATATAAGATATAAACTTGATGACGGTTATTGATGATTGGGATGATCAGGCGAGGCGCTGAGTGGATCTGATAACAAAGCTGAAGTTGTAAGAACTGACACCTTTGTAAATACCATCAACATGCTCAGTGTAAGAAACCTGGCCATTGGTGGAGTTCGTGTCTTGCTGCGTGTAAGAATAAGGAATATCGCAAGTGCCCCTAGTCCCGACATACTCAATCACAGCCGAAGTCCTCGCAGGTACGGGAACAGAGCCCGAAGCCTTAAGTGATGTGGTAGTAGTTGTGGTGGTGTCCCACCGGAGAGTGGTGTTTATCTCGAATGAGACGGTGATCTCTCCTTTTACGATGAAGGGCACGCCAGTACTGAAGGTGGTGGTCACCCCTGCAGTTAAAGACAAGCTGCGGCTAAAAGTATAAGATTTCTCGTCTTGATACGTAATCTCAACACCCATGTTAGCCTCTTGGTCGGTGGAGTTAATAAGCACGGATGAGCCTGCAACGTAAGGCATCTCGTTATATATCCTGGCGTTGTCCATCCGATATCTGACGTTGTGGATCTTTCTTTGGGATACGAGCTCTTGCACCACCAGTCTGGCTTCATTGGTGATGGTGCGGACGGCCGCATTTAACATGCTGGTCTTCCCTTGGGCGGTCAGACGTGAACAATATTGGTCATTGCCCGCATTGCGGAGTGCAATGGTGTCACCGTCGATTCTGACCGGCCAGAAGTGCGCGTCGCGGTTGTTGATGGAAGACTGGTTATTGGCATCGGCCCATATCCAGTTTGGACTGCGCCTCCAGAACAGGCCCAACCAGTGATCCGATGCTATGCGGACATGTCCGTCCGACATGAGCGACACCCGGTGGCTGGATGCCAACTCGCTAGGATCATTCGATGAGAACTGTAGGTAGTTGGCGCCATCCTGGGACACTCCTCTAAGGAAACTGAACATATAGGATACTCAACTTTAATTTATTAATAAAAAATACCAATTTCCTTTGTGTATCATTGGATGATGATAAACAAAAGTTACTAACATCATAAATTGAATTCTTTGGTCAACAAGAATATGTAACAGTACCTGCCATTGTCCCCTTTGAAAGCCACGTGGCCAGGCAGTTTCACCAATGTACTCCAATCCACAAAAGTTAAGAAATTGTACGAAAGGGCGTTTAACTGCACGAAAATGCCCCAGTACTGCGGATCTATCAACAGGCGCCCACCGGTCTGAACGTGATTCAAGTAAAACTGACCTGCTGGCCTACGAGGCGCCTGAACCGCCTCGAACAACGTGCATGAAGGATTTGTTGTGTCTTCCACGGGCTCCCTTAATTCAGCAACGATGCCATTTCCATTCACTCTCTGCGACCAATACCTGTTGGAATGACAGAATCGGAGGTGAACGTAGTTGGCGTTGCTTGTTGCTCTTTCGACTTCAATCTTCACGAGCGTGCTGAACACACTCTGCTCCCCAAGCTCTACTACTCTTGCCCTTTCGTTGTAGTAAAGATGCCCTCTATCAGGATAACCAATTGTTCTAATGGCGATGAACCTTGGAAGATTGAAGGCCATGCTCACCTGCTTGTAAAAATATATACATATAATCAAAATAGCTACTACTTCATCTGTCTACCAATAATCATCTCAATTTTCCATTTTTGTCCATCCACCAATAAATATTCCGTTTACTTTTTTACTACTACTTTTGGTAATAGACACCTTATTCCACTAACTTTATCTCATTCACATTTTATTATAAATATATAAAAGTAGGACACGTATTCTATTATTTTTTCAATTCAATTTTCATTATATTTCTTAAAACCTGTGTCTGATCAAACTGAGCCTATTATTCGTGGACAAATGGATTTTAAGATGAAACTCAATGGATTTCTATCAATGGATTTTAAGATGAGTTACTAACTACTCCCTCCGTCTCATTAAATATGTAACATTTGCTTTTCGGCACGGGATTTTATGTAGTGTTGTTTTGTGAGTTTATGAATAGAGAGTAAAGTAAGAGAGAAGAAAAAGTAGAGAGAGTAATGTTTCCATTTTTAGAAACGTTTCATTTTTAATGGGACAGACCGAAAAGGAAAACGTTGCATTTCTAATGGGACAAAGGGAGTATAAGTTTGAAACTTTAACTAGCCCAACAATATATCTAAACTGAAATAAAAGGATAACTGTAATTATTTAGACCTAAACTAAAAAATAAAGCTAAGGCCCAATAACATATTTGGGCTTAGAAAATATAACCTCGTTCACGTTAAAGAGTTTGAGGGAGGGTGGTGACAAATAAAAAACAAGCGATAGTGTAAAGAGTCAGAGTAAATTTTTAACCGACGTCTTAAATTCGTTGATAGATATTTTGCAGACATTGTCTTTGTCGCCACGGGCTATCCTTCCATTACAATTCTAGGAGTTTATTGACGGAAAAAATCGTCGGTAAAGCTCAATAAAATTTGATGAAATAAAGAAAAAGACTATTATATTTATCCAACGATAAAAACAAAGGACTAGGAGAGAAGATTTTACCGAAATTGAAAAGTGGAAATGCAAAAGGCTTCAATCTTGTTTGTGTGATTCTCTGTGGAAATGCAGCGACTCTATTTATAGATGAAATAATTAGTAGTATGCTTTTATTGATAAGGTTGGTACAGTTGGCAAACGCAGAAATAGATGTCGTTTTGATATAGTATTTGATTGGTGGAGAAAGATAAATGAAAGATAAGATAAATGCACGCCTTCCAAAGTGATCTTGATAATGATATAAGACGTATATTATACAGAATTCTTAGAATTTACGAAGGACCATATATTTCCGGATACGCCTTCCAAAAATATACACCTTCGTATATTTGCTTTTTTCTTCATTTAGTAAATAGGAGTGATTTGTTATCTTTTGCATCAATCAATAATACAATTGTATATTATCATCTTTATGGTTCTTCTTTCTGCGAGAAACCTAATCGCGTTGATCAATCTCCTCGACAGAAACTTATCTTCGATTTCCGATCTACGGATGTCGATCAGTCCGATAGGATATCCACTGTAAATGAGAAACAGGGATAATAAAACAGATGAAAACACCACATCAGTGAAGAATAAATGCATAACTCTACAAGCATAATAAATGCTACTATGATAGGTCCTTGACCTATCGAGCCTGAGCACCACGATTTAAACGAAGAAATAGAGGATAAGAGAAACCCTACTTGAGGTGATAGGGGGTTCCGCCAGAACCAAGAATGAGAATAATGTGTTTATTATTTCTTAATGAATCAAAATACTATAGAACTTTATTATATATAAAATTCTATACCCTAAAATGTATCTTGCTAATCAAGCTAGATAAATAAATAAAAAACTTACAAAAGATATGGAAAGTAAATAAAGATAACTAACTAAAATAAAAGATATGCTAAATCAAGAAAGGCATATTGGAGATGATCTTCGGCGAGATTTGCTAAATCGAGGACCCTATCATACTCCCTCCGTCCACGGTGAAGTGTCTATGTTAACTTAGAACAAGTTTTAAGAAATGTAATAGAAAGTGAGTAGAAAAAGTTAGTAGTGTACGAGTCCTACTTTTATATATTAATTTTAAAATAAAATGTGAGTGAGATGAGTTAGTGGAATGTGGGGTCCATTACCAAAAGTACTCCCTCCGTTCCATAGTAATAGAGTCATTTTGTCATTTTGGTACGTTCCATAGTAATAGAGTCATTTTCCTTTTTAGTAAAAATCAACACATTTTTCCACATTTACTTTACTCTCTCTTACTTTTTTCTCTCTTCATCTCTCCACCATTTTCATTATCTACTTTATTCTCCCTTTACTTAACTCACCTAACACAATTTTTCTTAATCTCTGTGCCGAAAAGAAACGCCTCCATTACTATGGAACGGAGGGAGTAGTAAAAAGTAAATGAGAAACTTAAATATGGACGAACAAAAAAAATGGAAACTTGAGATGTCTCAAACGTGGACATAGGAGTATTTATTAAATATTCTCTCATTCGTCCCACAATAAGAGTCACATTAAGAGTCACATTTTACTTTTACCGTAAATTGTAAATATGTCTCACATTCTACTAACTCACTTCACTCCCATTCTATTAATATATTCCGAATAAGCCTTCCAAAAATAATCCAGCGCATAAAACACGTTTCCAAATCAGGACCATAAAATATTTTCAACGTTTTTATGAATTAATTATAAAAACATCAAAAAATTCGAATCTAATTAAATTATTGAACTCAGCCACTTGTGCTAGGCAAAATATGGACTAACTCTGTTGAAATGCATTAAAAATGGAGTGTAGGTGTAAATAAAATAAGATGAAAAGTGGTATTTATAGTCTGAATTTATGGTATAAAAATTAATAAAAAAGATTAAAACCTGCAATGAGCGGTTTTATCCGCATTGGAATGGAAATATATAAGGCCTCTACTTCTATATAGGATAGATAAATAGAGAATAAAGTAAATGATGAAATAAAGTAAGTGTGATTAAATGTTTGGTTTATTGTTAAAAAATAAAATGACTCAACATAGTTGTGACGTCCCGAAAAGGAATACAACTCAACTTAGTTGGGACGGGGGAATACTTAAAAAAGAATCTTCAATTAATTCCTTAATTTCTTAATTAACAAAAATTGGTGAAATTTTCTAATTAATAATGATTTCATGAATAGGGTAGTGATAAAATGCAAACTTATAGTATATTGTACAAACTTAACACAGTTTCAACACAGTTTCAATACAATATCAACACAGTGTAAAATTTCTAGATTTTAATGTCAATACAGTATCAACACAACATCAATCATTGACTACCGTTGAAATTCAGTTGACATTTTTTTGTTGATGTTTTTTTTTTATCTATTGACATTTTTCAATGGTCCAGATCATAGTTTTGAGTTTATACAATATTTAGAGTTTTCATTTGATCACATCCCTTTTAATAAGTATATTGTAACATCCCGGATTTTAGAACCCTAAATTTTGAGCCCTAGAATTAATTGTTGATGACGTGGCATCGAGAATGCTTTTATTTCATGAGTTGATATGGTCAATTTGAATTTTCTAATTAATAATGATTTCATGAATAGGGTAGTGATAAAATGCAAACTTATAGTATATTGTACAAACTTAACACAGTTTCAACACAGTTTCAATACAATATCAACACAGTGTAAAATTTCTAGATTTTAATGTCAATACAGTATCAACACAACATCAATCATTGACTACCGTTGAAATTCAGTTGACATTTTTTTGTTGATGTTTTTTTTTTATCTATTGACATTTTTCAATGGTCCAGATCATAGTTTTGAGTTTATACAATATTTAGAGTTTTCATTTGATCACATCCCTTTTAATAAGTATATTGTAACATCCCGGATTTTAGAACCCTAAATTTTGAGCCCTAGAATTAATTGTTGATGACGTGGCATCGAGAATGCTTTTATTTCATGAGTTGATATGGTCAATTTGAGTTAGGGTTTGTGTTGAAAGTTTGAAAAGTCAAACCTATTTAATTTAATGATGTGGCATGTGATATATTAAGATATGAGACTATGTGGCAATTTAATTGTTTATGGGTGAGTGAGAATATTAGAAAAAATTTCCATAAATACTTGTCACCCTAATTCTCATAATTTTCGAACCCTAGACCCCTTGGAGAAAGAATTTCTATTTTTCCGGAATTTATTTAATCCTTGAGGTATTCATCCAAATTAAATTCCAAGAGCCAATTATTTCCTTGTTTAGAGATGGAAAAAAATCGAGCCCCCTTATTTTCTAGTGATTGTCGAAAATCACTATATTTGGGAAGGAAGGAATTGTTTTATCTTGTTTGATTCCTTACTTGATTTCCTTCCATACCTAGAATTTAATTATTCTACCAAATCTTTCCATACTTCAAGAGATCTTGCCTTACTTTATTTTAGTCAATATTCAAGAAATCCATGCCTTATTTAAAAGGCATAGAAATCGCCCCTTACCTTGTTTCATGGAGGATTTTCCTTATTTTTATTTTGCTCCATGATATTTTATTCTATATGGAAAAATACCAAAAACAAAACCATGGCTAATTACCTAGCCTAATTTTCGAAAATTAGGAGATATTGCCATCTTCTATTTTTGTTAATTCTTCTTCCCTACTTCACAATATTATTTCATTTATTTATTTAATTGGGAGAAAGATCTTACCAAATATTCTATTCTAATTACCAAAAGATCTTGTTGAACACTATAAATAAGAGAACACCCCAACCCTAGACCCCAAATTTTCGGCCCCCTCACTCACATTCACTCTCTCAATTTTTCTCCTACATTCTCCATTAATCCTTCATCCTTTGAGAAGAAATTGAAGTTTAATCCAAGAACTTTGAAGAATCAAGGCTAATACTTGTTTTCTACCGATTGTTTTTCGCTAAAGAGGTATTTTTGTTTAAGAGTTATGTTTGTTCTTCTTCTACCTCTTCTTTTTCTTCTTCTAACCGATTAATCGGTCTTCTTGAACCCTCATGCATCTTAGTTGAGTGAAAGAGGGATAAAAAGGGATGTGGGAACATGTGTATGTGTGTATGCCGTGTGTGTGTGTGGCGTGTGTGTGTGTACCGTGTGTGTGTGTGTTGTTGTGTGGTGTAGTGTGTGCTTGATAGTTAAATAATATGGTGTGATAAACATGATCTTGATTAATTAGTAATGATAAGATAAATCGTTGGGAAGAAGGAAAAGTAATGAGACATGCATGAGTAAGAGTAGTATTGAACCTAATTTGTGATATGTGCCTATGTGATTAAAAGGTGAAACTTTGGTTGCGAAGCCGGATAACGGAAAAGCGAAACTACTTGAAAACTAAGCAATCGAGGTGGGCTTTACTCTTAAAACTCTCTTTTATTTTGTCAAAAATGTTATTCGGTGTTATAAGGGTGGTTTAACTGTTATGCCATGCCTATGTTTGTTTTAATGTGATCGTTGGATATGCTTATACGAATTCGGGTCTGAGTATGGGCCGCAAGCCCTACCAGGCTGTGTACACAATGGGATCGAGAGCCGTCCTTGCTAGTCGGCCGGTCTCGTGGGCGAAAAGTGTGGCCACACTTTCGTCGCACCATGGAATGATTGTTAATTGATGAGAAAATGGGAGGTTATTTTGACTGGCCAGTCTATGAAAATATATTTTGTGATACTCGTGATATTCTTTTATAACTGCTTAAAACTCGAGTTCACTTGGTAAGGGTGGCATAACTTATAAAATGTTTTGGCAACGAGCTCACTGAGTATTTCAAAATACTCAGCCCTGCATGTGTTTTCCTTATGTGCAGGTTGAATGACGACGAGTGGTGGCGGGTGTTGAGCAGATTAATGAATTAAAAAGGATATGTTGAACTTCAAGCGTAGTTGTGTCTTCATACATAGCTATACTTTCTCTTGGTCGTTTTCCGCTGAATTTTTGATATACTTTAGAATGTCTTTTTGGAATATTTGCATCTTGCCTTCGGTTTGAAGCCTTAGTCTTTTCTTGTGATTTCGTCTGGGATATTGAGCCGTGCTCTTAGGATATTTTGATCGTTATTTATGATATCTTTCTTCCTTCTAATCTTCTAGGTTATGTTGTGACATTTAATACTCTGATATCTCTTTCAATTCTTTTGGTCAATGCTCTTTAAATGAAACCCTAGCCTATGTTTACTTCTTGGGAGTCGGTTTTGGGTAGCAGCCGCCGCATTTATTGTACCCTAGGAGGGCGGGCTGTTACAGTTGGTATCAGAGCCTCAGTTCTTTCCGCTCTGGACCCAAGAGTCTTTTTCAAACGTTAGGTTGTCTTTTAATCTTTTGTGTAAATGAACTAAATGTGGAAGGCTCAACACCGCAGCTCGTCTCGTTCAACCGCAAAGAAAGAGGTACTAGATATTTTGTGACTTGTGCTTGAAACTTGATGCTTTTGGAAATATTGTGAATGAGAAGTGACGCTTTCTGAATAATGATTTGTTGAATATGAGAACTTGTGAAAAGCATGCTCTTGTATGTGCTAGAAATATTATGAATGCGAAGCGATGCTTCTTGAATGATTTGTTGAATGTTACATGAGAACTTGTGAAAATTTGTGAAATGCGAATGTGATCACGTGAGACTATGTTGAAATGTTGCTATGCTTAGATTTTGGACTTTTGGACCTAGCATGTTTAGCTACGATCACAGCGCTTGTACCAACAGTAGAAACGTGAAAGAACTAGTATAAGGCCGTTAGTGTATGTGGAGATTCGACGAAACGCGAATAGAGAACGCACGAATAGTCGTCTTAAGAACGAGAACCTTGGACGCGACGTTTTGAACCACCATCTTTCGACTTTTATACACTTTCGCAGCACCATTTGAGATCACGCACTATCTATTCTTTTCCACCTTTGTGATGGTGCTGACTTGTTCCTTTTCCCTTTTTGTAGATGGTCCAACCCTATCACGCCCTTATGCGTCACCGTTACGCTAAGAATAGGAACTTTCCGGTGGAGCG
Source organism: Salvia hispanica (assembly GCF_023119035.1). NCBI lineage: Eukaryota > Viridiplantae > Streptophyta > Magnoliopsida > Lamiales > Lamiaceae > Salvia > Salvia hispanica. The sequence goes on from NC_062966.1 coordinate 22,752,820, forward strand.
CTATAGAGAGCTAGAATGGGACGGAGAGCAGTTCCTTCTGAACTTCGTCACCGATTTCTATGGTCATTGGCTTGGACGCCTACGCGTACGGGACTACCCATCACGAGGGAATCATGCGACTTATCCACATACTGCCTTCCCCTTGGAGCGAGTGGACCGCTCAAGCCTCAGTATCCTACACTTGGTTTAGCCCGCCCAAGTACACGCCTCGAGGAGACTTCGTCGGCCTAATAGGAGTCTTACTTCCGGCCATGTCTGCCGCCGTTGACGGACCTCCACTCCATCCGCCAACGCAAAGGTACTCGCCAGGAGCAGCACGCCAGATGAAGTATCGCGATGACGAGGAACCGCACGTTGCTCGCGTTCCCCGTAGAAGGACCCTTAGGATGCGTGTTTCGGCCCCTCGGAGGATCATAAGAGAGGCCGAAGAGATGCTTACTTCGATTCCTTCGCCCCTAAGCGACGAGAAGAAGGACGAGGAGATGGGATCGTTTGAGAAAGGAGAGAGTTCGAGCGCCGAAAGTGTCGGAGAGTCGGGAGAACCCGAAGAGGACGAGGGCAGAAGTGGCTAGTGCTCGAATAGCGACTTTGTTTTCTTTTCCCCACGTTTTGAATTTCTAAGAACTTCTTTTTATGTTGTTATTTTCCTTCCGCGATTGAATCGCTCTTTTCCATTCTTTGTACCAAGACCTTTTGGGATCATTTTTGAAATTTTATGGGGAATTCGCACCTTTCATTCTATTACATGGCAATGAAGCCGTCTTCACTCTTTTTATCCTTATTGCATGAATATACTTGCTCTTTCTATTATCTTCCGAGTGTTTTCCACCTTATGGTGCAACCTTATTATGTTCTCTGTTTTCCTAACAACTGCTATTGTGTGGTCTTTCTTTGGACCCTGCTTGTGAATGAGTTTAAAAATCTTTTCTTCCAAAGTACCCTATCACTACCTTGAAATGTTAAGTAAGTGCGCTAACCGTTCGAGTGTGGTAAATCAGAATGCCGCCTAGACGCAACGTGAGGAACGAGGAACCATCTTCCCATGCTTCGGAAGAGCAAAGCGTGACGCAACCAAGACCGCCGTCACCACCACCACCTCCACGAGTAGATAGGGAAGTCGTGAAACTTTTCCTTGACCAAAAGCCTCCTACCTTCGATGGAATGGGTGAACCTGCGAAAGCCGAAACTTGGATACGAGCCTTAGAGCGCATCTTCCGAACCTTAGTGTGCAACGATGCGGAGAAGATGATCTGCGTGACGCATCAGCTGACTGGATCCGCCGATTTCTGGTGGGACACCAAACTGAAGACCATGCCCCAGGATCGCATAGACGGGATGACTTGGGAGGAGTTCAAGACAGAAGTTTACGATAAGTACGTACCCAAGAGCTACCGCAAGGCGAAAGCAGCCGAGTTTCACAACCTCACCCAAGGACGTCTGTCTGTAACCGAGTATGACCGTGCACTTTGTGACATGACCCGCTATGCGCCGGAACAGACCGATACCGATGAGAAGCTGGCTGATAAGTTTCGTGAGGGCCTTAGGCACGAGATTAGGATGGCATTGGCAGTCCGCGGAACCCTTACGTACGCCGAGGCGCTAGCCCTCGCATTGGATGTAGAGGCAGCAATGCCAAAGGAGAAGAGTGCGGGGAACACCGCAATGACATTACCCCCGCCACGTCCTAACCATGACAAGAGGAGATGGGAGGAGAGTAGGATCCACCATGACAATAAGCGATACCGTCCCAACGGAGGAGGACAGACTTCGTTCAATCCAAGGAGCGACCCCCGTGCCAGACCACCTCAGTGTAACGTTTGCGCCAAGTACCATTTCGGGCAGTGTAGAGGACCGAACTCGAATAGATGCTTCAACTGTGGAGGAAACGGGCACTTCTCGAGGGAGTGTCCGAGCAAGGGAAACGGACCAAGGCAGAACCATCAGGGTTTCCGTCAGCAGCCGAGAGCGCCACCTACGAGCTCGGGAGCAAACCCGAATCAGCAACTGCGGCTGCAGCAGCCTGTCCGCCCAAGACTTCCAGCCCCGGCTAGAGCGTACGCTATAGAGCAGAAGCAGCCCAAGGTCGAGCAAGGAAAGCCCGAGAGTGGAAATCTAGCAGGTATAGGCGAAATCCTTGATACCCCTATCGTTGTTTTGTTTGATACGGGCGCATCCCATTCTTTCATCTCTGAGTTGTGTGTGCATACCCTAAGTTTGCCTACTAGGAAGTCCGAACATAGAATGATGGTGTCCTCACCAGTAGGAGGACTGGTTGAGATCTCTCGTTTTTGCTTGAACGTAGAAATCGTACTAGGAGAACTTAAGTTAGTTGCTCACGACCTGCGAGTTATGGCGATGAGAGACGTTGACGTGATCTTAGGAATGGATTGGTTAACCGCGAACTTTGCGACGATTAGTTGTAAGAAACGGCAGATAACCCTACAAACCCCGGGCATGGAACCCGCCGTGTACCACGGAATCTCGATGAACCGACGAATCGCTATAGTCTCCGCGTTACAAGCCACTGCCATGATGAAGAAAGGACGCCCGGCCTACCTTGTCTATCTCCACGGAGAAGAGAGAGAGGAAGCAAGGCTTGAAGACGTTGCTGTCGTACGAGATTTCCCCGACGTTTTTCCCGAGGAGTTACCTGGACCGCCGCCCGATAGGCAGTTAGAATTTACGATCGATCTCGAACCTGGAGCCGCACCCATATCGAAGGCGCCGTACCGCATGGCACCAAAGGAGCTAGAGGAGTTAAAGATTCAGCTGCAAGAGCTCATGGATTTAGGATTCGTTAGGCCCAGTGTTTCGCCATGGGGCGCACCGGTGCTCTTCGTTAAGAAGAAAGATGGGTCAATGAGAATGTGTATCGACTATAGAGAGTTGAACAAATTGACCCTCAAGAACAAATACCCTTTGCCGAGGATAGATGACCTGTTCGACCAACTCCGAGGAGCCGGAGTGTTCTCTAAGATGGATTTGAAGTCCGGATACCACCAGCTGAAAGTACGAAAGGAGGATATCCCTAAGACCGCATTCCGTACCAGATATGGTCATTATGAGTTCGTGGTGATGCCGTTCGGTCTGACGAACGCCCCAGCCGTGTTTATGGATTTGATGAACCGCGTTTTCCACCCGTACCTAGATACGTTCGTCTTAGTGTTCATAGATGACATCTTAGTCTACTCGAAGGACGAAAAGGAGCACGCGGAACACCTACGGATCGCGCTGGAGACGTTGAGGAAGGAGAAGTTGTACGCCAAATTCAGCAAGTGTGAATTCTGGCTGAAGGAAGTCAACTTCTTAGGGCACATCGTGTCAGCAGAGGGAATCCGAGTGGACCCCGCTAAGGTCGAGGCGGTACAACAGTGGAAGTCGCCATCGACGCAGAACGAGATTCGGAGTTTCCTAGGTTTGGCAGGATACTACCGAAGGTTCATAGAAGGATTCTCCAAGATAGCGAGACCGATGACCCAGCAGCTCAAGAAAGGAATCAAGGTGAACTGGACGCCGGAGTGTGAAGCAAGCTTCCAACTTTTGAAGGAGAAATTGACCACCGCACCAGTGTTAGCTGTGCCAGAGCTTGGAGTCGACTACGTAGTTTACACCGACGCTTCGAAAGTCGGATTAGGATGCGTGTTGATGCAGAACAACAAGGTGATCGCTTACGCGTCGCGACAGTTGAAACCGCACGAGTTGAACTACCCTACCCACGATTTAGAGTTAGCCGCTGTAGTGCATGCCCTAAAGATTTGGAGGCACCATCTCTACGGAGTTAGGTGTGAAATCTTTACGGACCATAAGAGTTTAAAGTACTTCTTCGAGCAGAAGGATCTGAACATGCGACAACGGAGATGGCTCGAGCTAGTGAAGGACTACGATTGTGGTATCAACTACCACCCCGACAAGGCAAACGTAGTAGCAGACGCTTTAAGCCGTAGAGACCAATCGCAACTCGCCGTTTTTCTGACAGAAGAGGAAAGTTTAGTGCGAGAGTTGAGTAAGTTGCGGATAGAAGTAGTTAGAACACCCGATACCGTGAAAGGCCGAATCGCCGCGTTAGTAGTAGAACCTGATCTAAGGACGAGGATCGTTGTAGCTCAACGGCTAGATGAGAAATTAGAAGAGATTCGAGTCGAAGTGAGAACCGGTGAGTCCGGAAGTTTTAGTGAGGCTTCCGATAACGCTCTTACCTTTGAAGGGAGACTGTGTGTGCCGAACGACGAGAGTCTTAGGAACGAGATCTTGAGCGAAGCTCACGAAACCCCATACACTGCTCACCCCGGGAGCACGAAGATGTACCAGGATCTGAAAAAGTCCTTTTGGTGGAACGGCATGAAGAGAGATGTCGCAGCTTTCGTGGAACGTTGCTTAGCCTGCCAACAGGTGAAAGCCTTACACCAACGACCGTACGGGAAGCTACAACCGCTTGAGATACCCGAGTGGAAGTGGGAGCACATCGCTATGGATTTCGTGACTGCGTTGCCGAAAACCCTTAAAGGGAACACCGCGATTTGGGTGATCATCGATCGACTTACCAAGAGTGCGCATTTCATACCAATCCCCGTAACCCATGGATCGGATAGGCTAGCTCGGATCTACATTCAAGAGATCGTGCGACTACATGGAGTCCCAGTGACGATTACGTCTGATCGTGACCCGAAGTTTACCTCGAAATTTTGGATTAGTCTACAACGCGAGCTTGGAACACGCTTAAACTTTAGTACCGCTTTTCACCCACAGTCCGATGGACAATCCGAGAGGACGATACTAACTCTCGAGGATATGTTAAGAGCCGTGGTGCTCGACCGAGGCGGAAGTTGGGAGACCGCACTCCCTTTGATCGAGTTCGCCTACAACAACAGCTTCCAAGCAACGATCGGCATGGCGCCGTATGAAGCACTTTATGGGAGAAGGTGTAGATCTCCGCTCTACTGGGATGAAGTCGGCGAACGAAGAGCGCTTGGACTCGATGCAGTCGAAGAAATGGTCGAAATCGTTCGACGAATCCGCGCGCGAATGAAGGAAGCTCAGGACAGACAGAAGTCGTACGCCGACGTTCGACGGACGGACTTACAGTTCCACGCTGGTGATAAAGTTTTCCTCAAAGTATCCCCGTCGAAAGGGATAGCGCGTTTTGGAGTCAAGGGCAAACTGAAACCACGTTTTATCGGGCCGTACGAAATTCTAGAAGGAGTAGGACCCGTAGCTTATCGTTTAGCGCTGCCGCCCAGCCTTGGGAATGTGCACAACGTTTTTCATGTGTCGCAATTGCGAAAGTACGTGTTCGATCCGAAGCATGTGATTCGTTACGAGGATATTGCTGTAAGCCCGGATCTGAGCTACGAGGAGCAACCCCAGTTAGTCTTAGATCGAAAGGTCCAAACCTTGAGAAATAAAACCACTGCCTTCGTGAAAATTCAATGGAGAAACCACGGGCCCGAGGAAGCCACGTGGGAGCGTGAGGATAAGATGATAGAGCTTTACCCGGAACTCTTTCCGTAAAAGGTACCAAATTTCGGGACGAAATTTTTTTCTAAGTGTGGTAGGATGTAACATCCCGGATTTTAGAACCCTAAATTTTGAGCCCTAGAATTAATTGTTGATGACGTGGCATCGAGAATGCTTTTATTTCATGAGTTGATATGGTCGATTTGAGTTAGGGTTTGTGTTGAAAGTTTGAAAAGTCAAACCTATTTAATTTAATGATGTGGCATGTGATATATTAAGATATGAGACTATGTGGCAATTTAATTGTTTATGGGTGAGTGAGAATATTAGAGAAAATTTCCATAAATACTTGTCACCCTAATTCTCATAATTTTCGAACCCTAGACCCCTTGGAGAAAGAATTTCTATTTTTCCGGAATTTATTTAATCCTTGGGATATTTATCCAAATTAAATTCCAAGAGCCAATTATTTCCTTGTTTAGAGATGGAAAAATCGAGCCCCCTTATTTTTCTAGTGATTTTCGAAAATCACTATATTTGGGAAGGAAGGAATTGTTTTATTTTATTTGATTCCTTACTTGATTTCCTTCCATACCTAGAATTTAATTATTCTACCAAATCTTTCCATACTTCAAGAGATCTTGCCTTACTTTATTTTAGTCAATATTCAAAAATCCATGCCTTATTTAAAAGGCATAGAAATCGCCCCTTACCTTGTTTCATGGAGGATTTTCCTTATTTTTATTTTGCTCCATGATATTTTATTCTATATGGAAAAATACCAAAAACAAAACCATGGCTAATTACCTAGCCTAATTTTCGAAAATTAGGAGATATTGCCATCTTCTATTTTTGTTAATTCTTCTTCCCTACTTCACAATATTATTTTATTTATTTATTTAATTGGGAGAATGAGATCTTACCAAATATTCTATTCTAATTACCAAAAGATCTTGTTGAGCACTATAAATAAGAGAACACCCCAACCCTAGACCCCAAATTTTCGGCCCCCTCACTCACATTCACTCTCTCAATTTTTCTTCTACATTACTCCATTAATCCTTCATCCTTTGAGAAGAAATTGAAGTTTAATCCAAGAACTTTGAAGAATCAAGGCTAATACTTGTTTTCTACCGATTGTTTTTCGCTAAAGAGGTATTTTTGTTTAAGAGTTATGTTTGTTCTTCTTCTACCTCTTCTTTTTCTTCTTCCAACCGATTAATCGGTCTTCTTGAACCCTCATGCATCTTAGTTGAGTGAAAGAGGGATAAAAAGGGATGTGGGAACATGTGTATGTGTGTGTGCCGAGTGTGTGTGTGGCGTGTGTGTGTGTGTACCGTGTGTGTGTGTGTTGTTGTGTGGTGTAGTGTGTGTTTGATAGTTAAATAATATGGTGTGATAAACATGATCTTGATTAATTAGTAATGATAAGATAAATCGTTGGGAAGAGGGAAAAGTAATGAGACATGCATGAGTAAGAGTAGTATTGAACCTAATTTGTGATATGTGCCTATGTGATTAAAAGGTGAAACTTTGGTTGCGAAGCCGGATAACGGAAAAGCGAAACTACTTGAAAACTAAGCAATCGAGGTGGGCTTTACTCTTAAAACTCTCTTTTATTTTGTCAAAATGTTATTCGGTGTTATAAGGGTGGTTTAACTGTTATGCCATGCCTATGTTTGTTTTAATGTGATATGTTGGATATGCTTATACGAATTCGGGTCTGAGTATGGGCCGCAAGCCCTACCAGGCTGTGTACACGATGGGATCGAGAGCCGTCCTTGCTAGTCGGCCGGTCTCGTGGGCGAAAAGTGTGGCCACACTTTCGTCGCACCATGGAATGATTGTTAATTGATGAGAAAATGGGAGGTTATTTTGACTGGCCAGTCTATGAAAATATATTTTGTGATACTCGTGATATTCTTTTATAACTGCTTAAAACTCGAGTTCACTTGGTAAGGGTGGCATAACTTATAAAATGTTTTGGCAACGAGCTCACTGAGTATTTCAAAATACTCAGCCCTGCATGTGTTTTCCTTATGTGCAGGTTGAATGACGACGAGTGGTGGCGGGTGTTGAGCAGATTAATGAATTAAAAAGGATATGTTGAACTTCAAGCGTAGTTGTGTCTTCATACATAGCTATACTTTCTCTTGGTCGTTTTCCGCTGAATTTTTGATATACTTTAGAATGTCTTTTTGGAATATTTGCATCTTGCCTTTGGTTTGAAGCCTTAGTCTTTTCTTGTGAATTCGTCTTGGATATTGAGCCGTGCTCTTAGGATATTTTTTATCGTTATTTATGATATCTTTCTTCTTTTAATCTTCTAGGTTAAGTTGTGACATTTAATACTCTGATATCTCTTTCAATTCTTTTGGTCAATGCTCTTTAAATGAAACCCTAGCCTATGTTTACTTCTTTGGAGTCGGTTTTGGGTAGCAGCCGCCGCATTTATTGTACCCTAGGAGGGCGGGCTGTTACATATATACTCTTATTTATAATGAGGTAATTTTTGTGTTATATATTGTCTTACATGAATAGTATTTTAATTTTAGAAATAAAATAATTAGTAGTGCTAAGTTAAAAATTCTGGATTTGGTAGAATAAATAAAAATAGTTATGAAGCTACCTTACATGACACAATCCAATTGTAGCTCTGAAGCTACCTTATTGATTGGGAAATAAAATTGATGACAAAAACCAATGAAGGTAGCTTACATATAAGAAATAAAGTTGATGACGGTTATTGATGCTCAGGCGAGGCGCTGAGTGGATCTGATAACAAAGTTGAAGTTGTAACAACTGACGCCTTTGTAAATACCATCAATCTGGTCAGTGTGAGAAATCTGGCCATTGGTGGAGTTCGTGTCTTGCTGCGTGTAGGAAAAAGGAATATCGCAAGTGCCCCTAGTCCCGACATAATCAATCCTAGCCGTAGTCCTCGCAGGTACGGGAACAGAGCCCGAACCCATAACTGATCTGGTAGTAGTTGTGGCGGTGTCCCACTGGAGAGTGGTGTTTATCTCAAATGACATGGTGATCTCTCCTTCCACAATGAAGGGAACGCCAGTCCTGATTCTGGTTTCCACCCCTGCAGTTAGAGACAGGCTACGGCTAAAACTATAAGATCTCTCGTCTTGATACGTAATCTCAACAAGGCTCGTAGCCTCCTGGTCGGTCGTGTTAGTAACCACGGATGAGCCTGCGAGAAAAGGCATCTCGTTGAATATCCTGGCGTTCTCCATCCGATATCTGACGTTGTAGATGTTTCTTTGGGACACGAGCTCTTGCACCACCAGTCTTGCTTCTGTGGTGATGGTGCGGACGGCCGCATTTAACATGCTGGTCTTCCCTTGCGCGGTCAGACGTGAACAAAATTGGCCATTGCCCTCATTGCGGAGTCCAATGGTGGTGTTGTTTACTCTGACCGGCCAGAATTGAGCGTCGCTGCTAAACAAAGAAGACTGATCAGTGGCATCGGCCCATATCCAGTTAGGACTGCGCCTCCAGAACCGGCCCCCCCAGTGATCAGACGTTATCCGGAGTTGTCCTCCGGACATCAACAACACGCGATGGCTGGATGCCAACTCATTAGCATCATTGGATGAGAACTGCAGGTAGTTTAACCCATCCTGGGACACTCCTCTAAGGTACCTGAACATTTAAAGTGTCATTTTGACTCGACACAAATTTTAAGAAATTGTATGACTTTATTAGGAAAAGTGAATAAACAAAGTTATGAATAAACAGAGTCATTCCTCTAAGAGAACTGAAGATCATTTGGTCTAAATTAGGATACTCACCTTTAATTTATTATAATTCGATTATTCGACTATTATTGACCCACTTCAATAAAGATGTAAATAAATAAAAGTTACTAACATCATAAATTGAATTCTTTGGTCAACAAAATACACAATTTTATATACAAATATCCGCGGTACGCGGTATATCATTAGATGATGACAAGAATATGTACCAATTACCTGTTGTTATCCCCTCTGAAAGCCACGTGGCCAGGCAGTTTCACCAATGTACTCCAATCCACAAAGGTTAGGTGACCAGGCCAAGCCGGGGGGTTTTCCCACACGAAAACGCCCCAGTTCGCCATATCATCTACCCATAGACGCCCACCGGTCGGAACATGATTAAAGAAAAACACACCTGCCGGCTGACCACTCACCTGAAGCGGCTGAAACAACGTGCATGAAGGATCCTTTGTGTCTTCCACGGGTTTGTTCAATTCAGCAATAATGACGTTGCTGTTTGCTCTCCTCGACCAATACCTGTTGGAATGACAGAATCGGAGGTGAACGAAGTTGGCGTTGCTTGTTGCTCTTTCGACTTCAATCTTCACGAGCGTGCTGAACACACTACTTTCCCCAAGACTTACTGAACTTCCACTTTCGTTGTAGTATAAATGCCCATGACCAGGAAAAGTAGTTGTTCTAATGGCGATGAACCTCGGAAGATTGAAGGCCATGATCACCTGCTTGTAAAAATGCATACTTATAATCAAAATAGCTACTATTACTTTCTCTGTCTACCAATAATCGTCTCAATTTTCCATTTTAGTCCATCCACCAATAAATGTTCCATTTACCTTTTTACTACTTTTGATAATAGACTCCATGTTCCACTAACTTTATCTCATTCATATTTTATTATAAAATTAATATGTAAAAGCAGGATACACATTCTACAATTTTTTTCCATTCAATTTTCATTATATTTATTAAAACTTATGCCTGATCAAACTGAACCTATTATTCGTGGACGGATGGAGTACTAATATTTATGATAGACTTTTTTTTTGTCAATTTTAAACGAAAAATTCGGTAGATAACATTTGGGAAATGAACAACAAACAAGTTTAATACGCAACTCCTTCTACACAAATTAATTTTAAGATGAAACTCAATGGATTTCTATCATGGTATTAGAGTGAGTTACTAACTACTATAAGTTTGAAACTTTAACCAGTCCAACAATATATCTAAACTGAAATAAAAAGGATAATTGACCTAGAAGTATAATTATTTGGACCTAATTAAAAAAAATAAAATCTAAGGCCCAATAATATATTTGATGAAATAAGGAAAAAAGACTATTTATCCAACGATAAAAACAAAGGACTAGGAGAAAAGATTACCGAAATTGGAAAGTGGAAATTATGCAAAAGGCTTCAATCTTGTTTGTGTGATTCTTTGTGGAAATACAGCGACTATATTTATAGATGAAGTAATTAGTATTGATGAGGTTGGTACAGTTGTAAACATTTGATTGGTGGAGAAAGCTGTATCGAAAGATAAGATAAATGCACACCATCCAAAGGTGATCTTCATAATGATGAAAGGCTTTTATTATACGGAATTCTTAGAATTTACGAGGACCATATATTTCCGGATACGCCTTCCAAAAATATACACCTTCGTATATTTGTTTTTTTCTTCATTTAGTAAATAGGAGTGATTTGTTATCTTTTGAATCGATCAATAATACAATTGTATATTATCGTCTTTATGGTTCTTCTTTCTGCGAGAAACCTAATCGCGTTGATCAATCTCCTCGACAGAAACTTATCTTCGATTTCCAATCTACGGACGCCGATCAGCCCGATAGGATATGCACTGTAAATGAGAAACAGGGATAATAAAACAGATGAAAACACCACAACAGTGAAGAATAAATGCATAAATTATATGGAATGACCCAAAATGAAATACTGGGTCAAATTATGTGGGACGGAGGGAGTAGTATGCTTTTATTGATAAGGTTGGTACAGTTGGCAAACGCAGAAATAGATGTCGTTTTGGATATAGTATTTGATTGGTGGAGAAAGATAAATGAAAGAAGATAAATGCACGCCTTCCAAAGGTGATCTTGATAATGATGAAAGACGTATATTATACAGAATTCTTAGAATTTACGAAGGACCATATATTTCCGGATACGCCTTCCAAAAATATACACCTTCGTATATTTGTTTTTTTCTTCATTTAGTAAATAGGAGTGATTTGTTATCTTTTGCATCAATCAAGAATACAATTATATTTTATCGTCTTTATCGTTCTTTTTCTTTCTGCGAGAAACCTAATCGCGTTGATTAATCTCCTCGACGGACCCAACGCCCACGATGGAAACTTATCTACGATTGTCGATTTACATACGCCGATCAGCCTGATAGGAGGTTTATCCTATCACCGTCTCTCTCTTTCACATTGCAGCGGGGACCACACCGTGGTGGATATCCACTGTAAATGAGAAACAGGGACAATAAAGCAGATGAAAACACCACAGCAGGGAAGAATAAATGCATAACTCTACGAGGTAACATAATAAATGCTACTCCCTTCGTCCACGGTGAAGTGTCTATTTTAACTTAGAACAAGTTTTAAGGAATGTAACAGACCTGAGTAGAAAAAGTTAGTAGTGTGTGGATCCTACTTTTATATATTAGTTTTAAAATAAAATGGGATATGAGTTAGTAGAATATGAGGCTCATTACCAAAAGTAGTAAAAAGTAAATAAGAAACTTAAATATGGACGAAAAAAAAGGAAACTTGAGACACTTAATCATGGACATAGGAGTATTTATTAAATATTTCCTCCGTCCCACAATAAGAATCACATTTTAATTTTACCGTAAATAGTAAGTAGGTCTCAGATTCTACTAACTCACTTCACTCACATTCTATTAATATATTCTGAATAAGCCTTCCAAAAATAATCCGGCGCATAAAACACGTTTTCAAATCAGGACCATATATTCTACACACGCATTTAAAAATATTTTCAACGTTTTTATGAATTAAATATAAAAACTTCAATAAATTCGAAGCTAAATTATGGAACTCAGCCACTTGTGCTAGGCAACATATGGACTATACTTTGTTGAAATGCATTAAAAATTGGAGTGTAGGTGTAAATGAAATAAGATGAAAAGTGGTATTTATAGTCTGAATTTATGGTATAAAAATTAATAAAAAAATTAAAAATTGGTGAAATTTCTAATTAATGATTAGTTCATGTGTAAATATATTTTTAAATTTAATTTTTAAGTATTTTAAATTTGTAATGTATTTAATGAAGTATTTTTGTGTTACTACTAGAAATATGAAGAAAGATAACCAGAAAAGTCATCAACTACCACAGAATAAAACTGAAAAATTTAAAGTAAATAACAACTGAAATTTAGAGAATATCTTATGCCATGACGTAGAAAACAGCAAAGTAGAGCAATCAAAGAACCAACAAAGAAAACACGAACGGATCTTATAAAATGCTCGACTCAAATATTGTTCAAAATTAAATAAAAACAAGTATTCCAAATCATGAAAACATACAATAAAAGAGAAAAAACATGACTCATGAATTACGCGCCTATTTGGTGACGTTTCCTCCTCGTGTCCGGATCTCAATGACTCTTCACCCGACTCTTCCTCCTCTGTTGTTGGCGTGGAGTTGTTCTCCGCCATTACCGTTGAAGGCGCTGCCGGTGTGGCCGTCGTGTTCGTAACATGCAGTCAGTACTGATGATGAAAAACTCATGCTTATAAACATGGAGTAATAAATTTTAGAATGAAACTCTTTGAAATTCTATTACAGTCCGTTTGATGCACAAAATTTGAATTGAATAGAAGTGAATTTAATGAAAACTGAAATAATTGAATTAAAAAAAGTTGTGCACATACATAATACACATTATACACACTACATGTTATATGTGTATTGTGTGTATAATGTTGTGTGCAGTGTGTACAATATGTGTATATTGTGTAGTGCGTGCAGTGTGTGTGAGGTGTATGTGCCGTGTGTGCTATGGAAATATGCAGTAAAGGTATCTAATTTATAACTATTTGGAGTTCCAATTATCTACTTTATTAGGAATTGAGGAAGGGTAGGCAGGTTTACCAATGTACTCCAATCCACATAAGTTAGATGACCGTACGAATCTGGGGCATTTACCTCGACGTAAACGCCCCAGTTCGTGTTATCTACCAACAGACGCCCACCAGTCGGAACGTGTTTCAAGTAAAAAACACCTGCCGCCTCACCAGCCGCCTGCACCGGCTGGAACAACGTGCATGAAGGCTCTCTTGTGTCTTCCACGGGCTGGTTCGATTCAGCAACGATGACGTTGCTGTTGGCTCTAAGCGACCAATACCTGTTGGAATTACTGAATCGGAGGTGAACGTAGTTAGTGTTGCTTGTTGCTCGTTCGACTTCGATCTTCACGCGTGTGCTAAACACATTCCCCTCCCCAAGATTTACTGAACTTTGTCTTCCATTGTAGTATAAATGCCCTCTATCAGGATAGCTAGTTGTTTTAATAGCAATGAACTTTGGAAGCATGAAGCCCACGATCCCCTGCTTGGAAACATACATACATATAATTAAAATAGCTAGTATTCCCCCCGTCCCACATTTGGAGTCACTTATTGTTATGGTTCGGGTTTTAAGAAAGAGTTGAAGTGTGTAATAAATGAAGTGAGATGGTGGAGTGTGTAATAATTGAAGTGAGATGATGGAGTTGGTTGAAGGTGGGTCCCTTTTGACTTTTGATTTTTGTTTTGATTTATTTTAATGTAGATAATGACATTTTTATATAATTTTGATGAAGAATGGGGTAAAATTGTATGACCAAATATGGAAAATTCTAAAAGTGACTCTTAAACTGGGACGGACTTTTATGGTAAAAAGTGATTCTTAATCTGGGACGGGGGAGTATTAATAATTCTATCGGATTACCAACGGAAATTTCTCGTAGGTATTAACGGAATATTCGTCGATAACTTTTGGCAAATGAACAACAAACAAGTCCAATACGCTACTCCTTCTATACCAATTAATTTTAGGATGAAAATCCATGAATTTCTATACTAATTAAATTTAGAATGAAACTATGTGAATTCCTATCAGAGCCCGTTTGATACATGGAATTTGAATTAGAATTATATGGAATTGAATATAAATGAATTGAATGAAAACTGAAATAATTTAATTGGAAGAATTTGTGCACATAATGCACACTGCACATTGTGTGTGTAATGTGTATATAGTAATGTGTAGTGTGTGCAGTGTGATAGTGCATGTCGTGTGTGCTATGGACATATACAGTGAATGTATCTCATTTTTAACTTTTTGGAATTCCAATTATCTATTTAAATAGAAATTGAGAAAGGGTATGTAGGTTTACCAATGTACTCCAATCAACATAAGTTAGAAGACCGTACGAATCTGGGGCGTTGACCTCCACGTAAACACCCCAGTTCTTGTTATCTACCAACAGACGCCCACCAGTCGGAACATGATTCAAGTAAAAAACACCTGCTACCTCACCAGCCGCCTGAACCAGTTGGAACAATGTGCAAGAAGGATTTGTTGTGTCTTCCACGGGCTGCTTCGATTCAGCAACGATGACATTGCTATTCGCTCTAAGCGACCAATACCTGTTAGAATTACTAAATCGGAGGTGAACATAGTTAGTGTTGCTTGTTGCTCGTTCAACTTCAATCTTCACGAGTGTGCTAGACACATTTTCCTCCCCAAGATTTACTGAACTTTGTCTTTCGTTGTAGTATAAATGCCCTCTATCAGGATAACTAGTTGTTTTAATAGCGATGAACTTTGGAAGCATGAAGGCCACGATCCCCTGCTTGGAAACATATATACAATTAAAATAGCTAGTATTAATAATTCTGACGGATTACCGACGGAAATTTCTAGTATGTACTAACGGGATATTCATCGATAACTTTTGGCAAGTGAACAACAAACAAGTCCAATACGCTACTCCTTCTATACCAATTATTTTTGTGATGAAACTCCATGAATTTCTATCATTACTAATTAATTTTAGAATGAAATTAAACTCTATGAATTTCTATTAGAGTTCGTTTAATACACAGAATTTGAATTAGAATTTCTTTTGAATTGAATAGAAAGGAACTGAATGAAAAATGAAAATAATTGAATTTAAAGAATTTGTGCACATACTTAATACACATTATACACACTACATGTTGTGTGTGTATTGTGTGTATAGTGTGGTGTGCAGTGTGTACAACATGTGTATATTGTGGTGCGTGCAATGTGTGTGAAGTGTATGTGTCGTGTGGGAAGGTATCTAATTCATAACTATTTAGAATTCCAATTATTTACTCCCTCTGTTCCATAGTAATAGAGGCGTTTCGTTTTGAGCTCTCGTTTTGAAAAAATGATAATAAATAGTTAAAGTTGAGAGATAGTAAAGTAAGAGAGAGAATAATGTAGTGAAGGGTCTTATCTACAATATTATCTTTTTTACTTTACTATTTCTCCAGTTTAACTATTCATTATTATTTTTTCAAAATGAATGCTCAAAACGGAACGCCTCTATTACTGTGGAACGGAGGGAGTACTTTAATAGGAAGAGAGGGAGGTAGGCAGGTTTACCAATGTACTCAAATCCACATAAGCTAGATGGCCGTATGAATCTGGGGCGTTTACCTCCACGTAAACGCCCCAGTTCGTGTTATCTACCAACAGACGCCCACCAGTTGGAACGTGAATCAAGTAAAAAACACCTGCCGCCTCACCAGCCGCGTGAATCGGCTGGAACAATGTGCATGAAGGCTCTCTTGTGTCTTCCACGGGCTGGTTCGATTCAGCAACAATGACGTTGTTGTTCGCTCTCAGCGACCAATACCTGTTGGTAAATGAAAACAAAAATAACTATAAACAATTATGCCACACCGGTGTAAAGAGAAGTTACAGCCTCTTCTCCTATCATTAATAGATTTTAGTATGAAACTCATGGATTTCTATTAATACCTTTTGGAATTACTGAATCGGAGGTGAACGTAGTTAGTGTTGCTTGTTGCTCGTTCGACTTCGATCTTCACGAGTGTGCTAGACACATTCCCCTCCCCAAGATTTACCGAACTTTGTCTTTCGTTGTAGTAAAAATGTCCTCTATCAGGATAACTAGTTGTTTTTATGGCGATGAACTTTGGAAGCATGAAGGCCATGATAGGTCACCTACTTGTAAACATGTATACATACAATCAGTAGCTATTATTAATATTTCCGACGGAATTTTCTTGTTGGTTCTTACTAAAAATTCCGTCGTTAACTTGAACAACAACCAGTGTGTGTGAATTGTGTGCTATGAAAAACAAATGATATCCCATATCGATGTAAAGAGAATCACTGAACATTTTTCATGACATCTTAAATTCGTTGGTTGATGTTTCATGACAAACTTTGATGAAATGAGAAAAAGACTATGTATCCAATGATCAAGAGTTGAAAAAAAGGATTAGGAGAGAGGATTACCGAAATTGAAAAGTGAAAATGCAAAAGGCTTAATTTGCTTCAACCTGGATTGTGTGATTCTTTGTGGAAAAGCATCCACTCTATTTATAGATGAAGTAAGTAGGCATGCTTTTATGGCCGCTGAGGAGTTTGGAGCAGTTGGGAAACGCAAATTTATCCGTAAAAAGCAGTTGGAACAAATTAGATGGGATATAAATCAAATCCATGCACGAATAAAAGACCATTTTTTCATTTTGAGGTGTATGCCAATAAAAAATACATTTGCTTTTTTTATTTTAATAAGTGAAGTCTACTAACTTATATTCTATTAATTCATTTGAGGTTGTCATGAGTTTTAATGGATAATTATTAAAGTAAGAGAGATTGAGAAAAAGTAGGTTATCATGATTTTAATGGATAATTGATAAAGTAAGAGAATGAGAAAAAATTAGTTGAAATTATGTAGTGGAGATAGTGGAGTCCATAAATGACAAAGTAAAAGAGAAGAAGAAAAAGACTCATAAATAGATATGGTCTATTTCTATGGGACAAATAAAAAAAGAAATATGACATACTTCTAAAGGACGGAGGGAATACAAAATAGATAAAAAATTCGAAAATCTCTTATTCCAAGAATTCTCATACCACGATCTCATATTTCAAAAACTTAGTGAATTTCCCAAATTAGTTAGAGATATAACGAAAAAAAAAAGAGTAACGCTAAAGACAAAGTTAACGACAATTAGTGCAATAATCCTTAATCGGTTAATTCCATTTGAACACAAGCCAAACCCAAAATTCAAAAATTCAAACTCAAAATCCCTTTCTTCTCTTACTTTCAATACGTCCTCCGTCCCATAAAAATAGGTCATATTTCATTATTTTTGTGTCCGTCTCATAACAGTAGTCCATATCCATTTATGGTAACCTTTTACTACTTCTCTTTTAGGGTTAATTCTTCTTTTGTTCTAGGATGTTAATTGCATTCCATCTTAATGAAGAAGAATAGATTTGTTCCCAGTTAGGGAGTGACGCATAAAGGTTATGCGTCTTTAAAAGTAAAACGCATAAAGGTTATGCGTCTTTACGCAATGACGCATAAGGATTATGCGTCGTTAGGTGAAAACGCAAATAAAATTAGCGTTTTGGAGTGACGCACAACTGTTATGCGTCTTTCATTAGTGACGCATAACCATTTTGCGTCTTTCATTAGTGACGCATAATGGTTATGCGTCTTCGAGTCGCGATTTAAACAGCAGAACAGAGGCAGAAACACATTTTGACAGAGGCAGCGAGCAAAGTCGCGATTTTCCATCTTCTCCGGCGCAATTGTCCATGTTTTCCGACGAATTTCAAACATATTCGGTATTTGTTCTTCAATTTGGCTACATTCATCATTATTCATGTTTATTTTGCTCTACTTTGTTAGTTTTACCCAATTTATTAAAAATTAGGGCTTATAGAAAAAATG
>NC_062966.1:22771142-22889142 GCF_023119035.1 Salvia hispanica
CATGGTATGCAAAGAGAAAGGCTATAGAGTTTGTATATGGTGGATGGGAGGAATCATTTAGGCAGTTGCCAAGCTACATGTTTGAACTCCAGTCACAGAATCCGGGCACAATTGTTGAGTGGAAGCACAATGAGCTGTTGAGTCAGAGACGTACAAATGTGTTCAACTATGTTTTCTGGGCATTTGGGCCTGCAATACATGCTTTCCAGAAGGCTGCACCGGTGTTAACAATAGACGGGACTCACCTCCGAGGAAGATTTAAAGGTAAGTTGCTTGTTGCTTGTGGTTTTGATGCTAACAAGACATGCTTGCCTATTGCATATGCTGTGGTGGATGAAGAAACCAATGACAGTTGGTCGTGGTTTTTGGATCATGTAAGAACTCATGTGGTGAAATACGAGAGGGAGGTGTGCATTATATCAGATAGGCATAAAGGAATCTTCAAAGCAATGGAGTCTGTAATCATGACAAGAGCCCCGCAGATACACCACAAATTTTGTTTGGTCCATGTGAGGGCAAATGTGTTGAAGAAGCACAAGGGCCCCAGTTTGAAGGCCATGATCTGGAAGTTGGGGGTCAGTACTCAGGTACGTAAATTTGACAGAAGAAGTCGAGCACTATCTGATGTCAGCCGTGGTGCGATGCGAATGCTTGATAGGATTACAAAAGAATGTTGGTCACTATGCTACGATGACACACTTCGATGGGGGGTGGCCACAACAAACATGTCGGAGTGCTACAACAACGTGTTGCGGGGTGTTAGAGAGTTGCCAATTAGAGCTTTGGTTGATTTGACATTTTGGAGGACGGTGAAATGGTGGGTGCAGAAGAAGACAACAATTGAACACACTGAAGGTGAGTTAACCCCGTGGGCGAGGGACATGCTTGCTAGGAATGACTCAAAGGGGCGAAAACATTACATTATTGTAGTTGACCGAGATACAGGGAAGTATCATGTCCGAACTCGAGGAAGAATAGAAAATGGAGTGTCAAAGGGCAACAATGTACAAAAAGTCAGGTATCTGGAGTCGACGTGTAGTTGTGGTAAGTGGCAGACGTGGAGAATTCCTTGTTCACATGGTTGTGCAGTTGCTAGAGACAGAGGTCACGTCATGATTGACCTTATAGATAAGTCCTACTACCTAAGTACATGGAGATCACAGTACTATGGTGAAAATTCATTTGATGCACCAAGACACGAAGATTATTGGGTTGAACCTCCATGGAAATTGTGCATCACCCCCCAGCAGTTGATTCCTAGAAGGCGTGGCCGAATTAGAAGAAGGAGGATACGTAATCAAATGGATGTCCGCGAGGAAGATGAACCGAGGGCTCCCCGCCGTTGCAGAAATTGCGGGAAAGAGGGGCATGACCGAAGAAATTGCACAGACGGTGCTGTTCAGTAATTTCATGGTATATATTTGATTTGTGTATTTGAGAGCTGTTAGGTTTTTTATTGACAATTTTTGTTGATTTGCAGGAACGGCAGACAAGAGAGGGCATGACGTCGAGGCTGAATATTGTTGATGTTTGTTTTTGAGCATATGTGATGGATCTTATATGACATTTACTATGTTTGTTTTTGGGCATATGTGATGGATCTTATTTGACATTTACTATGTTTGTTTATCAACATTTTGTGGTAGATGTTGTTGACAATTATTATGATTTATATTGACTTTAGTTGTCAGTTATTATGTCAGATGAATTCTGTTGTCATTTTTTTCAAGCAGGTGGAATGAGTGTTTGACAATCGATACTTTGTATTGTCAATTTTTAAAAAAATTTGCAAGAATTTACCTTAATTATGTGACCAAAGCCTGTTTAAAAATAAACAAATACCAACATATTTATAAACAAAATTCCACCAAAGACCATTAAAACATATAAGTTCAACTGAAAGATACATATGAAACCAACTCATATCAAAAACCTATTTCCCCGAAGGAGTGTATTTTGTTGCAGCTTTCCCTTTGTTCTTCCTTGTTGAAAATCCACTCAATACATTGTGCATAGCCTTCTGGGGGATCGTATTCTGGATGCAGTGGCGATGGTACCGTATACTCGGGCTGCGGCTGCTGCGGCTGCGACAACCTATGTTGTCGTGTCCACCCGTGTCCACCCGTCCGAACACCCGGCAATCCATGACGAAGAGAAGTTGGTGGGCGTGGCGGCATGGCCACATTTCGCCGTTGCGAAGCTGGATACTCCATCACATCAGTATGGTTCGTCGCACGAAGGGCCTCAACAGCTATTTCTCGGATCTGCCGTAACCGAGGGTCGTTGTCATGTTCAGAGGTCAAATGCCATATCCCCTGAAGGGCCTCAACCTAGATAATACAAATATATAATCATATCAATCAATGTATACAAACATCATACTAAATTCATTTTTATATACAAAAACATAACATACCGCCAATTTCAACGAAGAGGCTGACTCGTTCATCCCAACTGTTGACTGCGTCCCAGGTTGAACTAGGTACGACACTGTGATCCTATTGTACCAAGCCATATAGCCCGGATGACAAGAACCTTCCATGGACGCCGTTGCATGGTGAAAAGTTGATTGGGACCTGTCGTGTCTCAAATCCCATTCATCAATGTAGAATTTATGTATCTTTGCCCAATCAGCGCCCTTCCTCCCACGGCGGTGACTTTTACACAAATGTCCCGCTTTATCTAGCATCCTATCACGATACTCAGGAATACCTTGGTAGCGGTTAAATTGTCGGCAAACTCGTCCAGCCTCGTGTGCCTCGACAAATGACCAACACACCAAGTAAGTGTCGCACAAGAAGGATGCAGTCGAATCAATGCAGTAATCAGGCAGGATACAATCTGTATACGGTGTCCACAGAAACTACAAAAAAATAATATAAATATCAAAATTAATTTCATAGTTTAGAAAATAGTAAATTCATTAACAAACACAACAAAAATAAATTTCACCTGGCCGGGACGAATCAGTGATAACTGATCACGATAATGAGCTACTGAATATCGGGGAGCATTTCCAATTTCAGTAACTCCGTGCCACCTATACAAAAAATTTATGTCAAAAGTTGCCAAAGAAACATAGTTAAGTGAGTTAATGTAAAAAATACATTACTTGGCTCCAGACGGGGTATACGGCGTGTGCATAGGCGATATCAAAAAGGATGGCCTCAATGTGGGCATTCTTTCCCATGCCCATAGCTGCAAAAGAACCATGGGTCCACCCACATCTCTTCTCTGTCTGCCTACAGATGCCTCGCATAAATAATGATACAGAAATGCTAAGGCAGCGCTACCCCAGCTGATACTGATACTAGACACGTCAAAGGGATCGTCAAAGGCATTCAACCACATAAAGGGGACCTTGCACCCTGTGGTGTCCGGTATAACAAGACCTCCTAACAAGATCAGCGCATGAATACGTGCCCTTTGCATGTATACATAATCATACAGCCCATCTCCCAAAGGTATCGTCGTTTGGTGGATAAGAGATGTCATTAACAAACCGCCCTGCTTCGTTTCATTTTCTACGTCAGGTATCCATCCTAACATATCTCGACACTTGCTGGGCCAATCTTCATATCCGATAGGGTAGTCACGGCCAGTGAAAACACGACCGTCTGCTCTCAAGCCCCACAGGGTTTGCACATCCTGTAAGGTTACAGTAACCTCTCCAACTGGTAGGTGGAAACAGTGTGTCTCAGGCCTCCAGCGCTCGATCAAGGCAGTGATAAGCTCGTTGTCTACCCTCATCGGCCTTCCACATTCCAACAAGCCTTTGAAACCCCATACATCAAGCAAATCCTTCACAGTTGGATGCATTTGCACTATCCAGACCTTACTTTCCGTCCGACGAACTCTAAACACATTTGATGTGCCATTCGCCAACAATGAGGCTGAAATGTGTTCGTTTTGATGAAATAATAATGATGGATCCTCAGGTCCATAACATAACTGTTCTTCAGAACTTGAAGATGCCATCTGCTTCAAAATAATCAACCAAATTGAATCAACATTCCAACTTAATCATAAGCTCTAAACCCAAATAATCACCCAACTTAATCAACATTCCAACATTCCAAAAAATTCCAACATTCCAACATTCCAACTTAATCAACATTCCAACATTCCAGCTTCAAAATAATCACCAAAAATAATCACCCAACTTAATCAGCATTCAATTTTAATCAACATTCAATTTTAATCACAAAAACTCAACAATCCAACTTAAATTGCAACTACAACTGAAAAACACACTTCAATTCAAGTTAATCAAAAAATTCAACTTCAACAATCCAACTTCATCAAAAATTGAATCACTTACTAATTATATACATGTGAAACACACAAATAGGCAACAAAACAACAAAAATCGTCCGAAATTTCATCAATTTCATCCTAAACCCTAACTTTGTTAAATTAGGGAAAACATACAGAAATTAAGCAATAAAGAATAAATGTAGCCAAATTGAAGAGCAATTACCGAAATATGTTTGAAATTCGTCGAGAAAAGATGGAAATCGCGCCGGAAAAGATGGAAAATCGCCTGCTTCTTCAATTTGTTTTCGCGATTCTGCTGTCTGCGTTCTGCTGCTGGTAAAAATTCGACTGAAAGACGCATAAGCTTTATGCGTCACTAACAAAAGACGCATAAGCTATATGCGTCACTAAAGAAAGACGCATATGGGTTATGCGTCACTTACTAAAGACGCATCAGTGTTGTGCGTCATTCTAAAACGCAATTTTTTTGTGCGTTTTTTATCGACGACGCATAAGACTTATGCGTCATCCATTAAAGACGTATCACCGTTGTGCGTTTTACTTTTGAAGACGCATAATGATTATGCGTCACTCCCTAAGTTGGAATAAAACTAAAGCCCTTCGTTAAAATGGAATTCTACTAACATGCATTAATAAAAATAGAAATAACCCTCTCTTTTACTTTATAATTTATGGGCCTCACCTTTCACTATACCATTTCAACTACTTTTTCTCATTATCTCTTACTTTACCCATTATACATTAAAACTCATGTTAATTCCAAATGACCTATTTCTATGAGACGGAGGGAGTAATATAATGAGTCAGGAGTAAATTTGTATAAAATACATGTGAGTTTGTATAAATTTAAAGGGTGAAAAGATAAGATAAACGTATTCCTACATAGCTAGTAAACGACAAATCTTGATAACTCAATGAAAGGCGCATATTCTACGGAAATCTTGATAAGCCTTCCAAAAATAATCCAGCGCATAAAACACGTTTTCAAATCAGGACCATATATTCTACACACGTTCAAAAATATTTTCAACGTTTTTATGAATTAAATATAAAAACTTCAATAAATATGAATCTAAATTATTGAACTCGGCCACTTGTGCTAGGCAAAATATGGAGACAATAAATTATGTACGGACGGCACATATGCAGTAGAAGAGTTCAAGACAATAAATTATGTATGAATACAAAATTTATTGGACATTCTTTAGCTAACTAATTTGTTGCCTCAGCTAAACACCGCCACCTCTCGTCCACGCTCAACCTGCACGTTTAGAAAAGACATGCAGGGTTGAGTACTTGATATACACAGTGGGCACATTGCCGAAAATATAATTTTCTTGAAAGAGTTTTGTCAGTAGTCACAGTTGAGTGATCACATGGTTTAACTTAAAAAGGCCCGGGTCACTAAATTATTTTGTTCGTAAACCGAGAATGTGGCCACATCCTACGACGGTCCATGGACTTGTCAACTCGAAAGTCAACTCATGATCCCCATATGTATACTCTAGTCCGAGTAGGGTTTGCAGCCCTACTGGGACCATATTCGATTAAGCATAATTGGGATAGCCAAGCAGATAGGTATCCATAAAACAAAATACGGCATGATGAAAACAAAAATAACATAATTTTGACATAATCACGCTAAAAAAGGCAAGTTCACATTTTAGAAAGAAATACCCACCTCGAAACCTTAAGTCTTGATCGGAAAATCCTTAATTGGAGTTTCATTGACGTGCGACGACGTCCCCGTTACAAATAAAATACTAATACTTTAATAAGTCAAAATAAACGTAAACATGAATCCAACCTAAATACATGATCATTTTATTCTTTCTCCTATTCTCTAGAAATTTTTGAAGTCTCGGATCATTAATTAAATCAGGATATTTGATTAACTCGGTACATTAATCACTAAAAAAATTAGGAGATTATATAAATTTCTAATCGGATTAATCGGGTCGGAACTAATTATTTCGCCTACATCTTCAATTTATTCCGTCCATTACTTATATTTGTGGAGTAATTAATTCGATCTGGGCCAGAGCTAATTAATTAACAACATAAATATTGAAGTCCACTAATTCTCTTGGCCCAAGTACTAAATCTTCACATACTAGCATGACCATTAAGCTTAGCCCAATTAAATTAGTCTCAAGGCCCACCAACAAAATTATATCCTTTGGCCCAACAAAACAAATAAAAGCAGGCCCTACACATAAACTCCCTCTCTCCATCGACCTCTCCCTCGATTGAGATTGATGCAGTTGTGAAATGCAAATAGATGTCTCTGTTTGTGTAAAATTGATCGGTGGAAAGCTGTATTCAAAGTTAAATAAAATTGATTCGACTAAACTCCTTCATAACTTTAAATCCAGCGATTGGTTAACCCGAGATGCGGAGATTATAGCCGGAAACCGTTTGATAAAATGCTTCAATGAATAGTGTTTGATGAAAGCGTAGTAGTCTGATTACTTTTCAGAAGTTTAGCTATGAATCTAGCTTACATAACAGAAATAAACTTGATGATTGGGGGAAACGGCACGTGATGCTCAGGCAAGGCGCTGAGTGGTTTTGATAACAAAGCGGAAGTTATAACAACTGGTGAAGGAAATCAAATTTACAGAAATTCCTCTCGAGGCTAAGAGAGCTGTTAACTTTTACAATCTGGAGTAGAAGGGAATACGATCCCGAAAACCAACACCACAATGATCATGAAACGTGAAGAGCTAGAGAAACTCGAAATGGAGAAAAGGTATAAATGGAAAATGAGTAAATACAGTAGATGATTTATCGGAGAGGTGCTTCCGTTTAGAGAAAACATGGTGGATTATAGGAATCTATTTATCATTCTCTTAGTCATACAGAGAATCTATAGTGTGTCTTCATTTTATTTGAAAAAATAGTTGCTTCTTTCGATTTAAATCAAGAACCTATTGTGTATCTTCATAATTCGCCACCTTTATATACATTTTATTAATAACAAACAAAATGTAAAGTTGATGATATTTTAGACCAAGTTTAAATTTCGTGGGAAATATCAAAATTTGACCAATATCCCTTTATTAATTTCCACTTAGATTTTATTTTACTTCCAGCTAGATTTCTTTTTCTAAGTAGATATCCTTTAAACATTTCACCAAACACTATTCATTTCAAGCATTTAATCAAACAGTTTCTGACACTAAATGTAAAGGGCACAGAATTTCATTGATACACGAAGCAGTAAGGATGAGAATCCATCGTCGCAACCGTGGCACGTGGGTTCAAACGCAGGCCGCAGAGCAACACCAAAGGCAGAGGTTATTGCAGTTGTGAAATGCAAATAGATGTCTAAAATTGATCGGTGGAAAGCTGTATTCAAAGTTAAATAAAATTGATTCGACTAAACTCCTGCATAACTTTAAATCCCACGATTGGTTAACGCGAGATGCAGAGATTAGCCAGAAACCGTTTGATAAAATGCTTTAATGAATAGTGTTTGATGAAAGACTCAACATCTCTATGGAATCAAATTGATAATCAAACAACAAACTTTGACCCAATATTATTGATTAAATAGTGCTGATACATAACAGAAATTAACTTGATGACGGTTTTTGATGATTGGGAAAAACGGCTCAGGCAATGAGGCTCCGAGTGGATCTGACAACAAAGTTGAAGTTGTAACAACTGACGCCTCTGTAAGTACCATCAACCTGCTCAGTGTAAGCAGGAAGGCCACTGGTGGAGCTCCAGTCTTGCTGCGTGTAAGAATAAGGAATATCGCAAGTGCCCCTAGTCCCGACATATTCGATAGTAGCAATAGACCTTGCAGGTACGGGAACAGAGCCCGAAGCAGTAAGTGATGTGGTAGTAGTTGTGGCGGTGTCCCACTGGAGAGTCGTGTTTATCTCGAAAGAGGCTGTGATCTTTCCTTCCACGATGAAGGGCACGCCAGTCTGGAAGGTGGTGCTCACCCCTGCAGTTATAGACATGCTTCGGCTAAACGTATAAGATTTCTCGTCTTGATACGTAACCTCAACAGCCATATCGGACTCCTCGTCGGTTGTGTTAGTGAGCATGGATGTGCCTCCCAGATAAGGCATCTCCCCGAATATCCTGGCGTCCTCCATCCGATATCTCACGTTGGTGATGTGTCTCCGGGACACGAGCTCTTGCACCACCAGTCTTGCTTCGTTGACGATGGTGCTGAAGGCTGCATTTAGCATGCTGGTCTTCCCTTCGGTGGTCCGGCGGGAGCAGAAATTGCCGTTGCCCGCGTTGCGGAATGCAATGGTGTCGCCGTCGATTCTGATCAGCCAGAAGTGTGTGTCGGGGTTGTCGATGGAAGACTGATTGGCATCGGCCCATATCCAGTTCGGACTGCGCCTCCAGAACTGGCCCCCCCAGTGATCGGACGTTATCCGGACGTGTCCGTCCGGTATGAACGACACCCGGTGGCCGGATGCCAACTCGTTTGGATCGACGGATGAGAACTGCAGGTAGTTGTACCCATCCTGGGACACTCCTCTAAGGAAGCTGAACATATATGCTCTAAATTAGTACCAACTCTGTCCACCGTTTAAAGAGTCATTTTGACTCGGTACAGCTTTTAAGAAATTGTCTAAAAAAGTGGAAAAAAGTAAGTGGATATTTAAGTCGTGGACATCCAAATATGACAAACCAGATCTTTAAATAGAGGACAAAAGGGAGTATATTGAAATATTCGACTATTAATTATTTAATGCAGATAAAAGTAAGACTCCCACATTCCGCGATTTAAAGTCCCATTTTGCCATTTCTGAATGCGTCTGCTTTTTTCCATTTTAGGTAAATGGACCATTTATTCAACTAAATCATTACACTCACGTTCTATTATAAAATCGATATGTAAAAGTAGAGCCCACATTCCACTAACTCATTTTCCCATTCTTCTCACAAAACAATTTCTTAAAACCCATGCTGAGTCAAACTGGGACTATAAATGGCAGACGAAAGGAGTACATAACGTGAAAAAAAAAAGTTGGAAATGTAAAAGATTGAATTCTTTTGTCAACAAATACTCACAAATTCTATAGAGATCATTTCCGCTGTGTATCATTAGATGATGACAAGAATAAGTAACAGTACCTGTCGTTATCGCCTTTGAAAGCCACGTGGGCAGGCAGTTTCACCAACGTACTCCAATCCACAAAACGTAGGTTATCCTGGCCCCAGCTCTGCACAACAAGGCCCCAGTTCGCCGAATTTAAGTATAGACGCTGACCGGTCTGAACGTGAGTCAAGTTAAACACATCCGCCTCCTGACCAGGCCGAACCGCCTGAAACAACGTGCATGAAGGATCCGTTGTGTCTTCCACGGGTTGCTTCAACTCAGCAACGATGACGTTGCTGTTTGCGCTCTTCGACCAATACCTGTTGGAATTACTGAATCGGAGGTGAACTTGGTTAGCGTTGCTTGTTGCTCTTTCGACTTCAATCTTCACGAGCGTGCTGAACGCACTCTGTTCCCCGAGAGTTACTGTACGTCCTCCTTCGTTGTAGTATAAAAGCCCTCTATCAGGAAATCTAGTTGTTCTAATGGTGATGAAGTCTGGAAGATGGAAGGCCATGATCACCTGCTTGTAAAAATATATACATTTAATCAAAATAGCTACTACTTCCTCCATCAACCGATAATCGTCTCAATTTTCCATTTTCGTCCAGCCACCAATATAGGTCCCATTTACTTTTTTCTACTAATTTTGGCAATGGACACCATGTTCCACTATTTTTTCTATTCATTTTTCATTACATTTCTTAAAACTTATGCCCACTCAAATTGAGCCTATTATTCGTGGACAAATGGAGTACTAATATTTATGATGGACGTTTTTTGTCACTTTTAAACGGGAAATTCGGTATATAACTCTTTGGGAAATGAACAACAAACAAGTTTGATACACAACTCCTTCTACACCAATTAATTTTAAGATAAAACTCTATGGATTTCTATCATGGTATTAGAGTAAGTTACTAACTATGAGTTGAAACTTTAACTAGCCCAATAATATATCTAAGCTGAAATAAAAGGATTTGGGCTTAGAAAGTCCAACCTCGTTCACCTTAAAGAATTTGAAGGAGGGTGGTGACAAATGAAAAACAAGCGATTAGTATAAAGAAGAGTAAATTTTTAACCAGCGTCTTAAATTAAGTCAGTAAACATATAAAAAAAATTAAGATTATGAGGGGATAGACTATTAGCTAACAAATTTACAAACTTCACACCAATTTGAAAGCAACATGACTCAAAAAACTAATAACTTAACTAAAGAAAAAATATAACAACAATTCCAAGGGCTATTCTTCCATAACGATTTTATTAGGAGTTTATTTACGGAAAAAAAATCGTCTGTAAAGCCCAACAAACTTTGATGAAAAAAGAAAAGAGACTATGTACCCAACGATAAAAAAAAAGGATTAGGAGAGAAGATTACTGAAATTGAAAAGTGGAAATGCAAAAGGCTTCAATCTTGTTTGTGTGATTCTTTGTGGAAATGCATCCACTCTATTTATAGATGATGAAGTAATTAGTATGCTTTTATTAATATCAGTTTATAAAAATTTGATTGGTGGAAAGTTGTATCCAAAGATAAGATCAAATGCAAACCGTAGAAAGCTAGATAAATACATGTGAGTTTGTATAAATTTGAAGGTATTAAAAGATAAGATAATGTATTCCTACAAAGCTAGTAAATGACAAATCTTGATAACTCCATGAAGGGCGCATATTATACGGAAATTTTAGATTTTACGAGAACCATATATATATTCTGAAAAAATAATCCAGCGCATAAAAAACGTTTTCAAATCCAGGACCATATTCTGAATACATTCAAAAATATTTTCAACGTTTTGTTGAATTAAATATAAAAACTGCAATAAATTCGAATCTAAATTTTTTAACCCAGCCACTTGTGACCCGGGACGTGCCCACTTAGACCATCTCCAACCATGCTCCAAAAATAAGTCTTGGCGTAAAAATTTTCTTCAACCATACACCAAACAACTCTATCCCATTTTTGCAACGCCAAATATTATTGCAAAAATTTTGTGAGACAAAGACTCAAAATGGTATAAATTAATTTTGAATTTGGTGTGACATATTCTAAAAGGTGAGCTTGAGTTTGGTGTAAATGGTTGGAGATGGTCTTACGGCCCGACCTAGGGTTGTGGGGTGTTCCGGCCGGACCAGGACCCCGATGCATTTATTATTTTTTATTGAATTATTTATATAATATTTCTTTAATATTTTCCCAACAATTTCTAGCTATCTATTAGGACTTGTAATTTTTAATTTCAAGATTTGTAATTTTTTATTTCTAGGATTTGTAATTTTTAACTTTCGACTGAACAATGGATTTTCCGTGTTCTAATTGTTCAACATTTTATATTTACAAGGAAAATTGCTTGTAGTCGCGAAGAGTGTAATTTAATAGTTGAGGCTTGGATGGAGTCAGCAAAGTTGTGGGAGTTGTGACCGGGCTCAAAAAATTAGGAAAATGATAATATGGAGGGGACTTGAGGCCTGAATCCGAGACAGGATGCTATTAGAAATCCGATTGTTGCCTATCGTTTAGGGTGTCGTTCGCTCTATCCAAAATTTTAATATATTTTGGGCCTATAAGATTCTTTTCTAGCCTAATTCTTTGTTCATGAGGAAGCCCATTTGTTATCTGTTAATTCTTCTTGGTGAGCCCACTTTGAACATACAACGTAACCCAATCAGGAATTAAACGCCAAATTATTACTCTTATAATTTCTGATCCACAAAATCCTTATAGGCCAAATCTCATCAACAATCAAAAGTTCACCTATAAATATGTCTCCTCCCCCAAACCACAAAAGTTAGGAAACCGTACAACTCAAAGATCTTTATGCTCGGGGATGCTGATAGGGTCCTCGATTCAGCAGATATTGCCGAAGATCATCTCCAATATATCTTTCATGAATTATTTGTTAAGAGTATCTTTTATTTTAGTTAGTTATCTTTAGTTATTTTCCATATCTTTTTGTAGTCTTTTATTTTAATTATCTTTCTTGATTAGCAAGATTGTGTTAGGGTTTAGAATTCTATATAATAGAATTCTATCATATTTTCATTCATTGAGAAATAAAGTTAATTACTTGTTCTCATTCCCGGTTCTGGCGGAAATCGCCCCCTAGCACCTTAACTAGGGTTTATCTTGTTCTTCAAATTGTTTGTTCAAATCGTGGTGCTCAGGCTCGATAGATCAAGGACCTATCAGATGCAGGGGTGATTTCTTTTGTATATGCAGGAATTCCATGGACGGAAGCAATTCTTGCTAGGTCTTCAAAGGTTAGGCTTGAAGATGAGAAACTGTAGTCGATTGTATTCAAATCAATAATTAACCCGAGATGTGGAGATTATAGCCAGAAACCGTTTGATAAAATGCTTCAATGAATACTGTTTGATGAAAGCGTAGTTAAGCTAAACACTCAACTCAAATTGATAATCAAACAACAATCTTTGACCCAATCTTAATGATTAAGCTATGAAGCTAGCTTACATAACAGAAACAAACTTGATGACGGTTATTGATGATTGAGAAAAACGGGACGGGATGCTCAGGCGAGGCGCTGAGTGGATCTGATAGCAAAGTTGAAGTTGTAAAAACTGATGCCTTTGTAAATACCATCAACGTGCTCAGTGTAAGAAACATCGCCATTGGTGGAGTCCCTGTCTTGCTGCGTGTAAGAATAAGGAATATCGCAAGTGCCCCTAGTCCCGACATACTCAATCACAGCCGTAGTCCTCGCAGGCACGGGAACAGCGCCCTTAGCCGTAATTGATGTGGTAGTAGTCGTGGTGGTGTCCCACTGGAGAGTGGTGTTTATCTCGAAAGAGGTTGTGATCGATCCTTCCCCGATGAAGGGCACACCAGCACTGAAGGTGGTGCTCACCCCTGCAGTTATAGACATGCTACGGCTAAAAGTATAAGATTTCTCGTCTTGATATGTAATCTCAACAGCCATGGCAGCCTCCTGGTCGCTGGAGTTAGTAACCACGGTTGTGCCTGCCAGATAAGGCATCTCCCCGAATATCCTGGCGTCCTCCATCCGATATACGACGTTGTAGATCTTTCTAGTGGATACGAGCTCTTGCACCACCAGTCTGGCTTCATTGGTGATGGTGCGGACGGCCGCATTTAACATGTCGGTATTGTTTTCGGCGGTCAGACGTGAGCAGTATTGGTCATTGCCCGCATTGCGGAGTGCAATGGTGTTGTTGTCTACTTTGATCGGCCAGAAGTGAGTGTCGCGGTTGGAGAGAGAAGATTGATTGGCATCGGCCCATATCCAGTTAGGACTGCGCCTCCAGAACTGGCCCCCCCAGTGATCAGACGTTATCCGGACATGTCCGTCCGGCATGAACGACACGCGATGGCCCGATGCCAACTCGTTAGGATCGTTGGATGAGAACTGCAGGTAGTTGAACCGATTCCAGGAAACTCCTCTAAGGAATCTGAAAGATAATGATCTAAATTAGGATACTCACCTTTAATTTATTATACAAAAAGTTACTACCTCCGTCCCAGAAAGTTTGACACAATTTACCATTTCGGTCTGTCCCTGAAAATTTGACACACTTCACTTTTTATCATTTTTGGTAGTGGACCCCATATTCCACTGACTCATTCATTCTTCCATATTTGGGGGACGGAGGTAGTACTATACTAACATCATAAATTGAATTATTTGGTCAACAAAATACGCACAATTATATATCATTAGATGATGACAAGAATACGTAACAGTACCTGTCGTTATCGCCTTTGAAAGCCACGTGGCCAGGCAGTTTCACCAATGTATTCCAATCCACAAAAGTTAAGAAATTGTACGAACTGGCGTTTACCACCACGAAAACGCCCCAGTACTGCGGATCTATGAACAAGCGCCCACCGGTCTGAACGTGATTCAAGTAAAACTCACCTGCTGGCTTACCAGGCGCCTGAACCGCCTCGAATAACGTGCATGAACGATTCGTTGTGTCTTCCACGGGCTCCTTTAATTCAGCAACGATGCCGTTTCCGTTCACTCTCTGCGACCAATACCTGTTGGAATGACAGAATCGGAGGTGAACGTAGTTGGCGTTGCTTGTTGCTCTTTCGACTTCAATCTTCACGAGCGTGCTGAACACACTCTGCTCCCCAAGCTCTACTACTCTTGCCCTTTCGTTGTAGTAAAGATGCCCTCTATCAGGATAACCAATTGTTCTAATGGCGATGAACCTTGGAAGATTGAAGGCCATGATCACCTGCTTGTAAATATATATACATATAATCAAAATAGCTACTACTTCATCCGTCTACCAATAATCGCCTCAATTTTCCATTTTCGTCCATCTACCAATATATGTTACATTTACCTTTTTTACTATTTCTTACTCCCTCCGTCCCCCATTACTTGACATGATTTGACCCGGCACGGGTTTTAAGAAATGTAATGGAAAGTGTGTTGAAAAAGTTGGTGGGATGTGGGTCCTACTTTTAAAGTATTAGTTTTATAATAAATGTGAGTAGGAATGAGTTAGTGGAATATGGGGTCCACTATCAAAAATGAAAAAAGTGAAGTGTATCAAGTAATGGGGGACGGACCAAAATGGCAAACTGTGTCAAGTAATGGGGGACGGAGGGAGTACTATATTTGGAAATAAAAGGATAATTGTCCTAGGAGTATATATATATGGACCTAAACCAAAAAAAAAAGTTATGGCCCAATAATATACTATCTCCGTCCCCCAAATATTGGCACACTTTGACCCGGCACGGGTTTTAAGAAATGTAATGGTAAGTGAGTTGAAAAGGTTGGTAGGACGTGGGTCCTACTTTTAAGGTATTAGTTTTATAATAAAATGCGAGTAGGAATGAGTTAGTGAAATATGAGGTCCACTACAAAATATGGTAAAAAGTGAAGTGTGTCAAACTTTCAAGGACGTATCGAAATGGTAAACTGTGTCAAACTTTCAGGGACGGAGGTATACTTATTTGGGCTTAGAAAGTCCAACCACGTTCACCTTAAAGAGTTCGAGGGAGGGTGGTGACAAATTAAAAACGCGATAGTATCCAACGATAAAAAGAAATAAAAAATACTACCCAACAAAAACTTTGATGAAATAAGAAAAAAGACAATGTATCCAATGATAAAAAGAAGGAAAAGGAGAGAAGATTACCGAAATTGGAAAGTGGAAATGCAAAGGGTTTAAATTTTGTTTGTGTGATTCTTTGTGGAAATGGATCCACTCTGTTTATAGATGATGAAGTACTAGTATGCTTTTATTGATGAGATCAATGCAAACCATACGAAGCTAGATAAGATAAGATAAAGATAAGATAACACAAAGCTAGATAAAAAGATGGGAGTTTGTATAAATTTGAATGGTGGAGAGCTGTATCCAAGATAATATAAATATATTCATACAAAGCTAGTAATTAGTAAACGACAAATCTTGAGATATTACTAGGACCATATCCGCCTTCAAAAATATTTTCAACATTTTTATGATGATTGAAGAATTAAACATAAAAACTGCTATAAATTCGAATCTAAATTTTTTGATTAGGCTAGAGTCCATTACTCTAAATCCAACGATTTGTTAAGCCGAGATTCTAGCCAGGAAGTGTTTGAAGAAATGCTTGGACGAGTATTGTTTGATGAAATGCCTGAGTGGCGAAACCGCAGCTAACCCTTAATATGTGTCCACTTTTTTCTACGCACAAATGCAAGGTAAAGTGAGTTCAAAAGGTTTGCAGAAAGATTATATAATGGTTAATTCGGGTTCATATGTCATAATAACTGCTACACAAAATCATGTGCCAAAAAACAAATATTTCATACTACCTCCATTCACCAAAATTTGTTCCATTTTTCCATTTCCCGTCGGTCCTCCAAAATTTGTCCCATTTCACTTTTACCATTTTTGGTAGTGGACCATATATTCCACTAACTCATTCCTACTCACATTTAAAACTAATATATAAAAGTAGGACACACAATCCACTAACTTTTTCAACTCACTTTCCATTACATTTCTTAAAACTAGTGTCAGGTCAAAATGGGACAAATTTTGGTGGACGGAGGTAGTATTTATTGGGACAGATAGAGTATATAAAAGTATGTCTCACATTTTACTAACTTTTTCAAACTAATTTTTAGTATATTTCTTAAAATCTGAGCCGAGCCAAATGGCTTTAATTAATGAAGGGAGTAAGAAAAAGAAGAGATTACAAGAGAAAAAAAATAATCTCCTAAAATACCCTTAAAAAGCCATCCAATTTAATCCCATATTCTAAAATATCTCACATTTCACTAACTTTTTACCTAGCTGTGGACATAGGACGACCCTACCGCATTTTCGACCCCATGGCAGCTTCAACTCCACCTAAAACCTTACACAAAATAAGATGAGAGGGGAGAGGTTGCAGAAAACTGATTTTGGAAGGATGAAGGAGACGATCGTTAATCGTATCTTCTTTTGCTTTAGTTAGGTTTTGTGTGCAAATAACTAAAATGTTAGTGGGAACTTAATTAAATAAGTTTTGCTCGTTGTAGATTTATTAAGCAAAACAAATTTTATAATTTTCGTTTCAAGTTTCATTATATTTATATTTTAGTTAAAACTACTATTAAAATGTTTGGTGCTAAGAATTTTAAATCGCTGTTGCATATACGGATATTCTGAAAAATCAGAAAATGACTTTTTGAAATAAAATAATTATTTAAATATATCTACCCATTTATTTTATAAAGCCAGTCAAACGTGTCCTTTAAATTGCCATAGAATAAATAAAAATATTATTGATATAATGAAAATTTGTAACATGATTAGAAGAATATAATAGGACTAGTAACAGTATGAAGAAAACGACAAATCAACAACAAACTCAAATTCCTTCACATGCAAACGCAGCACATCATAAATCCATGTATATATATCAACAATTTAACAAAGTAGTATCTCAATCTCCCGATTCCATGGAGGGCTACTATTCCGATTGAGGAACAAAGGTTTCATCTTTC
Source organism: Salvia hispanica (assembly GCF_023119035.1). Lineage (NCBI taxonomy): Eukaryota > Viridiplantae > Streptophyta > Magnoliopsida > Lamiales > Lamiaceae > Salvia > Salvia hispanica. The sequence continues at coordinate 22,788,480 of NC_062966.1, forward strand.
CCAATATTAGATAGTTTATTTGATTTGGGATTGCTTGATTTCCCATGTTGATTACTTGTGTTGTTGGCATGTGAGGTTGGTTCATTTGATAGGGTAGATTTTGGTTAGTGTGTTTTGCATATGTTTAAAGATTGAGTGCAAGAGCTAGTTTTGTTTGAGATTTAGTTTCTGATGCCAAATGTTAAATCCTGTTTCGATTGTATTTTCGTTTTAGGAGTGTATGTTTGGATGAAGGAGCTTGGGATTTTTGCAGTTGCAAAGATGTGTTTTAATTGGCACTTGTCGAGTCATTCGTTATCATTTTCCCCCGTTACCTGCAGATCCCTCATTTATTGGAGTGAGGAAATTACATGTGCATTTGTTGCAATCATTCATATGACAAAGGAAATCATTCAAATGAATGTTGATCTTCGGTAGTCAAAGATCTTTATGCTTGGCTCGCGGATGCAGGAGTGATTTCTTTTGTATACGCAGGACGGAAGAAGAGCACAAGCAATTCTTGCTAAGCCTTCAAATATCCCAGTGCAAGTGCAAGTCAATTCGAAAGAAACTATGAAGGAACTAGTAGGTATGCATCCCAGATTAGATCCAGGAAACACATCTTAATCTTAACTGTAATAATATATTAGTTTCAGCATTCGACATGTTAAGTTGTTCAAGCACCTAGTTCTAGTGTCTTCATGAAACTCACTGCTGAATTCAGTGGGCAGCAATAGAGCTTTGTTAGAAGAAAAAATCGGCCACGAAATAATATGAATAAAAAATAGTGTTGGATGTGAATATGGCATCCAGTTTAGGGCTTTCTTCCATCAGTTCACCGATAGTTGTGATATCGGGGGCTGTACATAGAGCTTTCTGCACATTCTACCAGGTTTTTTGGTTGAGGTAGTCGAGTGGCCAGCCCTGCAACGCGATAAAAAACAAAATATCAGACGCTAAACGTATCTTAGAATTTTCGTTCAATTAAGACATTTTACTTCCAGGATAGGGATGTTACCGAGCTCATATGCTTTAGCTGCTACTTTGGCTGCTATTTGAGCTGAAATCTTTCTAATGTTCGCAAATGGTGGATATAAGAGTCCCTTTTCTAGGTTCTCTTGGCTAACCTGTGCTGCTAATGCTTCCGCTGTTTCCAGAACCATATATTGTTAATTAAATCTACAAATGACTCTATGATAATTAGTTGGTTTTCATGGTATAGGGACGATAAAGGGCTAGATGCTCGTATGAACCGTGTAAATATGAGAAAGAGAAGAAGTTTGATACTATGAAGTTTGTCATTCTGCAGGAATTCTTGCAACTATAAGTAGTTGTGAGGAACTTACATGCAGCCAGAAGCAAGTCATCATGTACGCGAATTGCTCCAGAAATTAGCAAACCGAGACCAAATCCGGGAAAGATGTAGGCATTGTTTGACTGAACCAATAAAACAGTGATGAAGTTGGTGCTAAAAAAAGAGTGTTCTTGACAGAGGGGTGTTCAGATAGATCTACCTGGCCAGAAGCATAGAGTTTGTTGTTGTATTCAACCGGAGCAAAGGGGCTGCCACTAGCAAAAATGGCTCGGCCCTGAACCGACAGAGAAATCAAGATTAACACAATGAGAGGAAGAAAAATCACTTGAAACACCACAGCAAAGCATATATTCAGATTTGAAGCAGGCAGGAAATCACCTCACTCCACGTGTAAGCTTCCTCAGCAGTACATTCAGACTGCGACGTCGGGTTAGAAAGCGCAAGAATAACAGGTTTCTGAAACAACAATGATACACGCTATCAGGGTAAGGTGACCGCACGTTTCCACATTGATAGACATCCTAAATTCATATCAACGGCTGCAAATACCTTATTATATGATGCCATGGCCTGAACCACTTCCTTCGTAAAAGTTCTTCCTGCTCCCGACGATCCTATTAGCACTGTTGGTTTAATAGCCTGTCATGGTCAGGCAGGTAAGAAGCCGCATATTGCACTAAGAGAGCGCTTCTTTTCACAACAACATAGGGTTTCGTACCTTCACAGCATCTAAAAAGTTATTGACAGGTTTGTGTTCATGAGCCCAGGGCCTCTTAAAATGTTGAAGTGAACCGATACGAGACCGGACAATCAGCCCCTGTGACACAAAACCACGAGCTATGAGACCAGTGAAATCAAAGACTCAAAGAAAGTGCTAAGAGAAGTTAGATGTTCTATACTTTCGAGTCCACGAGCCAAATCTTTCTACGAGCCTCTTCCAATGGGACACCAGTCTGTGCGAGAGAGAGAGAGATTAAGCAAATCGACAATCAAGAGAAAAATGATATCCTCTCATTGACCTGTTTTGATATCTGAAGAGCTATGAGATCTGCTATACCAGTACCAGCCTGCATCATGAGGAGAAAAGCAATGCCTCCAATCAAACCAAGAACAAAGGCGTCGTTGCATCAAATAATAGAAACAGACACATTATACATACTCATTTATTCGTGTTTGAAGCAAAACAAGAGAACAAAGAGTGCTGAGATCAGAAAAAAAATTTACCTCTCCAGCTCCAAGGAATAAGAATGAGTGATCAGCCAAGGTTCCTCCGACTAACTTAAGTGCTGCCATCAGCCCTGCAAGGACCACTGATGCTGTACCCTGATTCGAACAAAACACACAAATGTACGAACACTCAAGAAAATGAGGAGGGAAGCAAGTAAAAAATATGAAGAAGAAAATATTCACATGAAATGTGAAGGAAGGAAATGACTCATTACCTGAATATCATCATTGAACACAAGATGTGTGGATCCATACTTAGCAAGGAGATCAAAAGCATTGTGATTTGCAAAGTCTTCAAACTGCACATTTCATTGTGGGGAGAAACGTCAAAGGAATCAAACTTCAGAAGATAAAAATATTCAAAATTAAACAAACCTGAATGATGACTTTCTCTCCGTAAATCTGCTTCACTGCACACATGAACTCATCCATAAGCTCAGCATACTCCTGGCCTGTAGCTCTTTTCCTTCTAAGTCCGATATAAAACTCATCGTTCAGCAACTGCTCATTATTTGTGCCCACATCAATCGTCACGGGCAAGCACTATGAAAAATGGAAGGAAAACACAATAATCAATTTTACTGTCTATTTAAATAGCATAAGAGTAAATACACCACAGTACATGAGATTACTTACCTCAGAAGGACAGATACCACCGAGAGCTGTATACAAGGAGAGCTTTCCTACCGGTATCCCCATTCCCTGGGGAGATCACACGAATCATAAAGAAGGACGATTTTTAAATGCTTCATTTTTGTGACGGAAACCATTTGAGAATCTAAATAGAGGATGAGAAGTAAGGAATACGAAACCATCCGTTTACCTGGCACCCGAGGTCTCCTAATCCCAAAATTCGCTCACCATCTGTCACGACAATGACTTGAATCTTCTCCTCAGGCCAGTTTTTCAATACTTCGAGTATCCTTCCCCTGCAAAATACTATCCATAATCAGTTTTAAGTTGTTGAAAGAGAAACTCCAGCAACATTGATCCATTTTGCTAGTAGGATGTAACACACTTCTCTTTCAGGCTGATGAAAAGACCCTGAGGCTGCCTGAAAATGCTTCCATATTTTTGGCATGCTTCACCTACTGTTGGAGTATAGACGACTGGCAGCAGCTCCTCGACATAGTCAATCAGGAGCTTGTAAAACAGTCGTTCGTTTCTCTCCTACACGATGAAAACGAAAAAGAAGAACGAGCATGTCAGAGAATGGCCATATTGATGCAACAGTGAAACCAACGACTAAATCACATGAAACACATATTTAATCACCTGAAGATCCATCATGGCCATGTACCTTTGCAACGGTACGTCATATTGGCGAATGTTGTTCATTATTTTTTTAACCTTCTCGACGTAACAGCACAAACAGTTAGAAGAAGTTGTATAAGGAAACAAAAGAGTAGTAAGAGGCTTTAGTCAGACAACAGGGGAGAGTCTATAATGTTAACCTGGAGATCTTGGCTTATGACCACCGGAGGCAGTAGACCGCGTAAAAAGTGCCCGTCTCTCTCTTTCTCATTGAAGGAAAGGCCTTTATTGTAGCGGGGATCACGCAACAGCGGATATCCACTGTAACAATAAAACAGAGGAAGGCATCACAACAGTGAAGAATAATAGGAATATAATTCCATTTCCCCCTTCCATTTTCGTATGAAGATCAAAAGCACTGTCAAGCCACAGATTTATTACTTAAATATTTTCGAATTTCCGGATACAATTACGTCATTTATATTAGGAATTACTCAACCCTAACAATTATTAAAAAATCAAAATCAAATTTTAGCAATAACATCACAGTAATCACGCCAAAATTCTTGAAAACGCTAAAAACAAAACACGCAGACACACACAGCAACAGAGAAAACAGAAATGAAGAACATATAAACAGATTCATCACCTGGCAACGGTGACAGCCCACGGCGTGACGTGCTGGTCCTCACCGTAGAAATCCTCCACGCCATCACCACCGGCGGATTTCAAGTCCTTTTCAGTCACCGGCGACTTAGCCGCGGGAGAATTCCCTCTCATCCCATTCAAATTGCTCTCCATCAACACGACATTACCATCTCCCGGTTTTCGATTCGAGCTCGCCGCAGCCGCCACCGCCAACGGAGCTCCGATCCTTCTCCAAATCAAACTCCTCGAATCGCCGTAAACAGCAATACTCTGCACGAGATCAAACAAAACAAATTCTCAAATCGTTAGATTTCGCGTAGATTAAATTAAATAGGCGTTGGCGCTGGCGCGAGAAATCAAATTTACAGAAACTTCTCTCGATGTTAATTTGTACAGAAATCAAATACAATCGCGAAAACGAACACCGCAACGATCATGAGACGTGAAGAGCTAGAGAAACTCGAAATTGAGAAAAAAACAAAAGGTAGAAATGGAAAATGAGTGAATTCAGTGGATGATTTACCGGAGAGGTGCTTCCGTTTAGGGAAAACATGGTGTTTGGGATTTTGGTGAAGCAATGTGTTGGAAATGAAGGCTGTAGCAGCGTACAGCTAAGTAAAGAGTAGAGAGAAAGAGGCGAAGGAATGGAAAGAGGAAAAAGAGTTTGGTGAAGGAAGGCAGCTCTTCATTTATAGCCCTCTCTCTCATATACAAAAAGTAATGATTAAAATTTAAAAATAAAATATTTAAACACATATCGCTTTCATCTTATTCATGTTATATTATTTGCTTATTTTTCTATTTTTTTAAATAAACAAATGAATAATAAATCAAACCTATAATAATTTATAGAATTAATAATAGTTATATTAAATTTTGATACTTCATTCGTCCATGATTCAAGACCATTTTGACATATTGCGAATTTTAAGAAATTGTATAATTTTATAGAGAAAAATAGGTTGACAAATTAGTGAATATGATAATTTAGTAAAATGTAAAATCTACTTCTTTTATTAATTAATTTTGGTTATGGGTAAAATCGAATATTTTTATTTATTTCTGCTTCAAATACCTAAAAGTCATGTCTTTAGACCATCTCCAACCGTACACCAAAACTCATTTTTGGTGTAGATAATTTTTCCAACCATACACCAAACTCAAACTCATTTTTGGGTTTTTCAATGGAATAACACTAAATATGGTGTTTACTCCAAAATTTTGTTAAAGAAATACTCAAAAATGGTGTAAATGGTTGAAGTAAAACTACTTTTTGGTGTGACATATACTGAAAAATGGGTTTGAGTTTGGCATAAATGGTTGGAGATGGTTTTATGGTCCTATCAAATTTTGCAATTTCTCCGATATAAAATAAGTAAAATTGACCAATATCAAATGCTCTTTAGACAATCCAATTATGTAGGAACATATCGTAATAAAACCAACTTACTCTTGACTTGTTCTAATTAACAAAATAATGAATAATTTGGACTTTGTCCGATTAATCTTGTCAGATTAAGATTTCTCCTTTAAATTCGTTCTTCAGCAAAACTTAAATGAAGTTTTTATATAGAATTACTACAGCTCTGCTATCAAGATAATGAAATATTCATATTCACAGCCTTTTGAAATAATATTAATTAATTGTATCTTTCATTTCTTATCACATCTTTTCGTCTTCCAAAATTAGTCCATATCCAAATCTAAATAACCAAAATTTAGTGGACATATAGGATATTAATCTACATGGTTACTCCTCCGTCTCACATTTGGAGTCACTTATTGTTATGGTTCGGGTTTTAAGAAAGAGTGGAAGTGTATAATAAATTAAGTGAGATGGTGGAGTGTGTAATAAATGAAGTGAGATGACAAAGTGTGTAATAAATGAAGTGAGTTGGTTGAAGGAGAATCCATTTTTTGACTTTTTGGTTTTTTATTTTTATTTTGGTTTATTTTAATATAGATAATGACATTTTGATGAACAATGGGGTAAAATTATATGACCAAATATGAAAAATTCTAAATGTGACTCTTAAATTGGGACGGACTTTTATGACAAAAAGTGACTCTTAAACTGGGACGGAGGGAGTATTATGTTTGTCATGATCTATTACTATAAATATTTGGTCACAAATTAGTACTTCACTCATAAATGAGGGATTTTGAAAACGGAATTTATAAGATCAGACACAGTAAAAAAGCCAGTTGTCGACTATTACTGGCAACTAGTATCAACCCCGTGCGTTGCACGACCTATTGAATTTTAAATTAAATAGTCAATTAAATAAATGAAATGAGAAAATATAAAATTATACATGGTTTATAGATCCCAAATAAATACAACTTTATAAAATATATAATATTTATGAAATAAAAATTAAATAGTGACACAACATAAAAGAGTTCATTGACTATGTAATTGTACACATATAGTGATTGACCAGTGTTCAACCTATTATCAATCCACTCTTCCATCGAGGTGAACTCAACTATATGAAATATAATATTTTTTAAACAACAAAAACATTAAAAATCATTATAGAATATTAAATCTTGAAAGAAAACATGAGGAGCATACATCATAGGAAGCTTAATATTCCACTCATACAACAATTCGAGAATTTTGGTTTTTTGGTTTTAGATGATTTCCCCAACGGTTCTTCATGCCAAAAAAATGCATCCCAAGGAACAATAAGAACTTATCCATGAAGCATCACCAATATTCTGATATTCTGCAAAATAATATACACAAACTATATTGCCACTACTCTAGACGAATCAACAAAAACAAAACAATGTTGAAAAAAAAAAAGAGTCAACACTCACCGTAAATCAGCAATTATCACGTTTAATAATCTTGCTAGGGTCAACAATTGCACCAATAATATCTAAAAAAATAGAATAGCAACAATGTTAAAAAAACAAATAACAATATTATAGTTGAGAGTAATATTTAAAAATGCCAAATAGTGTCTCCTCAACTACATTATCAATCAGCTTGATATATTCAAATGTCTTAAACGTTAAATTGGAGTAGAAAATAAAAACAAAATGACGATCAACACTCACTGCGAATCACAATTTTAATCTCAATGAGCCGAAAATTAGATTATATAATAACCTTGCAAGGGTCAATGATAACACCAATGACATCAAAAATATAAAAGCCGAGACAATGTTAGTAAATAAATAATAATAATAATAATATAATAATAATAATAATATAATAATAATAATAATAATAATAATAATAATAATAATAATAATAATAATAATAATAATAATAATAATAATAATAATAATAAAGAGGAATGTACTACTATCGATAAAGAGTAATAATCATATTGGAAGTAAAAATATCTTTTTGCAGAGAATTCGTGATGCAATGAGAAAAGATAAAGAGGAATGAATTTTATCTAACCAATGATACGTATTTATAGGTAAAAAGTATGAAGAAACGATCATAAATTGATGGAATTATAACATGATTGACTGCCTTAAATTTACATTAAAAATTAATTGATTTGTTTAAATGTCATTTTTATTACCTTTACGTTACTTTCTTTAGTGGGATGAATTGATATTTATATTTTTTAAGAAATAAGATTAAAATGAAGGTTATAAATTTTTATGATTATAAGAGGACATGTATGAAAAGCCGTATATGGAGCCATATTAATAATTAATACTACTATGTTGAGTTGAATAATTCTCATGTTATAAATATATTAAAAAAATTAAACATGCCACTATTTTTATATTATGTTTACATTTATTATTCTCAATAACTTATAATCATAAAGATTTGTAACTTCCATTTTAATCCTATTTCTTAAAAATTATAAATATCTAAATTCATCTCAATATTTCAAAATAAGGCCAAAACTCGCTTTTTATATTAGTATAGATAGATGCATGGCTCACAAGAAACCAAGATGAACTCCAACAATTAAGAATTGACTCTGAATTGCACCATTACAACGTCAAATCCATGAGAACTCTAAAAATAAAATTAAATAGAGGTTTTCGATCCCATACCCCCACATGAATAGTCTTGCAATGATTTTGGGCGGTTTTCGCAACAAATATGTATTTCTCACCAAATTTCTTCCTAAGTCAAAATTATTTAATTAATGGTACAAGTTAGACAGGAGTAATATTATTACGTCTCACAGTTAATAAGCACAGACACCCCCCCCCCCCCCCAATAACCTAAAATTAATGGTACAGGTTCAACTACTATTTAATTATCATTAATTACTTGTGGGGTCTCATCCATTTATCATGTGGACTTTAATTTATGTGACCACAAATAATTATATAAACAGATGCGATTTAAACTAATAAGGATAAAAAGTAGCCACACAATATTAACATTTTCATTTGAAAATCTAAATAATTTCGAATATTATATATATACTCCATCCGTCCCGCTTTAGCAGTCTCATTGACTTTTCTGCACTCGTTTTATAAAAATAATAATAAATAGTTAAAGTGGAGAAATAATAAAGTAAAAAAGAAAATAATATAGAGAAAAGTCTTATCTACATTATTCTCTTTTTTACTTTATTATTTCTCCACTTTAACTATTTATTAACATTTTTACAAAATGAGTGCAGAAAAGTCAATGGGACTGCTAAAGCGGGACGGAGGAAGTACTGCATTGGCATATCCGCCTAACAAACTATTTTGTTTAATATTTATGCCCTTAATATATTAGCCCCAAATAGTATATTTATACCATAGTTATTGCCTACAACTTATGGTGCTCATTAATCACAATTATTTTTAAGCGTTTATTAAATAAAAATGGATAATTATGATTAGCTACGTCCACACAAGTAGTTTGATTTCAATCCCCATAATGATTTTCCACTAAAATATTGATAAATTATGAAGATTTTGCATATGCATTAATTGCTTACAAAGAACTCGTCTTAGATTCTCAAGAAACATATACTGATATACTAGTTCTATACAATTAAACAATATGTTCAAATACAAGTAAAATAAACCATTTCTTGGAAAACATTGGTACAAATGTTGAGTAATGAGGTGGTTTTTCCATTCATCATCTCTTTTGGAAATTGAGTGTTTTGAGACAATAAGCATACATGAAGGAAAAGAAGAGTGTGAAACCTACCAACACCACACCAACTTCTCCCATGAAGTCCAGCTTGTATCCAAAATGCTCTTCAACATAGATCCTTACACTTGTTTTAAGGGCCGTCGCCTCCACTCTTATCTCGTCCTCCACGTCCCCATACTGAGACACGATCAGCCCGTACACTGTCCACGCCATCGGACAAATCCAGTAGTACCAAATCCACCATGCTGGAATGTTCTGCCATTCACCAAATTTTTTTTTATCTTGTTGTCAAGTTGTGCTATTAGAGGATTAGTTTAGTTTTGAAAGACGTTGTACTTACTGGTCCGGGTATGAAGAAGCCGGAGAAGAGGTTGAAAACGTAGTAGAACGCGTTGGAGAAGACAGCAGCCAGGTGAAGGTTTGGCGTGGCGGAGACAGTCATCATCCCGTAGAATGTGAAGTAGAGAAAGGAGAAGAAGTTGACGAAGAAGAACCAGAGGAACTTGGTAGGCTCCCACTCGAATCTCACCATGGCGTATACAATTAGTGTGTAGTATGTGGTTTGCACAAACACATAGGGTATCTCTGTGACCACCTGTGGTTTGTTGATTTACTCATGTTAGTTTAGCATAACGCGTTGTTTCAAGGCCTAAAATGAAATGTCATTTAACTTGACCTGTGCCATTGCATAAGGCAAGACAGAGTACATCCCTGCAGCTTTCTCCCTGTAGAAAACTGTCCTCTCGATGGCGATTGCTGGCTGCACCGTTGCACAGTTGTTTATCCCGAGAAACATCGCTGCTGCATACATGGCTCCTATAACTGTTGTGAGATCATTGCTGTTTTCTCTGAAAATGAGACAGGTGTGTCATGCTTGAGTATTGTCAAAGTTGTTGGATTTGGAATCGAACCTCTTTGTTCCTACTCTCCAGAATATCGATCCGATTAGTAGTGCTGCAGCGAGTGTGAAGAAAAATCTCGAAAGATTGTAGTCAGGATTTCTCCAGTAAGTCCATTTAAGCTTCCAGAGGATTAGTTTGAACTGGCTTAGTGTTGATTGTGAATATTGTGAAGGAAAGTGTAAATCTTTTGAATTTTGAGGTGGAGATTTTAAATCTTGAACTATGGCCTTGTTTTGTCTGTTAAAAAAACAGATAATAGTAAGTTTGTTTGTTACATTTTTGTGAAATAAACTATGTCTATATTAGCAATGGACTTACTGATATAAAGATGTTGATTTGTAGTAGTCTCCAAAATCAATACCAAGCCTCGTTTCTATTGCATCTGAGCTCACTTCAATCATCCACGCTGCTGGATTACGTAGCTCCTCGATTTTGGGAACTCCGGGCACTGCCTGCATTAGGTAGAGTTCTTGGTATAGTTATAGCAAGATAAGGTGTTGTGTCAGTTTGATGTACCTCAAAGTAATCTATGACGTTTCGTGATTGTTGGCCCAGGGGTCCTGCGTAGATGACTCGTCCGCCTCGTTTCATGAGAAGCAACTAATGGATTTAGCATATGTGTTAGGACAGATGAAAAAGTTTCATTTTTTTTATATTTTTGAAGGTTTGATTATGTTTGATGGTTATTGACCTCATCGAAGGCTTCAAATAGGTCGATCCCGGGCTGGTGTATTGTGCAGACAACGGTCCTGCCCGTGTCCACGGTGTTCCTCACAGTTCTCATGACAATGGCTGCTGCTCTTGCATCCAAACCAGAAGTTGGCTCATCCATGAATATGATGGAGGGATTGGCCACGAGCTCGACTGCTATGGTGAGTCTCTTTCTCTGCTCTGTCGAGAGTCCAGTTACACCGGGGATCCCTACTATCGCGTCCTTGAGGTTATCCAGCTCGACTAGACGCATGACTTCGCTCACAAAGATCTGTCATTACAAGAACAGATAGCATCAGCAAGATTTTTTTCCTTCTCTTTCCGAAATGAAATGTGGAGGGAGACTTCGCTCTTGCCATTTTCTCATTGTTGCTAACATCTCGAGGGAGCCTAAGGAAAGCAGAATACATCAAGGACTCATGGACGGTTACTTGAGGCGAGTGGATGTCGTTCTGCTCACAGTACCCCGAGATTCTTGCAAAGGTTTCTTGCTTCTTTGGGAATCCGGATATTCTAATGTCGCCTTCAATATAGCCGTGAGTCTTTCTCCCGGAAAGAACATCCATAAGCGTGGTTTTTCCTGCTCCACTAACACCCATCAACGCTGTCAAAACACCGGGCCTGAATGAGCCAGTTAGCTCATGGAGTAGTTGGAGTTTCCCCTCAGCTGCTCCTTTTTCTTGCATTACCTGTGGCCTATGTTAGTTTATGCTGTGATCAGCTATGAAATTCGAAGGTAAAGGGGTCGGACCAGGCTTCTTACTGGGGGCATATCTACGTAGTAATTAACGTCTTCAAACGACATGGTTAAAGGCGTGAAGGGCAGGACCATTCCCCTCTTATCTGCATCTGTTGTTACTTTTTTATCAGTTTTCTCTTGGTATATACCCTCTGTAGTTGCCTGCTCTTGAGATATTATACCATGTGGCTTCTCGAAAGCTACCATAGTCGAGAAACGTAGAAGTGAGCTGGTGGAAAAGGGGGAGAAATCTTGAACAGAAGCAGTAGGACTTACAGTTTAGGTACATGAGAGCAATCACAAACAATATGTTGAAGATGGCTGTGAATCCCAAGAGAGCACCTATGCCTATCCAGTACCATTTCTCGTCTTGGAAAACATCGAACTGCTTCAAAACCGACACTCCCAATCGCGTGACATTGTCTGAGGCCTGCCATAAAACCAAGATTTTGAATGTGTTGGATTATAACCACCATTCATACTTGTGTGGTAACACTCACCAGCTTGTCCATCCATCTTGAGGCGAATATCTCGTTCACTGCAACAGAGTTGTACCCGTAACTCAGAGGCGAAATCCAGTATCCCCATCTCCACCAGATTGGAATTTGATCTGCATAAAGATTCAAGCTCTTTCAATGTTGCTGTGTTTTGCTTTAGTCCTTTAGACAGTTGGACTCACCGAGAGGGACGATGAAGCCTCCCAAGAGGAAAACGAGCAGGAGAGTAAGCGAGCCACCGGTTTTGGAGATGACCATTGTCCTGCATATTCCTGCGATGAGCCTAAACATCCCGGCAGCCATTTGTTGTATACAAAACACCCACAGCAGCTGCTTCAAGAATCTGAGAAACAACAATTTGCTTATCATAACTCTCTCTTCAACATTTTTCCAAGAAGTGTGTGTTTTCATTTTAATGTCATGTATACCTGGATACTTGAGGGGCGAATCCGATTGTGTAATAAGTCGTGGCTGTCCACACGAAAGATTCAAACAAGGATATCGGAATCCTCAGAAGAAGATGTGGTATGGCAAAAACCCAAGTTGGATGAAACAGTAAATCCCTTTGCTTGTAATAAACAGGAAGTCTCTGTATAGTGAGTGAGATCTCCACGTATCCGTTGAACGTGTTGATGATCATGCCAAACACGAGCGCTCCAACGTAGACCGCTCCATCCTCTTCGCTCCCAGCACGCATTCCAGTCCTCAAGAACACAGTTGAAGCAATCAATGCCACAACAACAATTTGGACAGTTTTGGAAACATATAAGAAAGAGTTCCTCTTTATCAGAAGCCACTCCTTGGCTAAGTTTGCCTCGAGAAGCACTCTCCGAGGCACCAAGTTCTTGTGATAAACTAGAGCTGATTTAGGACTCCGAATTCTGTCAAAAGGGGTACACAGCTCTCGTTGAAGCCGGATGCCTACATGGAATTTCTTGAATCTCTCTGCGAATTCACTAACTGAGACGTATCTGTATGGTATCGTTGCATCTGCCCAATACTGCTCCTGATCCTTCTTTGATGTCACCTATCACAACAAATGCACATATATTAGTATGATTTATGACAAAAGGTTACACCTTTAGTCATTTGAGGGACTAACTACAATACCTCTTGGAGGAAATCAACAACACCCTTTCTTTGGGGACACTGGAAGCCATTCACTTCGAAGAACTCAAGAACGTGCTGTCTCGGACCGTGGTAGACCGTGTAACCCTCAGACAAGAGGATGATGTCATCAAATAAGTTGAATGTCTCTGGATCTGGCTGAAGGAGGGACATCAGTATGGTGGCCTCAGTGTGGTGTGCTATCTGCTGCATACACTTCATCACCTGGAACGTAGTCGAGCTGTCTAGGCCGGTCGATATTTCATCCATGAACATCACTTTGGATGGCCCAACAATCATCTCCCCTATAAAAAAAAACAAGTTAACAAAAGAAGTAATATAGCTTAGTTTCCTCATTTCCTATGTTGATTCTTCGCCTGAATACCTATCGTGAGGCGCTTCTTCTGGCCGCCTGAGATCCCCCGGAGCATCTGATCCCCCACGATGGTGTCCCGACACTCCTCAAGTCCTAGTATCTGCCTCCATAGGCGAAGAAATGATAAACAAATGACAGTATGTTCTTGAATTATTTAGTGTTACAAAATCATCTATTTCACCTTGAGAACATAGTCTGTGATATCACTGCTTCCATCTTCGCTTTCGCTTTCGCTTCTTGTGATCTCCTTCAAGAAATCTATACAAAATTCAAACTGATCAAATAGTCAAAAAAAAGGGAAAAAAAAAGAGATACAAATTGTTTCTAGACACACCATATCTTGATCCAACCCCTTGACATTTTGCTGAGAAGCTTAGGGTCTCTCCCACAGTCATCTCGGCTACATGAACATCGTTTTGGCTGACGTACGCTGCTGTCTTCTGTGGGACGAATTCGCACAGCTTGTGCCCATTGTAGGTGATTGCACCACTTGCCTGTTCACAAGTTCAAGTAAGACCAGAGTTCAAGTAAATGTGGATTTTTTACATGGTTCGACACAGACCTTCAAGGCGGAGCTTAGCCTGCCTGCAAGAGCCAACAAAAGGGTTGTTTTTCCACACAAAGGCGGTCCTAATAGAAGAGTCATCCTACCACATCACCAAATGAAAGTCAGCAACATTTGAATTCAAACATGCTAAGTATATGAATGCAAATAGTATAAAACACACACATACACACACCTGGAGGGCTTAATGATGCCAGAAGTGTGTTTAAGTATGTGAAGCTTTGCTCTCTCAGCCAGCTTCACCCCAAAGCAACTCAAGGCTGCTTCTGCAATGTTACGAGCAGCGTTTGGCAACGTAGGGAGAGCTCTTTCTCCCACAAAGCAATCCGCCTCAACGGTTAAGTCCTCAAACCTCACTTCCACACCACCAAGTTCAATACTCCCTTCTCTGCAAAGCATACAACCAAAAAAAAAAGTAAAAATTCATTCATTTTTGAAAGAAAAAAAGTTGACAGAACCATTAACTAACTCACCTATCAACTCCACTTGTGATTTTCCACAACATCTTCTCATTATCTTCATCAGCATTGTTACTCGCCTCGTCTTGATCAGTCCTCGTGTGATTTTCCACCTCATTCTTCGTCATCTCCTTCTTCTTCATTCGTCAAATCTTTTCAAGATGCAAATAAAGGAAAATCAACAAAAAAGTGTGCATGATTGATATGAAGTTGCATGCTTCTGGTGGAATGTCACATTCTGATTTAACATAGAGTTTATTATAAAAAGAGAAGCGAATTAATCTTCATTCCATCCATGATTGAGCATTTGAGTTCTATATAGTGATTAGACACAATGCTTTTGTTTAAATATTTTTTTTGTCATGATTTGTTTGCTATAATTTTCTAAAATAATAACATATATACTTTTATTTTGGTTGTCGGAAATGAATGTTATGTAAATAAAGGTATATAATATTTTCAGATATACTATTAAATAAATTAAATTGATTGATTCTTTATAATACCCTTGTGCTATGGCTAATACACATCCATAAAAACATAAAGTTGGACAAAATATCATCCTTATTATGTCAGAAACAAATATGGCCTTACGAAAATGTCTCGTTTTTCATTCATCATCTTTTGATTTAAATAAAACATGATGAATGATTATATATTGAGGGTCCACTATTTTGGTGTTCTCAAAGATTTTTTAATAGGTAAATATTCTTTCGAACAATTTTTAATTAGTTTCATAGGATCTGTAATCTGTTATCTTGATTTGGTATTATTTGGTGTCTAGGTGACTAGGAGCTTCAAGATTCAAAGGTGTAGAATGAGATTAACAACATCTTTTTATTTCTATTATTGTTTGTATAAAAATCATACTAGTACATATTCGGGCCCAATTGTTATGCATAATTGGGCTATATAGTTTCATGATCTTCATAAGGCCCAGCCCAAGATCTCTTTTTTTTTTTTTTTTTTTTTTTTTTTTTTTTTTTTTTTGCGAGTTATTTTGAGTTATAATTAACTTAATCGATTGTATTTTTAATTGTTTATATGAAAGATTATCATTTTGCCCATTTTCAAATTTTTCTTGAAGCTCCGTAGGTAGGCCATGACTCATGAGTGTTCATGTTATATTAATTAAATTAAGTTGAATCATAAATATATTACTCCAATAAAAATGAGTTCTTGAAATGGAGTTGTGTGTGTGTGTTATGTAAACATGCATTGCAATTTGCATTCCTTTGTTGCTGGAAACACAATATGGCATTAAATGTCAATAATCATATTTTAATAATAATCATATTTAGCTTTTTATTTTTATTTAACTACCTTTTAGTATTTCCTGGTTCCCTAATAATGAAGAAAACGACTTGTTAGAATTGTTGAATAGGAGTATAATGTATGAACTGATGATACTTGAAAAGATCATAAAAATGATTTCTTGAAACTTAAGTTGTCAATCTCTCCTCTTTGGAAGGAAAAAGAGGACAAGAAGCTTATTTATTAATGCATCATCTCTTTTGGAAATTGAGTGTTTTGAGACAATAAGCATACATGAAGGCAAAGAAGAGTGTGAAACCTATCAACACCACACCAACTTCTCCCATGAAGTCCAGCTTGTATCCAAAATGCTCTTCAACATAGCTCCTTACACTTGCTTTAAGAGCTGTTGCCTCTATTCTAATATCGTCCTCCACGTCCCCATACTGAGACACGATCAGCCCGTAAACTGTCCACGCCATCGGACAAATCCAGTAGTACCAAATCCACCATGTTGGAATGTTCTGCCATTTCAATGCAAAAGCCAAAAAAAGTTTTAATCTTTTTAGGCCAGTAATGCTATTAGTACTAGTTTCGAAAGACATTGTACTTACTGGTCCGGGTATGTAGAAGCCGGAGAAGAGGTTGAAAACGGAGTAGAAGGCATTGGAGACGACTGCAGCAAGGTGAAGGTTTGGCGTGGCAGAGACATTCATCATTCCGAAGTATGTGAAGTAGAGAAAGGAGAAGAAGTTGACGAAGAAGAACCAGAGGAACTTGATAGGCTCCCACTCGAATCTCACCATGGTGTATACTATCAGTGTGTAGTATGTGGTTTGCACAAACACATAGGGTATCTCTGTGATCACCTGTGGTTTGTTGATTAACACGTCTTAGATAAGCATAACGCGTACTTTTAAGGCCTAAAATGAAGTGTGGTTGTTAAACTTGACCTGTGCCATTGCATAAGGCAAGACTGAGTACATCCCTGCAGCCCTCTCTCTGTAGAAAACTGTCCTCTCGATGGCGACTGCTGGCTGCACCGTTGCACAGTTGTTTATTCCGAGAAATATCGCTGCTGCATACATGGCTCCAATAACTGTTGTGAGATCATTGCTGTTTTCCCTAAAACAAATGTGTCATGATTTAGTACAATTCTGTTTGATGAATATTGTTGGAGTTGTTGGATTCGGATACGAACCTCTTTGTTCCTACTCTCCAGAATATCGATCCGATTAGTAACGCAGCAGCGAGTGTGAAGAAAAATCTCGAAAGATTGTAGTCAGGATTTCTCCAGTAAGTCAATTTTAGCTTCCAGAGGATTAGTTTGAACTGGCTTAGTGTTGATTGTGAATATTGTGAAGGAAAGTGTAAATCTTTTGAATTTTGAGGTGGAGATTTTAAATCTTGAACTAAGGCCTTGTTTTGTCTGTGAAAAAAAAACAGATAATAGTTACTTAGTTAGTATGTTTTGTGACATTATGTGAAATAAAATTATTGGACTTACTGATATAAAGATGTTGATTTGTAGTAGTCTCCAAAATCAATACCAAGCCTCGTTTCTATTGCATCTGAGCTCACTTCAATCATCCACGCTGCTGGATTACGTTGCTCCTCGATTTTGGGAACTCCGGGCACTGCCTGCATTAGGTAGAGTTCTTGGTATAGTTATAGCAAGATAAGGTGTTGTGCCAGTTTGTGTACCTCGAAGTAATCTACGACGTTTCGTGATTGTAGGCCGAGGGGTCCTGCGTAGATGACTCGTCCGCCTCTTTTCATGAGAAGCAACTGATGGATTTAGTATAGGTGTCAGGACAGATGAAAAGTTCTTTTTTTTTTTGTGTGTAAATAAATCAAATAAAGTTAATATAACGTACAAGCAATACTCGGGTATACCCGAGGGATACAGCCAACTAGTCTAAGCTAACGAGCCGGCGAAGGGGAATGAACCGAATACAAAAGAACTTGGGCATACCCAAGGGCTTATACCAAGCCAATATACAGCACCTCCTTATATTGAAGGTTTGATTATGTTTGATGTTTATTGTTTACCTCATCGAAGGCTTCGAACAGGTCTATCCCGGGCTGGTGTATTGTGCAGACAACAGTCCTTCCCGTGTCCACGGTGTTCCTCACAGTTCTCATGAAAATGGCTGCTGCTCTTGCTTCCAAACCAGAAGTTGGCTCATCCATCAATATGATGGAGGGATTGGCCACGAGCTCGACTGCTATGGTGAGCCTCTTTCTCTGCTCAGTCGACAGTCCAGTTACACCGGGGATCCCTACTATCGCGTCCTTGAGGTTATCCAGCTCGACTAGACGCATGACTTCGCTCACAAAGATCTGTCATTACAAGAACAGATAGCATCAGCATGACTTTCCTTTTCTTTCTTTCCTAAATGAAATGTGGAAGGAGACGTCACTCTTGCCATTTTCTTGTCGTCCCCAACGTCTCGAGAGAGCCTAAGGAAAGCAGAATATATCAAGGACTCATGGACGGTTACTTGAGGCGAATGGATATCATTCTGTTCACAGTATCCCGAAATTCTTGCAAAAGTTTCTTGCTTCTTTGGGAAACCAGATATTCTAATGTCACCATCAATATAGCCGCGGGTCTTTCTCCCGGAAAGAACATCCATAAGCGTAGTTTTTCCTGCTCCGCTCACGCCCATCAGTGCTGTCAAAACACCGGGCCTAAAGGAGCCGGTTAGCTCATGAAAGGAGCCGGTTAGTTTATGCCTTTATCAACTATGAAGTTCGAAGAAGGATAGGGACGAGGCTTCTCACCGGTGGCATATCCACGTAGTAGTTCACATCTTCAAACGACATGGCCAAAGGCGTGAAGGGCAGAACCATCCCCCTCTTATCTGCATCTGTTGTTGAACTTGATTGGAATAATTCCTCTGTTTTTGCCTGCTCTTGAGATATTATACCTTGTGGCTTCTCGAAAGCTACCATAGTTCGAAAAACGTAGAAGTGAGCTAGCAAAAAAGGATAGGGATTCTTCAACAGAAGCTGTAGGACTTACGGTTTAGGTACATGAGAGCAATCACAAATAATATGTTGAAGATGGTTGTGATTCCCAAGAGAGCACTTATGCCTATCCAGTACCACTTCTCGTCTTGAAAAACATCGAACTGCTTCAAAACCGACACTCCCAATCGCGTGACATTGTCTGAGGCCTGCCATAAAACCATGATTTTTATGAGTTAGGGTCATAACCAATATTCATACTTGTGTGGGAACACTCACCAGCTTGTCCATTGATAAAGCTAATTTCATGCATCGGTTATGTGATGAAAAATCACTATTCACTGGGTCTAACACATTGTTTAAGCCAGGTGTGTGAAGGAATTCGCCAGGTCCAGGAAGAACTGAAGACAGTGGACCAGCGAAGGAAGGAGGCAAAAGTGAGCAGAATCAAAGAAGAAAATGGCTAGACGAAGAGAGTCCGAAGCTGAGAGCAAAGAAGACTATCCACACAAAAGAGCCCCTGCTGGACCCACTTCCACGCCTATATAAGGAGGAGCATGCAACACACAATATATACATGATTTAGCTCTCAGCTCACACACACACACTCACACACTTGGGAAAAATGGGAATTCTGGGGTAGCGTAGTGGTTTCATCTTTAGGAAATTCTGTGCAACACAGTCCTCAAGTAGGGCGAAGATACAATCGTTTACGTTTCAGCACTTGTGTTTTGATTTCTGTCGAACTTCGCTGTTCGAAGTCGATTTGCTCGTTGCTACTTACCGTTTATCTATGAATTTTATTTTACGTCATGATGGTGTTGATTCTGTGTTGATTTATGTTGATTTTATGTTTTGAGGAGTTTTGTTTCGGAGGTTGATTGTTATTCTCTGTTTTGGATGTTTTGTGTACTTGATCTGGGAAATATGAGTTGATCTGTGGTTGTTGTTGTTGATCTGTGGTGAATCGGCGAATCTGTAGTTATGGAGATGATTTTGATCGGAGTTTGTCTCGGATGCTTGGATCCGGAGTGGATTTAGCATCCGAAGTGTGGATCTGAACAGGGAAACTGAGTTGTGCATGGATTTTGAATTCCTGCTTTCGTTTTTGCTTTACTCCATCCAGGAGATAGAGATCTGAGTTTTTGTTGGGTTCTCGGCGTTTTTCTAACGTCCGATTTGTTGGTCGCCGTTGAGTTGCTAGCGTTGTTCTGTTTTCATCATGTTTCAGTTAAATTCCGATGATGCTCTGCGTTTTGTAGGTAGTTAGGCTTAGGATTGGTTATTTTGCAGCTTTTTGGTAGTACACTTCTATTTCAGGAAAATGGTCCCCACTGCATGCATCGAGTTTGTCTAGCTAGATTAGGTAGTGATATTACTAGATCTAGGAAGTTTGTTTGAGATAGTGATGATATGATGTCAATTTGTGTTACGTGTTTGTTTTCTGTTTCCTAGATCTAGGTATAGTTAAATTTCTTTTCCTTGTCTAGTATAAGTTCCTCAACCTCAAGTTGTGTGGTAGCAGCCATACCACCCAAAAGCCCTTTAAATGCATGATTTTGCATCTGTCCTCATGAGATCGATCCCTACTTCCCTATACTAATTCTAGTATACGCGGGTTGAGGGTTTTGAAGTGATATTCTGTGTGTCCAACGACCGAGATCTTTCAGCGTTCCGTGAGTTCCTAGACCTTATGATCTAGTGGATTCTCTGGACCCAGGAAGCTTAATATCCCTTATTGTGCACGCAGTAAAAATATCTCATTATCAAATGGCGTCGTTGCTAGGGATGGATGGCGTTTGTTTTAATTGTGTTTAGATGGTTTTTGGTGTATATAGTTTAATTTCTTTCTGTTTCATTGTTGTTGTTTCCAGTTTATGAATGCGGGCTCCCATTTCGGAAGTTGGGCTAGTTCATCTGGGTCAGGAAACGCCCGATACAAGTGGCAGGTCAAGGAGTCTACGTCCACTCTCACCACCAGATCAGGGCTAAGGACAGTAGATCCATTCCCATTCGAATCAGAAAATGAGAAGGAGTGGAACTCATCGGGAGGAGAGGATCCGAAGTCGTCTACAGAAACAGAGCATTCCGAGACCGAGGGAGAGGAAGACGTAGATATGGCACACTTGGAAGATCCCGATCCAGAGATAGGTTCACTCACCGCGCATCTGGACGGTGAGCCCGCCCATCCTATAGTCTCGAACCAGCGCCAGAGGTCTATTGATATCAAGACAAATGTGCTAGGAGTTTTATCCACATTCTCTGGACGAAGGAATGAATGTCCTTACGAATTCCTAAACGAGTTTAGTAAGTTGTGCAAGATCCAAAAGCGACCCAACGAGGCGACTGAGGAGGACTACCGTTTGTGTGCAGTCCCGTTTGCCCTTAAGGGGGAGGCTAATACTTGGTTGTTGAGGCTCCCATCGACTCGATCAACACATGGAAGGATTTCAAGCTGGAATTCTTGGATTATTTTTTCCCGTCCAACAAGACGAACGCTCTGAAGAAGGAGATCTAGGAGTGCAAGCAAGAGTATGATGAGTCTCTGAGCTCTTACTGGTCCCGGTTCAAGGGACTGTTGAATGCTTGTCCGAACCACAGGATGATCGAGGCAGAGACTTACTATCTGTTTTACGAAGGTGCAAACCCTGAATCAAAGGATTTGATGAATTCCTCGAGCGGGGGAAATTTTACCAAGAATAAAACAAGTGAAGCCAGAGAAACTTTAGGGAGATTGATCGAGGCGAAGAAGGCTTATGATAACCCACGGAGCATTATGAGAAAGGGATCGGCCAATGCAGTGACAGAGCAAGATGATAAGAAAGTGGAGGTCAGGATAGATAAGTTGGAGAAAACACTTTTAAATGCAATTGAGAAGTGCAACCCTCATGCCCCACAAGAAAATGAGAAACCCCCTGGTCCAGAGGAAAGACAACTTCAACCTTATTACGGTCAACCCTGTGAAGGAGAGTACCAAGCCCAGGCGAATTCGATGGGGAGCTGGAATCCAGATGGAAGTTGGAATCAAGGAAGGCAAAAGGAGGCCCCATGGAGAACTCACCCTAATTTTAGATGGACTGACAATGATCCAAGTCAACCGCCTCCATTGCAGATCACAAATTATGCACAACCCCCAGAGAGGCAGTCCAACTGGTCAGGGAGAAATCAGGAGGGGCGGCAGCAATTGGGATACAGGGCTCAGGATCATACTAATTAGGGAAGCAGAAATCAGAACAATCCAGGGAGCTCCTATGTGCCACCACACCAGAGGAATAACCAAGGAAATTACCAAAGTTCCCAACCTAACAATCAAGGGAATCAAGGATCTGGCAACCAGTACAATAACCACCAAGGGAATCAAGGAAATTCTCGGCAGAACCAGGGACAGAACCAAGGTCAAAGGTTGAATTCGAATCAATTCAACTCCAGACAACAAAGGAGTTTGGATGACATGGTCCATGACCTAGTGAATTCGCAGCAGTTCATGCAGAATAATCTGCATTCCAACAATGACGTGGTGCACAAACTGCAAGACGCCCAATTGGAGCACAAAGTAGTCATGGACATGATGGCAAAGCAGTAGTCTCAGATTGCAGTTTCTTTGAAGGAGATGCGGGGAAATGAAGGAAAACTTCATGCCACCGTCAAGCCACCTGACCGAGCAAACATTAGTCAGATCACCTTGAGATCCAGGCGGGGCTATGAAGGGCTGACGCTGGAGATCGAGGAAGACGCACCCGCACAGGCAAGTAAGGGGAAGGAGATCCAAGTGTTTTACAAGGACAACCCTAGACCCAGAGAAGTTCATACTTAGGATGACCTCCAGAAGGGAGATTTAGAGGGATCTTTACCTCGAGCAGCTGATCCATTTTTCCTAGATTCAGAGCCTGAGTTAGAAAGTAAGGGAGTGAGTAGGGAAACTGGCGAAACCCCAGCTGGGAGTTCCACAAATGCGGTGAAGCAAGCGAAGCCGTTTAGCCAAGAAAAAGAAGGATGATACAGATGACCTCATGGAAATTTTTAGGAAGCTGGAAATCAACCTGCCTTTCTTGCAAGCCCCGAAGATGCCTACCTTTAGCAAGTTTATCAAGGAATTCATAGCTGGGAAGACAAAGTCGGACGGAAAGATTGTGATCGGAGAAAATATATCTGTTGTGATACAAAAGAGAAGGATGCCTTCAAAATGCAAAGACCCAGGTATGTTCACATTACCCATTTCTCTAGGGGACATTAGAGTCGAGCATGCCATGTGTGATCTAGGGGCGTCTATAAATGTTTTACCACTTTCAATCTACAAGAAACTGACAGGAGTTAGAATGGTCGCTACCAAGGTGGTAATCCAGTTAGCGGATAGGATTTGCATTTGTCCTGAAGGTGTGTTAGAAAATGTCATAGTTAAAGTGCATGATTTTCTATATCCTGCTGATTTCTATGTTATCAAAATGAATGATAATGAGTCTGCTGAGTCTAGTGGCGTGCTCTTAGGGAGACCGTTCTTACGCACCGCTATGACCATTATCGATGTCTTTGATGGAACGATTTGCCTGGACTATAATGGGGAAAAATATACATTTAGCATAGATGAGGGAATGAAAAGGCCATTAGATGTTGAAAATTTGTATGTTATAGATGTTATTAACCCCCTGGTCCAAGAATATCTTGAGAATGAATTGATACATGAACAAATTGACAACTCGGAGTTGAGCCATTTAATCGACTGAGAAGTTGTAGGGTGGTGTGCAACAATGAACACAATAGAATTGACAGATGAGGAACTAGCAAAAGCCATCATGGAGTTTTGTGAAAATCCCAAGTCAGCTAGATCAAGGGGATCAGCCCATGTGGCCGGTTTAGAAAATTCTCCTGGGACTGGGAAGGAGACATTACCTGATCTTGCAGAAAAAAATCCCTTGCCCCAGGAGACGAATGACACCAAGAAGGAACTGAAGACACTCCCACCAGGTCTTAAGTATGCTTACTTGGAAGAGAATGAGACATTCCCAGTGATAGTCAACAGTAACCTGACCGAGGAGCAAGAGAATGAATTATTGGAAGTAATCAAGCGGAACAAGAAGGCAATAGAATGGACCCTCTCCGATTTAGTGGGAATCAACCCTAATCTCTGCATGCATCACATCCGGTTAGAGGAGGGTGTGAAGGCTCACCGAGACGCACAACGGAAGCTGAATTCGAACATGCGGGAGGAAGTTCTGAAGGAGGTGTTGAAATTGCTATCTCTAGGGATCATCTACTCCATCTCGAATAGTGAGTGGGTCAGTCCTGTCCATATGGTGCCCAAAAAGTCAGGAATACAGGTTGTCAAGAATGAAAAGAACGAATTGGTGCCCACTAGGCTGGTGACTGGGTGGAGGATGTGCATTGACTATAGGAAGCTGAATGAAGCCACAAAGAAGGATCATTTCCCTTTACCCTTCATTGTCCAGATGTTAGAAAGGTTAGCTGGCAAACAATATTTTTGTTTCCTTGACGGATACAGCGGTTATTTCCAGATTTACGTAGACCCAGAGGATCAGTGGAAGACCACATTCACGTGCCCTTTCGGTACGTATACATACCGAAGGATGCCGTTTGGGTTGTGTAACGCACCAGGAACGTTCCAGCGGTGTATGATGAGTATCTTTTCGGATTTGCTTGAGGTATGCATTGAGATATTCATGGATGATTTTACCGTATATGGGAATTCATTCGGCACTTGTTTGGCCAGCCTTGACCTAGTATTGAAAAGATGCTAGGAGAAGCACCTGGTCCTGAATTTCGAAAAATGCCACTTCATGGTGACTGAAGGTATTGCCCTGGGTCACGTGGTCTCTGAAAGAGAGATACAGGTGGACAAGGCAAAGGTGGATGTGATATCAAAGTTACCTTACCCCACAAACCAAAAAGAAGTTAGAGGCTTCCTGGGTCACGCGGGATTTTATAGGAGGTTTATTAGGGATTTCGCGAAAATCGCGCAACCGCTCACCTATCTGTTGCACAATGATGTGGAATTCGTCTTTGATGAGGGATGCAAGCAGGCTTTTCAATTACTCAAGGACAAACTCGTGTCAGCACCAATAATCAGGGCGCTAGACTGGAATCACCCTTTTGAGATAATGTGCGACGCTAGTGACTTTGCTGTAGGAGTTGTCCTAGGTCAAAAGATAGATGGGAAAAGCTATGTGATCTTCTATGCATCCAAGACTCTAAATCAAGCTCAGAAGAACTATGATACCACGGAGAAAGAAATGTTGGTTGTCGTGTACTCATTCGAGAAGTTCCGACCCTATTTGCTTGGGTCGAGGGTTATTGTTTTCACAGATCACGCAGCGATAAAGTACTTACTGGCAAAGAAGGAGTCTAAGCCAAGGTTAATCCGTTGGGTGTTGCTTTTGCAAGAGTTTGATTGGGAAGTGAGAGACAAAAAAGGAACAGAGAATAGAGTAGCCGATCACTTGAGAAGAATTTTTCAAGGGGAAACGGAAGAGGCCATACCCGATGCTTTTCCTGAAGAGCATTTGGATTATCTAGGGGAATTCCCTAGACCGATCAGTTGGGAGGCAGTTTTGGCATTAACCGGTCTAGGAGATTCCGACAAGGGGAAGCGAACACTAAACGCAGAACCATGGTTCGCTGATTTGGCAAACTACTTTGTCACGGGAGAGGTGCCAAGTTCAGAAGAAATTTCCCGGGCCCAGAAGATGAAAATTAAAAGTGAAGCCAAATATTACTTTTGGGATGATCCTTACTTATGGAAGATGTGCTCAGATCAAGTGATCAGACGCTGCATTCCCGAATGGGAACAAAGAGATGTGCTGAATCATTGCCACACCTTGGCGTGTGGAGGTCACTTTGGACCTAGGAAAACAGCGAGGAAAGGTGCCAACAGACAGGGGGAATTTCAAGGAGGAATGAGATGCCCCAGGTCCCGGTGATTGTCTGCGAAATCTTCGACGTTTGGGGGATGGACTTCATGAGACCGTTTCCATCATCCTATGGGAACACATATATATTGGTCGCAGTGGACTATGTGTCTAAATGGATAGAAGCCAAGGTCACCACGACATGTGAATCGAAGGAGGTAGAAAAGTTTCTGAAGGCCAATATCTTCAACAGATACGGAGTTCCTCAAGCCATCGTCTCGGACCAGGGAACACATTTTTGTAATCGCACCATCGAGGCTCTGATGAGGAAATATGGTGTGCACCATAGGGTATCTACCCCCTACCACCCTCAGTCTAACGGCCAAGCAGAAATTTCTAATCGAGAGATCAAGGAAATACTGGAGAAGACAGTCAATCCCTCGAGGAAAGACTGGAGTAAGAGGCTCGGTGATGCATTATGGGCCTACATAACTGCTTTCAAGACTCCTATCGGAATGTCGCCTTATAGGCTGGTGTTTGGCAGAATGTGCCACCTGCCCGTGGGTATAGAGCACAAGGCGTACTGGGCAGTCAAAGAGATGAGTATGAAGCCTTCGGCTTGTGAAAAGGAAAGGAAGTTACAGTTACAAGAGCTGGAGGAACTAAGGCTGGAGTCTTATGAGTCTGCTATGTGGTATAAGGAAAGGACAAAGTTATGGCATGACAAGAATCTCCGAGTCAAGGAACTCCATGTGGGACAGAAGGTGCTCCTTTTCCAATCCCGGCTCAAGCTTATGCCAGGAAAGTTTAAGTCTAAGGGATCGGTCCATACACCATTGTCGGCCTCCGCGTGAATGGAGCTGTAGAAATCCAGGGAAGTGCCTCTAAATCTATCCCTTTCCTTGTTAATGGTCATAGAGTAAAGGTCTATAGGGATAATTCTGAGTTGTGTGTAGTGGAGGAAGTGCCACTACGTGCACTCCCTATTATCACCTAGTCAAACGAAGAAGTATTCTCGATGAACTCCTGGGTCAGGTAAATTGGTTTACGTTTTTAATATATACACTGAACCAGGGGATCTCGGGAATACTCAAACGGATTGTGTAAATAGTTTAATTGCGTTGTGAAAATAAGTAAAAATCCAAAAAAAAAAGAGAGAAAATCTAAATCTTCCAAAAATATTTTCGAAGCACCAGACTCCGTGGAGTCTGGCGTTTTCATTTTTTTTAATAAAGTCGTGGTATGGGAAATTAGCTAGGGGAAGGAAGTTTAGAGAAGGAATTTTAGGGGAGGGATGGAGATAATTTGAATTTCAAATTGGCCGATATTTATGGGAGGTGTACGGTTGCTTACATCACGCCTGCAACCGCACCATCTTTTCACCAAAAAGGCTAACCGCCAGTTTCTCTCTCCAATAATCTCAAACGACAAACGCCGATTCTCTCCATTCTCTCTACTTTGTTTCTCTCTCAAGAATTGCAAACCCTAACCCGATTTCTACCAAGTTACCTTTTGATTTCGGATTACAGTGATGGATCCAACTCACACCACAGGGAGTTCACGGCCGGAGGCGTCAGCCACGGGATCGGAAACCGTCCAGAACCCATACGACGCGGTTCTTCTGGCGGAGTTGACGCAAAAATTGGGAAGCGTCGAGAAAGCAAAGGAGGTCTACGCCCTATTCTCGGCTAGCATGATGACATCCGCGGCTGCCGCACCACCGCCGACGATCCCTGTTGATTCGACGGCTCAAACCGCAGTTCCCCACGATGAGAGGCCTCAAGCTTCAACCAGAGTACCGGACTCTGGTCTTCAACAGGCGGAAACCGCTCCAAGCACAAATCCACTGGAGGCGGACAAGAAGGAGGCGACGGGGGAACTGGCGGCAGATGGTGGGCTGAATGATGGTGATGAGAAGGTGGAGTCCGAGGGACGAGGAAGTGAAAACCCTAACTCTGAGGGTGAGACAAAAGGGGGAAACCCCTGTTCGTGAGGAAGTTGTTGAGGGGGAAACCCCTATTCTGGAAGAGTTTACCGAGGGGGAAACCCATGTGTCAGAGTAAGTTATCGAGGGGGAAACCCCAATGGAGACCGGGGATGAGACCCCGAAGGATTTTAGGGGAAGAACCCCTGAACCAATGGAGGAGGGGGCAACCCCGAGCGATGTTAGGGGGAAACCCCTGTCTATATTGAGGGGGGGACCCAAATGGTGGACAATATGGGGGAAACCCCGAAGGAGCCTTTGGGCGAGGCGAACCCTGATGAATCTGGAGTACTAGAGCCCGTCGAAGAAGGGCAACATCTGATTGTGGATCTAATGGATGACCAGGAAGAAGACGAACCAAGGGTGGACGAAAGAGTAGAGAAGCAAAGGGCCAGGAGGAGTCTACTAGACGAGGTGGACGACTTGGTCTATTATGAAAAGGAGGAGTTCCCTGCACTCCCTCCGTCAAGGAGGTTGAGGAGCCACTTTCCCCACTGACCGAAGTTTCCTCCACCGAGGAACGAGCCGAGCCTACTCCTGGGTCCGATTCCGAACCCGGAGAATCTGATGAGGAGTTTAACTATGAGCGCCCGGAGATTTGGCTAACTAGGGAATTGCTGGAGTCAATGAGACGCTTTGATGATCAGAAAAGGGCCGCAACATACAAGGAGAGATGCAGCGCAGGGAAGATGGCAAAATCAGGCAAGCAGTACATTCCCGAGGAGCTTAAGATGATTGAATGCGATGAGAAGTTCCGCGCGTGTATCTACGCGATCGGATTTGAGTGGTTATTGAAGCACAGCCAGGCAAAGGTGCCGGTGGACTTAGCTCGAGAGTTTTTCTCAACGTTCCGACTCAAGAACACTTCTGACCTCGACGCGGACTCCATCACATTCAGGCTTTTCAACGAAGAACATGAGATGAGCATCAGGGAGTGGTCCTTGAGGATGGGGTTGTTTTCCAGGGCTGATGATGACGAAGGCATCTGGAATGAGAGGATGGTCGGCGTACCAAAGAACACACCAGGGTTTAAAGTACAGGCAGCATGGGAGCTGGTCACCCACTCTAATGCGGGGGCGTTCAAATCCAGCTACTCCAAAGCCTCCCACATTGAAGACCGCATCCTCCGATTCGCCCAGACATTTATTAGCTACAATCTGATGGGAACGGCGAACTCAGCTCTGACAACCACTGACCTCTACTTCACCTGGTGTATGGCGAAAGGTGTGAAGGTACATCTCGGCTACTGGTTGGCCCAAGCCTGCCATCAAATGACAAGCAATCCCGCGCGACATATGTACACATGCCATCTCCTCGGCACTTATCTCCAACGGAACATCAACATGAAAATAGCCAAGACCGCTCCTCTAGTCGTGATGTGTGAGCCCCCAGAGACCTTCAGCGTTGAATATTTCTTCAACAAAGGGCTGCTCCAGGCACACGGCAAGGAAACCTTCTTCTACGAGGTGGGAGATAAGGTGAAGACGGAGTCGGAGGCTGTGGAGGCTGTGCCCAGTGAGGAGGTTGAGGAGTTGAAGAAGGAAGTGCAAATGATGAGGAAGGAGATGATGAAGGAACTCGGTGGAATGCGGAAAGAATTGAGCGGGGCCCGGGAAGAGATAAAGGCGCTGCGGGGAAACATTGCAGACTTGGTAATGAAGTCCTCCAAGCAGAGTGAACGGATAGCAGAAGCCATGGAGCTGATGATGAAATGTCAAAATGGGTGGAGAAGACACTCTCCCTGACCCAGCAGAAGGTGCTTCCTGGATCCAGCAGTGAGGTCAAGCAGCCCGGCCAGGGCAGTTCCTCCATCCAGCGACCCCCACACCCGCTCAAGCCAGTGGTCACCCCATCCGCATCCAAGCTAGTGTTAATCCCATCCAAGTCAAAGTCCCTGACGTTAAAAAAACTAGTGTTCGATCAGCAAGAGAAGGAGGAAGAAGAGCCGGAGCTGCCAGCGAAGAAGAAGGTGAAGATGACCCGACCTGGAATCCCACCCCAGTCTGGCTCTCGAGGGGGCCAGACCCAGAAATGAATTGCCCCCCATGACCAAGTAACTTTTATTTTCTGTATTAGCGTAATTTTTGTTTTTTTATGTCTTTGTTATTGTCTGTATCTCTGTTGATAATTGTTATATGTGTTTACCTTCTCCCACTTAGCCCAATGCTTGGTCTAAGTGTGAGAAGTTTGTGTTTTCTTTTAATGTTGTCTTCTCCCACTTAGCCCGATGCTCGGTCTAAGTGTGAGAAGTATTTTTGTATTTTCGATGTTTTAATGTTGTTTTTCTCCCACTTAGCCCGATGCTCGGTCTAAGTGTGAGAAGTTTTATTTGGTTATATTGTTCGTTGTATGTTTGATTGACTGCCCCGTTTCCCCCCTTCACGACGATGGCTTGGGGACAAGCTTGAGTGAAGTGGGAGGGGGAGGGGAGTCAATGCTTGTATGTGTTTAAAATGTTAAGAGTCGTTAAGTCTAGGTTTTGTTTGTGTCGCATGAGCTGGTGAATATAATACGGGTTGATCTCCTTAGTGAGAGCAATTGAAGACATGATGTATTTCAACTTAGAAGTCTTTTCCTTTAATAAGCCAAGGTCAGTCTAGATGAAGTAAGAACGATAGAAGATGTCTTAGCTGACTTAGTTGTGAAGCCCCACTATAAGAGCGAGTTATAAGCCTAAAACAATTTTGAGCTAACATATGTAAAATGGGGCCGTCACTGAATGCTTAGGGAGAAGAGTCCTGAAGGAGAAAAAAATAGGGGGAAATTGGGTTATGAAGGTATAAGCTGGATGAAGTCCAGGTAAAGGAGTTATCTGGACGAAGAGGGAAAAAAAAAATAGAGAGAAAAAATGGAGGAATAATTTGGACGAAGTCCAGAGGGAAATAAAAAAAAAAAAAAAAGATAAGCTGGACGAAGTCCAGGGGAAATATGTCTAAGGGCAGGAAGCAATAGTAACCTGACCCAGGAATAAAAGGGGGAACGAAGTATAAAAAGGAGAAAACTCTCATAACCCGACGCTTCAGTGGTATGGCAATAACTTATGAGAGATTCGGTCCTAACATCCCTGTGAGGAATGAGTGATCGAGTGAATCCAACAATTTGGGAAGTAAAAGGCTATCTTGACGAACTGACAGATTGATTAGGTGGAAGAAGGGAAGAGGCCAATTTGGAAAAGTGCAGCCTGTTGGATTGACCTTAATCTTGTGGGGACAGTTGCCTAAAAGTTGAAGCTAGTTCATGCATACGTGCTTATGTGTTTTTCTTTTAAGTGTTTTGTCATTTTGTATGTCAGTTTGTGTCTAGGTCTAGGAGTCTGTGTTAAGTTAGAGTCTAGAGAGTCGGTCAGGGGATAACCATGCGTTGAAATTCGCCTTATTTCTTTTTTTCTTGTCTTTATACTTGAGGACAAGTATGGTTTAAGTGTGAGCAGTTTGATAATGCTAATTTCATGCATCGGTTATGTGATGAAAAATCACCATTTACTGGGTCTAACACATTGTTTAAGCCAGGTGTGTGAAGGAATTCGCCAGGTCCAGGAAGAACTGAAGGCAGTGGACCAGCGAAGGAAGGAGGCGAAAAGTGAGCAGAATCAAAGAAGAACATGGCTAGACGAAGGGAGTCCGAAGCTGAGAGCAAAGAAGACTATCCACACAAAAGAGCCCCTGCTGGACCCACTTCCACGCCTATATAAGGAGGAGCATGCAACACACAATATATACACGATTTAGCTCTCAGCTCACACACACACACACTCACACACTTGGGAAAAATGGGAATTCTGGGGTAGCATAGTGGTTTCATCTTTGGGAAATTCTGTGCAACACCGTCCTCAAGGAGGGCGAAGATACAATCGTTTACGTTTCAGCACTTGTGTTTTGATTTCTGTCGAACTTCGCTGTTCGAAGTCGATTTGCTCGTTGCTACTTACCGTCTATGAATGAATTTTATTTTACGTCATGATGGTGTTGATTCTGTGTTGATTTATGTTGATTTTATGTTTTGAGGAGTTTTGTTTCGGAGGTTGATTGTTATTCTCTGTTTTGGATGTTTTGTGTACTTGATCTGGGAAATATGAGTTGATCTGTGGTTGTTGTTGTTGATCTGTGGTGAATCGGCGAATCTGTAGTTATGGAGATGATTTTGATCGGAGTTTGTCTCGGATGCTTGGATCCGGAGTGGATTTAGCATCCGAAGTGTGGATCTGAACAGGGAAACTGAGTTGTGCATGGATTTTGAATTTCTGCTTTCGTTTTTGCTTTACTCCATCCAGGAGATAGAGATCTGAGTTTTTGTTGGGTTCTCGGCATTTTTCTAACGTCCGATTTGTTGGTCGCCGTTGAGTTGCTAGCGTTGTTATGTTTTCATCATGTTTCAGTTAAATTCCGATGATGCTCTGCGTTTTGTAGGTAGTTAGGCTTAGGGTTGGTTATTTTGCAGCTTTTTGGTAGTACACTTCTATTTCAGGAAAATGGTCTCCACTGCATGCATCGAGTCTGTCTAGCTAGATTAGGTAGTGATATTACTAGATCTAGGAAGTTTGTTTGAGATAGTGATGATATGATGACAATTTGTGTTACGTGTTTGTTTTCCATTTCCTAGATCTAGGTATAGTTAAATTTCTTTTCCTTGTCTAGTATAAGTTCCTCAACCTCAAGTTGCGTGGCAGAAGCCATACCACCCAAAAGCCCTTTAAATGCATGATTTTGCATCTGTCCTCGTGGGGTCGATCCCTACTTCCCTATACTAATTCTAGTATACGCGGGTTGAGGGTTTTGAAGTGATATTCTGTGTGTCCAACGACCGAGATCTTTCAGCATTCCGCGAGTTCCTAGACCTTATGATCTAGTGGATTCTCTGGACCCAGGAAGCTTGATATGCCTTATTGTGCACGCAGTAAAAATATCTCAGTATCATCCATCCATCTTGAGGCGAACATCTCGTTCACTGCAATGGAGTTGTACCCGTAGCTAAGAGGCGAAATCCAGTATCCCCATCTCCACCAGATTGGAATTTGATCTGCATGAAGATCCAAGTTTTGTCAATGTTGCTATGTTTTGCTTTAGTCCTTATGCTAGTTTTTAACCACTTGAACTGACCGAGAGGGACGATGAAGCCTCCCAAGAGGAACACGAGCAGAAGAGTAAGCGAGCCACCGGTTTTGGAGATGACCATCGTCCTGCATATCCCCGCAATGAGCCTAAACATCCCGGCAGCCGTTTGTTGGATACAAAACACCCACAGCAGCTGCTTCAAGAATCTGAGAAACAATGCTTATCATAACTTTCTCTTCAACATTTTTATCAAGAAGTGTGTATGTTTACCTGGATACTTGAGGGGCGAATCCAATTGTATAATAAGTCGTGGCCGTCCACACGAAAGATTCAAACAAGGATATCGGTAATCTCAGCAGAAGATGTGGTATGGCAAAGGCCCAAGTTGGATGAAACAGAAGGTCCCTTTGTTTGTAAAAGACAGGAAGTCTCTGTATAGCGAGTGAGAGTTCCACGTATCCGTTGAACGTGTTGATGATCATGCCAAACACGAGGGCTCCAATGTAGACTGCCCCATCTTCTTCGTTCCCAGTATGCATTCCAGTCCTCAAGAACACAGTTGATGCAATCAATGCCACAACAAAAATTTGGACAATCTTGCAAACATAGAAGGAAGATTTCCTCTTTATCAGAAGCTACTCCTTGGCAAAGTTCGCCGCGAGAAGCACTCTCTGAGGCACCACACTCTTATCATAAACTAGAGCTGATTTAGGACTCTGGCTTCTGTCAAAAGGGGTACACAGCTCTCGTTGAAGCCGGATGCCTACATGGAATTTCCTGAATCTCTCTGCGAATTCACTCACTGACACGTATCTGTATAACGTCGTTGTATCCACCCAATACTGCTCCTGATCCTTCTTTGATGTCACCTATCACAACAAATGCACATATATTAGTTTGATTTATGACAAAAGGTTACACCTTTATTCATTTGAGGGACTAATTATAATACCTCTTGGAGGAAATCAGCAACTCCCTTTCTTTGGGGACATTGGAATCCATTCACTTCGAAAAACTCAAGAACGTGCTGTATCGGGGCGTGGTAGACCGCGTGGCCCTCGGACAGGAGGATGATGTCATCAAAGAGGTTGAATGTCTCCGGATCTGGCTGAAGGAGGGACACCAGTATGGTGGCCTCAGTGTGGTGTGCTATCTGCTGCATACACTTCACCACCTGAAACGTAGTCGAGCTGTCTAGGCCGGTCGATATTTCATCCATGAACATCACTTTGGATGGCCCAACAATCATCTCCCCTATTAAAAAAACATGGTCAGAACAGAAGGAATGTAGCTTAGAATCCTCATTTCCTATGTTCATTCTTTGCCTAAATACCTGTTGTGAGGCGCTTCTTCTGGCCGCCTGAGATCCTCCGTAGCATCTGATCCCCAACGATGGTGTCCCGACACTCCTCAAATCCGAGTACCTGCCACCATAGGTGATGAAATGATAAACAAATGACAGTATGATCTTGAACATTACCTTGAGAACATAGTCAGTGATATCACTACTCCCATCTTCTCTTTCGCTTCTTGTGATCTTCTTCAAGAACTCTATATACAAAACTCAAAATAATCAACTTTCCATAAAAAGATAAAAATTAGTTAACTTGTTTCAAGACATACCATATCTTGATCCAACCCCTTGGCATTTTGCTGAGAAGTCTAGTGTCTCTCCCACAGTC
Organism: Salvia hispanica; assembly: GCF_023119035.1. Classification (NCBI taxonomy): domain Eukaryota; kingdom Viridiplantae; phylum Streptophyta; class Magnoliopsida; order Lamiales; family Lamiaceae; genus Salvia; species Salvia hispanica. Next base: position 22,823,151 of record NC_062966.1, read on the forward strand.
ATCTCGGCTACATGAATGTCGTTCTGGCTGACGTACGCTGCTGTCTTCTGTGAGACGAATTCGCACAACTTGTGCCCATTGTAGGTGATTGCACCATTTGCCTGTTCACAAGTTCAAGTAAGACTAGACTTCAAGTAAATGTGGATTTTTTACATGGTTAGACACAAACCTTCAAGCCGGAGCTTAGCCTGCCTGCAAGATCCAACAAAAGGGTTGTTTTTCCACACGAAGGTGGTCCTAATAGAAGAGTCATCCTACCACATCACCAAATGAAAGTCAGCAACATTTGAATTCAAACATGCTAAGTATATGAATGCAAATAGAATAAAACACACACATACACACACCTGGAGGGCTTAATGATGCCAGAAGTGTGTTTAAGTATGTGAAGCTTTGCTCTCTCAGCCAGCTTCACCCCAAAGCAACTCAAGGCTGCTTCTGCAATGTTACGAGCAGCGTTTGGCAACGTAGGGAGAGCTCTTTCTCCCACAAAGCAATCCGCCTCAACAGTTAAGTCCTCAAACCTCACTTCCACACCACCAAGTTCAGTACTCCCTTCTCTGCAAAGCATACAACCAAAAGAAAAAAGTAAAAATTCATTCATTTTTGAAAGAAAAAAAAAGTTGACAGAACCATTAACTAACTCACCTATCAACTCCACTTGTGATTTTCCACAACATCTTCTCATTATCTTCATCAGCATTGTTACTCGCCTCGTCTTGATCAGTCCTCGTGTGATTTTCCACCTCGTTCTTCATCTCCTTCGGCCCCGGTCCTCAACTAAAATCCAGCAACAAATGAATGAGAATTAACCAAAACGTGTGCATGATTTTGGTGGAAGTCACTTGCTTTGTTTAGCATGATATTATTATAAAAAAGAGAAGAAAATGCATCCTCATTTCATCCAATAAAATATGTATATTGATTAAACACAAGGTTTTTGTTTATTCTGAAATAATAATAACATACTATATGCTTGGAGTTTACTTGTCAGAAATGGTATATAAATAATGTAGTATATACTTTCTCTGTCCCATTAAAAATGAAACGTTTTTTTCCTTTTTGGATTGTCCCATTAAAGATAAAACGTTTCCTAAAATAGAAATATCTCTATATCTATATTTTCATCTCTCTTACTTTCCTCTCTTCATTAACTCACGAAACAACACTATATAAAAACTTGTGTCAATTCCCAAATGTTGCATATTTAATGGGACAGAGGAAGTATTTGATGGGCCTTGAAGGACAGAAGAAATTTGAATTGCTAACAAATAGTACTACTATGAGAATATAGACAAGAAACCTATGTGGAACAAGAAACCTTTCTCTACTTTTTAAGTGGATAAGTGAATCCTATGAGGAACAAGAAATCTTTATTCTAAAACAGTTACACAACCACCTCTCTCATCCATCTTCTATCTGTATTATTTCCTTTCTCTACTTGTTTTCTCAGCCATTACTTAAATATATAAATTATTTTGTTTGTATATCTTGTTTTATTCCAACTCTATTTGTACATAGTTTGTGTCGTGATGTATTCCATCATTATTTGATTATTTCATAATATTCGTTATGAAAATAAATATAATACTATTATTATTTAATAAATATAATTAATATTTCTCACTTATGTAAAACTCTATTAGATGTTTAACACTGAAAGTAAAAAAATTTAAATGCATGTACAGTACTTATAAAATAACTAATCTCAATAAATAAATATTATTAGTATTAAACAATTAGCACAAATTAAGGAGTAAAAAGTATCGGTAAACTCCAATTAAATTAGTTAACTAGAATTCATAAATTTATTAATATTATTATATTTTGTAAAAAAGAACTAATATAACTATTTGGACTTATATAAATGTAGATTGAGGAAAGAAGTTGTTTAGGAAAATTTCACGTAGGATCCACGTGTTCAATTCATAATGGTTAGCACCAAATGTTGTGGGTGGGAAAAAATACTATAATATCGGTCTTATCGTATCGAAAAAACTGAAATTCGATATTTTTCAGTATAGTATAATACCTTATCGAAAGATTTCAGTAAGGTAACGATATGAATTTTCATACACTGCACCATAACAAATTTTAGTATATACCGTAAATTAAGGTATATACCGTAATTATGGTATATACTTAAAGAATATACCCCATACATGGGATATATCTGCGGTATATACCCATAAATATAAATATAGTTATATATAAAATATATTTAATATATTTATAAATTATAAAAAATATTGTGAAAATAATATAATTAATATCTATAATTCAAATATTATATTTTCGTTGATGTTACAACATACCAAAAAATAAGGTACGGTATCATTATTGAAATTCGTCATATCAAAAAATCGGTACGGTAAAATATATTGTACTGATCTACCCCTAATTGTAGGTGACGTAATGGAATTTCCTTTATTGAAGACCGGCGGCAGAGAGGCGCGGTGGTGGAGGGTGATCGGCGGCCTTGGGAAAGCTCGGCGGTTGGATAAAGCTGTGCGCAAGAGTATTCCCATCTAATAGCGGCATGGGTTTGGATCTGTTGACAAGACGATAACGTAAAGAACAAATAAAGATAGATATTGCTAGCTTTGGTTTGTGGCCGAAAGTCTCACAGCGGATGGTAGAGTTTGATCCGTGACCTCAAGTTCACTATAACTCCCCACTGCCAACTACCCTATAATCCGTTGATAAATATTGCTATTCTTGATTGATTAATTATTAAGGAAGACTCGTATGTGTGGATACAAATCAAATCATATAGAAAAGATATGGTAATTCATATGATATCTAAACAAACTAGGAGGCTTGATCCCTTTCAATGTTATAGAGCCACTATCTCCTATGTACATAAACAGAGACCAAATTTCAGCAACTAAGTATAATTTGCAATTAATTAATAATTCCAGTCATATCTTCTCTAAAATTATTAGTGCCAGTAAACATTTAAAATATTCATAAAATAAAGGTATTTTTTTTAGTAAATTCAGATATAATGTTAAAATATAGAATTACTAAAGAAGTAAAGATCGATTATTGAGATTGAATACCAAAATTTGACTTAGAAATACATATAAATACATATTGGATCCACCAAATGACCAAATGTTTGTTTAGCTTTGCCCAACACAAATCACTGACCACCTAGAGTCCTCGGCATCCACGGGGCACTTTCTGAACACAAGACTTAAATACGGAGACGGGAGAATTTTACGAGTCCGGAAAACATAGTAAACATCGAAAAAATGGTAAGTGGGACTCACATTATTATTAGTATTTAATGAGTTGTAATGGTGGATCGTAGTGGTATAAGTTGTAAATAAATTGAAGTACTATATAAATAAAAATGAGTTGTGGACAACTTTTCATAATAGAAATACTCATATTTTTATAAGATCGATGGAATTGGTAAATGTACGTATTTTTTAGGAGACGAATAATGGAAAAAATTAGAAGAAGTCTTGCTCGAAAATTTAAGTCTACCTAATAATGATGCTGATGTATAAATCAGGTGATTGTGAATATAAAGTAAGTTTCATAAATTGTACATGAATCAAAAAGATAAGGAAAATGAAAGATAACAATTCATGATAATTGCACTAATATCATGGTAGAGAATCTCCCCATCTCAAAATCATTGACGAAGAAGTTAAACGCTCTTCAATACATGTGTACATCTCTAAAAAAACTCTTTAAAAAAAAAACCCACACATTATTGAATTCAAGAATCTGAGTGATTAAACACTGACTCAGTGAACACACACACAGAGATGGCAGATGAAGATAATTCACCTGAATTCACATTAGATGAGGTGACTGCTCAAATGTGAAATGCCATTTTTTTTCTTTTAATACTCCATTTGTAAAGATTTCACCTTTGCTCATGTTTGATTGCCCCTTCTCATTTTTCTGTTGTTTTATCAACATTATAATCCTCTGCATGCTGAAATATCAACCACCAAGATCATTTTTCTCACTAATTTGGAGTTGTTTTTCTTTCTTCTGCATTTTATTTTTGTGGGGTTTCGGAAAAATGAGTTCTTGCAATGCTAAAACTATACATCAACAATCAATATCATTATTTCCAGACTAATTTGGAGTAATTTTTCTTTTTTCTGCATTTTCATTTTCTGGGGTTTGGGAAAAATGAGTTCTTGCAAGGCTGAAAATATCAACATTCATGATCATTTATTTTCTGACTAATTTGGATTTGTTTTTATTTCTTTTCTGCATTTTAATTTTTGTAGGGTTTGGGAAAAATTAGTTCTTGATTGGAGTTGTGTGTGTGTGTTATGTAAATATACATTGCATTTACAATTGGATATCGATTTACTATAATACTCCTATAAAAAAAATGAACTTTGGGGAATTTTATGATCTTTTGCTGCTGAATTTGAAATGGGATTTGAGATGTTTGGATTGGTAGCAGATGATCGAAATGGAAAGCTTACTCAACGAAATCGGAGAGAAAACGACCAGAGAAGAGTTCTGTCGGGAGCTTTCCATTAAATTTAAGTGAGCTCTTATTGTCATATGGTTGACTTTATAAGGAACTTGTTTCAACTCTTTGATTGGTTTTTGCTGTCTTTCTTATGCAGTGGTTGCATTAACCGTGCTGAAAAACCGCGTATAGATTGGGAACAGGTCGTTCTTCGTAGCCTTCTCTCTGTATAATTCATTAGTATGTATGTATGTATGCGTAGTTTAGGCATTTGAATCTATGATGATGTTGATGTTTCTTGTATTGCAGTTGCAGAGATGGTTCCGTGGTAAACTAACAAACGCAGCAGCTGTAGTCGTTCGGTTTAAGCCCAACAAAGGAAGTGTTGGTTCAAAGACTGCTGTATTGAGAAAGAGGAGTAGAGGTTGATTTCTTTTACAAGATACTTATGTTTCATACAAATTGTCAAGCTCTCGTGCACCACGTTAGCAAATACAATCGTCTTGTTTGATCTTGGACTCATAGAATTCGAAACTCGATGCCCTGATTTTGATCATTTGGAGATGATAAACTTCTGCAAATTTATGCAGTGCCAACAATCCCTGCTAGTGAAGCAGCTGTTGAGCTCCAAACCTTGATTTTCGAAGCTAGATCAGCTAAGGATTCTGCTTGGTGAGCATTCAATCTATGTTATACTGATCATTATCTGACATGTTGCTTTTGAAATTAGATGTCACTCTTTCGATAAGTATATTGATGTACAATCTCACTTCTTGATTCATAGGTTTGATGTGGCTTCCTTCCTGAGCTACAGAGTCACGTACTCGGGCGATCTGGTACGATACTACACTTTTCGTTTTCTGTCCCCTCCTTCGAATTCGCCTTCTTTTAGTCCTTCATCTATTAGGACTTGTGCATATATTGAAACAATGACACAAATATTCACATTTCAAATCATTTCCAAAAATATGACAGTTTGTTCGTGTGAGATTTACTGGCTTCGGAAAAGAGGAAGACGAATGGGTGAGCGTTAGCATGGCAGTACGCGAACGCTCAATCCCTTTGGAACATTCTGAATGCGACAAAGTCAGTGTTGGAGATCTCGTTCTCTGCTTCCGGGTAAAACCTTATTTCTTGTTGCATTTATCCTCTGTTGTTATTTCAAGGTGTGTAACACAGTCCATTGATTGCCAGGAAGCCGAGGATCATGCACTCTACTGTGATGCACGCGTTGTGGAAATCAAGAGGACGGTTCACGACAGCAGCCAATGCTTGTGCATTTTCACCATCCGTTGGGACGATGATGGTCTTGAGGTGTAATGTTTTTTTTTAGAAAGGATGTTTCATGTTGCAGTGGTGAAAATGTTGAGGTTTTCAGTTATGCTGATCGCAGGGGAAGGTTCCGGCGGAGAAACTGTGTTACAGGCCAAGGAAACCGGCGGCTAAAGATGGCGAGGATCGTAAGCTGGTGCCATTGCAGCTCGGTGTGGCTCAGAGCTTGCTGCAGCTGTTATGAGGCGACTAATCGAGACTAATCGAGCCGTGCATAAGGTCGGGTTTCCGACAGTATATTTTGATGGAATGAATGATTTTAGAATTGATTTTAGAATTCTTACCCTTTAGATTTCATCGCAAGTGTCTCTCCTCTCTCTCTCTCTAACACACAGTTAAGAACATGAAGAAAATAGTAATGGCTTTAATTGGTTAGTTTGCAATGGCAAAAAACTAGAACACTTGTTAAAGGGGACTTTAGACACATTTATTGACAAAAGATTATGACAAAAAAACAAGACATTAGTTAGTCTACTTTATGCAAAACAAACCTACAAAAGATCCTAACACTACCTTCTGTACTGCCCCTAATTGCCGCAAAACTCCTTGCGTGGTTCCGATGTTCACGCCGTTCGGTTCAACCTCATGCGTCGCGCCCTTTACGAAACTGTACCGGTTCAACCTCATGCGTCGTGCCCTTTACGAAACTGTACGCCCATAGCAAACTGACGCGATGAACAGATTTTTCTCCCATTTTTCCTGCAACGAACCAGATTCGGTTAACATGTTCGATGGATGATGTATGGGTGTTATCAGAGTTGTCGGTGGACCAACCTTGACATGTGTGGCCGGAAACGTGGTTGTACGCAGCGTCTCCTGTGATTCATCCACCGGCGTTCTTCTCGGTATACTTAGGATAAAAGCTGCCTGGTCAGGAGTTGCTGCAGTTGCAGTTATACGGTATCCCTGCTCCCAACGTTGGTGGATACCCTCGCTCGGATAGTGAAAATCAAGCTCCACAACCTATATCGGATTCAGTGGTGTAAATTACAAAATGCCACAAACTTAAAATACAATGAGAGATGACTAAAGTAGGAAACCTGTTTCGAAAATCCAGCACCACGAGTCATAACCACAGCCCATTTAAACTCTGATGTAGCCATGGAGGTCACGGAGAAACCTTCGCTCCACTTTTTGCTTATCCACTTGAACGGAAATGACTCGCTGACCTTGTAGGATTGTTGCACATAACGAGTCCCTGCAATTGATTAATGCACCTAAATGAACGTATATACAAATACATTGCAAAAAACTGAACGTTTAACCACAGGCTAAAACTTCACCTTTTGACATAACAACCAAGGAACTACCGTTGGTAGCTCCTGCGATTGCACTGATGTAGAACTTCTTTTCCCATTGTTTTATTATCCATTCCTGTATGCAGATCTAAATTAGTGTTTACGCACCAACATCTTCAAATCGAATCAAACGAAAATGAGAGCATATATTCATCATAAGTGCTAAAACCGCCACCAGGATGTACCTTGTCAAGAAAGAAAGGCGACAGTTGATATATTTGAGAGGTGAAGCCTGTACCGGCATCCATTACCAATGCCCACAAATTTTGGCAAGATGCTATGCAACTGATGAATAAGCCATCTCTGTTCCCCTTAGCAACAATCTGGGAAAGCCTTGCATCCGTCACATTAAAGTGATATCTTCAATATAAACCAAGAAACATGAATTTTGTAACTGAGACGAGCAAACAAAATACTACTAATAAACATGGAAACTAACTGGTGAATTACGTTCAAAAGAAAAATACGAGATACATGATAAGAACTCAGTGGAAACATTGAGAGAATCCAAGTGTGAACATATACCTTTGTTTCAAAGGTTTACGAGCATTATAAATGCTAATCCACTGTAATGCAGGCGACCCCAGTCGGACTTTCTTGTTAGGCTGTTTATCTTCCTCATCTTCAAAAGGCAGCCTACCTCGTTTTTGACCTACCTGATATATAAGCTTAATTTCCAACAAAGACAGAGGAATTAGACAAACGAAACTATGTAAGTGAGATATAGCAGATTAAGTGACAATAGGCACCTTCTGTGCACCCTCAGTTTTGATAGGTCTGATATCTGGATTTGGTCCAACTAATCCATCAAAGAGAGAGATACATTTTGCATAATTAGGTTCCTCGTCAAACTTCAAATTTACCACATATTCCACAAACGATTTGAAAGGCTGTGGAAAGAAGCAGCAAAGCGCTTCTGGCGATGTCGCCATTTTCGTCTTGCAAACGAGAAATCCTTTATTTTCACCCTATTGAAAAGAAGATCATACCAAGGGGGAAAAAGAATGCTGACATAAGTAAATGTCTGGAACGTCCCAAATCAAAACTTTGAACACCATAAGGTAGAAAAAAGAAGACCTGCAATCCTTGCCAAGGCAGACGTCCTCGCAAAAGAAAGACCAGTGTATAAACAAGAGATTCTAAATCATCCCTCCGACTCTCTGCTCTACCTAAATGAGCATGAACACTGGCATACCGAACAGTACCCCTGAAACCCATATTCAGACTCTAAAGATCAGGAAAACCTAAAGGGGAATTGCAAGCAGAGAAATAGAAAAATGTCAAGCATGTACAAACCTGAAAATATCCGGGCGTTGATCATATTCAATATGCAGGCCAGTATTTCCATCTCTCCATCTAGTAGCTGATGAAGTCACTATTAGAAACTAGATATGCCCAAAACAATAAAAGTAGATATTTCATTAAGGATGTGCAAGACATTTACCTAAACCAAGATCAACCAGGAATAACTTTTTTTCATCAGGACTTCCTACAGCACCAAGCAATAAGTTCTCAGGCTTCACATCCCCATGAACATACCTGCCATTTTTTGCATATAAGCAAAGTAATCCTAAGTAAGTCATTCTTCGAAAGTTAAGTTATCTTTACATACAAGTAGCTTGATATCTATTAATGCAGACATTGATGAGATTCACAGAGAAAATATCTACTGTAAAATGCTTACATACTTTGCTAACAAAAGTAAGTACCCAGCCATTCCACCACTACTAGCTTCCTTCACCTAATAGAAAGTACCAAACTATGTATATATCCTATGATAGCTACGGATACTTAGCCATCATCGGAACAGCATATATCTGGTTATAAGAATCTCAAAACAAATATGAACAGAGAGCACTATAGAAACAGTAACATGGTAATGTTACATACAATAAACTATCATTGGAATGATGCCTACAAATTATAATTATAATCATATTGATACACCTACTTCAAACCGGGCGAAAAAGGAACTATTCTAACACTTACACATACCATGAAAAAAGATAATCGCGGTAACAAGTAATACAACTAACAAGATAGAAAATTATCTTATGAACTTTCCCAGATGAAACAAGCCACTGTTAATACTCTTAAACCAGACATGCAAAACATGTGAGGAGTATTACATTTATGCAGATAAAGAAAGTAAATTAACAACAGAGAAACCACACTTGCACTTGGAGATGAAATCTCACCCTCTGGCATGAATTTTCTCTAATATTGAAATTGATTCGATGGCAATGCAAGCCACCATTTCAACCGACATAGGCATACTGCAATTTGACAAGTTTGATAAGATTACAACACATAGGATAATTAGGGAAAAAAAAAAAAGAAAAAAACAAGGAACATACTTAATCTGAGAATTATTATTGCATATATCCCACAGGCTTGGTCCGAGAATGTCCATTACCTGTCCAACCCAAGTGCTACTTAAAAATTAGAACCTATAAGGAAAAGTAAATGAAAAACGAGACCATGCAATATGCTTACCATGATATAATATTCACCTTGTCGGCCTTTGTAGTGGACATGTGGAACACCGTGGCTTCCTCCTAAAGTACTGAGAGTGATGCAGTAGAAAAGATAAGATCAGAGATACATCCACCATCTAATTGACGCAAAAGAAACAGAAATGCTTACTTGTAAACTTGCCACTCATGAGGTGGACCATGGGTACATCCTTTACTGTTGCGATGTTCAAATTTTAAGGCCACCTATAGAGACCATTCCAAAAATTTTAGAATTTGGAGTAAGAAATATTTGGTTAAGTATAATATCACACAAATCAAATGCATACATATGTACCTCTATAGCTCCAGGACCCGTCCTTACATGAATGTTACCACCAGTGATGCGGCGACCAACATACACTTGTCCAAAACCTCCCTTTCCCAGCTTTTTTTCAAGTCTGTATGTTGGTGAACCACCAACCTGAACCTATATAATTCAAAACATGGAATCAAACTGATCATTACATGATGAGATAAGAAGATTGTCCCATTCGCATTAGGCCAGCAACAGTGTGTTTTGTATATATATTAATCAATAACTGTATGCATATTTTTATAACATGAGCACAGATTGTTAAAGTTCACATTCGGAAGTCATAGATTCAAAAGATAGTATCCAGGCACAACCCTGCTAGCATCAACCAAAACTAAATGATGAAGTAACAAGTACAATGCAGAAACACATTCATACTGAAACACCATTTGTAACATTGTGAACCTATAGGTGACTGCTTTAAAACCATTTCGAGAGGACAGACAATAGCCACATGAAAATGGCTGATGTATTAGCAAACTGTATAGCAATGCTTTTTGAATCTTTCCAGTTAAAAATCATATCAATGTCTACCAGGCACCAGTATTAAATAAAACTGGCCATAATTTGTCAACCTGCATAGACTAAAAGTAGTGAAAAATCATGCATTTTACAACATTATATCATTTGAATATTTTACTTAACTATCAATGCCTACATATAATAGATATAGTACTTCGAGATTCAGTTTTCATAAATTAGATGGAGTTTCATCATCGTAATATTTTATTCATCCTAATCAATGCCACTCACTCAAGATTCCAATTTTTCCCACAATATCACAAAACCTTGTGCTTTTCCGAGAAGGTGTATGCGCAGTGTGAGGGTACCACCCTGTATTTTTCTAAAGAGGGTGAATGTTTCCATGTGCCTCTTTCCAGATGATATTAACATAAAAAAAATGGCAACACACTGAAATCAACAAGTACTCAAAATGCATTAAACATTAAATTTATCAGTTTCAGATACCCAATGCAATCTAACATAAATATTAAATTTCAATTGCCTCAGCCAATAAAAAGCTTGAAACTTTTAGTTAAATATAACAATCTATCATATCGAAAAACAAGCATGCAGAAACCATCATCATCATCATCTGAAACAAGAAAGCCACCATGAACTACAACGAGAATTCAAATTCTCACCTTCTCAGGAAGGGGCGTGGAGGGTAATTCATCATCACCCACATTTCCCCTCTCTGGGCTTTTGCCGCCGCTATCCATTGCTTTCTCTCCGACCTCCTCCCTCTCGTCCTCCGGAACCAGCTTATCCTCTTCAACCACCTTCACTTCAACCGCCGCCGCTGCCGCCGCCGCTGCCGCCGCCGCTGCCGCTGCCGCTGCCGCCGCCGCCGCTTTCCTCCTCCTCGTACGCGTAGCTATCGCTGCGTTTTCCCCCTCCGGCTTCCCTCTTTTCTCACTATCCTGATTCTGATTATCGCCGACGTTCTTGTCGCCCTCATACGCCACTGGCTGGTCCTGCCGCTTCTGCTTACCTCTCCCCACTCCGCCACGCAGCGCCCGCATCGTTCATCCTCCAATTTCTAGCATTCACTCCCTGAATTGAAAACAATTGAACCTAAGAAAACAGCCACGTCTCAATTCCGGCGAGAAATCAATCAATCTGTGTGACTACATGCCGACGTTGTTTCACCATCCATTCCGCCGGAATTAGGGCTTAATCAGATACTCAAAACACACAGAAGAAGCAATACGTACCAGAAATCGGAATTGAATTGCGAAACAAAGCGGCGATCGTCGAAATGTAGTGAGAAAAGCGATGATTGAACAGCTAGGGTTTTGAAACGGAGCGCGAAAACTAAGTGATCGGATTTTTCAGAGAAACAAACAGTACACGATTTTGCTTTTTCCGGAGAGGGAATTGTGTGCGAATATTTTTGGAAACGTGTTTAATTAAAATTAAAATTAAAACCGTCTCAACGATTTGCAGAATTGGCTTATTAAGGGAGGATAACGAAATGACGAAAAAACCCTTGTTCATAACGGTTGAGAGGTTGTTATCTAAAGCGAAGCTAGGGGCAAATATGAAAGACGACTTATATGGAATTCTCCAATCTGGGCTTTTCCAATTTTACTCAAGGAGTTTGGTCTTGAAAATTACAGGTACTAACTTTGGACAAATTTTATTTTTTACTAACTTTAAAAGAGATTATGTATAGACAAAATAGGTGAGAATCATATTGACCCCACAATACATGTGCATAAACACTTGATTCGTTGTAATTGTGATATAGATAGAATAGATAATTTGATTACACTAATGAATGTATTTCATTAACACCTTGAGCCATAAAATGGACAAAAAAGATTCTTCTTCCGGTTTTAAATGTATATATCTATTTAATCGCTTTAAACATATGAAAACTTTGAACTATTAGCTTGTCAGTTTGATAATACTACTATGTATTGTTAATTTTATATTCATATATATAATTTAATACGTTACGAAGACAAACAAAAGCCCGTCTAGCTCAGTTGGTAGAGCGCAAGGCTCTTAACCTTGTGGTCGTGGGTTCGAGCCCCACGGTGGGCGTTTTATTATATATTAATTTTTGTACACATAGGCCATTTATATACTTTTAAATAAATGGGTCATTTGTATACTTTAAATTAAAATAAATTTATGGTAGATTTTCACGATCTAAAGTTCTTAAATCATATAGTACTTCATACATGTATAGCTTTATTTAGTAATCTTAAAAGCAAAACAAGAATTCTTGATGAAATTATTGAAGTGGACAATGTGAAGGGTAATCCTAAAAGATGTGTGTTGATTTTGTTTTCCGAATTTTTGTATTGGCTGGTGACCTACTTTCTTTTCTAAGGATATTTATCAAGCCTCGGTTTTAATACATTGAACTCCAAATTTGTTGATCTCTCGGGTTAACTTTAGCTAATATGGTCACATGATAATTTCAAGAGTTAAATTGAAAATAATTATATTGCTAATCTATGGATATGATATTGCAAAAGATTACAAATGCGACAAGGTGGATGGTAGGCCAAAAATCATTCCTTTAATGCAAAACAGATATACCTAAAGATTAGGAATTGTTCTATTTAAAGTCAAAAATAATTATCATCTTCATAATTTTACACTACTTTTGGTGCAATAATTTATGGCCCATGTTTTACAAGATTCAGCAGGCAAAAAAGTGAATGCATTATCAAGATGCATCAATTGATATGTTTTGAAATATTAATGTTAATGCTCCATTATTATATAGCGGGCATATATCACATCAAGTTAGGAAATGTAATGTATCAAGTTGGTCGAATTAAAATGAATTCATATCGTAGGAATACAAAATCACGTGAATTCCTACTAAAACAGGAGTGGATGCATACATTACCGAGTCAATAAGGCTGTAACTCTAAAACATTGCTTCCAGTCCGTGAGCAGAAGTCTCATTTTTTTCGGACGCGAATTTTAAAAAATGTTAAGAAAAATGGTAAAAAAAAATAGTTAGTGGAATATGAGTTTCACTTATATTACATATGGAGTAGTTTTAAATGAAATGCGAGTGGAATAAGTTAGTTGAATGTAGCTTATATAATAGTAAAAGTGAACCGGGACTCTTATTCACGGCATGCACACCGACCGAAATGGGAAAAAAGGACTCCTATTCGCGGACAGGATGAGTAATTTTTGAGTGATTTTTTCTTTAAAAATACTCCTTGTTCTATAATCCAAAAAATTAACGAGAATATAACAATCCATTAATTTTCATATACTCCTTTTGATTGAAAATTGTTGAGAAAGATCTCAAAATTGGATGGATTATTAATAACAAAGTAAAACTCGAACACTAATAGTGATATAGTATCAATAATCTGTCTGAGTTAAAGACCTTAAATTTGTTGATCATTTTTTTATTTCCCATAGTTTTGTTTGGTAAATATTTATGCTTTTTATTTGAAGTTTTAATCTCAGTAGTAGTGATAATAGTATGTGGACAGAAGCCTAATTAAAATGCTATCTTATCTCCTGTTTCCTTTCCAAGTATATATTCCAGAAGCTGAATCAAAATGCTTTCATATCTCTTATTTCCTTGTCAAATACTACTATAATTGAGTTCAAATTAGATTAATCACGAGAACTACTACAACTAAATGGTATTGAGTCAATTCCGAATTCTAAAACTCCCATTTTTTTCTCTAAAAATATTAGTATTCTACAATCCAAAAAAATAACATGTAACAATCCATTAAGTTTTAATCTCAGTAGTATATAATCTTATTTATAGGTGGAGAAATGAGTTAATTTAAAGTTGGGAATGGGGTATATATGTTGATTATTGAGAATACATGTATTACTTTGTTTGGTATATGTTTGGTAAATATAATGTTCAATTTTGAATTCTATGAAAAGGGAGAACACAAATTTCAATAAATTTTCTATTTTTGCTCTCTGCAACATTTTATAACCTAACCTTATTAATTGTTTGGAGACTTTCACACATTTTCATTCAATTAACTTTTACGGAAGAGATAAGTTTTTCAAAATATTTATTTTGTACACTAAAAATAACTAGATCAGGAAACACTACCCAACTCTAGTAGAGTAATAATAGTATGTGGACAGGAACCAAATGAAAATGCATTTTCATATATTGGAATACAAAATCAGGAGTAAATATTGAGTCAATTTCTAAGGATATAATCCAACAAATTAAACTAGCAGGTATATAACAATCCAGTAGTTTTCGTATGTTGATTTAAGAATGACCTCAAAATTAATATTCAGTGGAGGATATATAACAATTAAGCAAACTCGGATACTAATAGAGATCAATATATCACTAATTTGGAGTTGTATTAGTTGAAGACATAAAATTTATCATTTGTAGGTGGTGAATTAATTTAAAGTTGGGAATGGGATATGTATGTTGAGAGTGAGAAGATAAATAAATACTTCCTCCGTCCCTGAATAAGAGTTACTAATTTCTATTTTGGTCCGTCCCCAATTAAGAATAGCACTTCACTTTTACCATAAATGATAGGTAGGTCTCCCATTCCACTAACTCATTTCATTCACATTTTATTATAAAACCAATATAAAAAAATGGGTCCACATTCCACTAACTTTTTCAACCAACTTTTCTTTACATTTCTTAGAACTCATGCCCGATCAGAGTGCTACTCCTAATGAGGGACGGAGGGAGTAAATAAATAAAGAATACTACTATATGTGTAGACCAATAAGAATGGTCCAATTCCATGCAGATTTAGGAAAGGTTGGCAGGTGTGATGGATATCTCCATCTCCATTTCCATTCATTAATAAGAGTGGAGATTTTAGATTCACATTCACACAGCCTACACTCTCATTCTCACACAGCTTACACTCTCAACCTCTGTTTCGAATTTCAGCTTCGTCTCCGGTCGCCAGCTCTGAATTCGTCGGCGTCGTCTCCATCACCGTATGCGTATGTTAAACTTCTCCTTTCCTTTCCTTGCACAAATCTAATTTTTGAAACTTAATTCCATTTTGTTAATTAATTGACCTTTCTTATGCAGATTTAGGAAAGTTTAATTATCTCCATCTCGCTTGCACTCTCAGTCTCAACTCACCCTTCCGCCTCTCTCTCTGCTTGCTTACGCTCTCAGTTCACACACTCTTTCGCCGTCGCCACCTCTGAAGTCCTCACCGTCTCGGTATGTTCCCATTTCCTTTCCTTTCCTTTCAGATCTGCTGCTCAAATGATAGCTAATTAATCAGTGGTGAAATGGTTGTGAAGGAAGTTTCTAATGATCCATGCTGATGTTGTACTTGCCTATTAGGCGTAGTCTCATGTTTTGGTCAAAGATTAGGTTGTTGTTGGATTTGATCATTTGCACTCTTCTTATGGAATCTATTGAATTAATTTATGCTACTCATTGATTGATTCTTGTGAAGTTGAAACATCCACAACTAGTAGTATTCGGATAGATGCACTTCTCTTTCGTGTTTTTGATGCTAACCTGCACTTCCTATACATATGTTTGTGCTTATGATGCTTGATTCTCTAGTTGTGAGAATGTGTTATGAAAAGGATTTGTACAAAAGTTAAATCCAGAGTTTTGATGTTCAGAAGCAGCAGGTGTGTTGGCATTCATAAATCCCAAATCATGATCCTTGTTTCATTCAAAGGCTTTAACTAAAATCTTACAAGGTTTAGAGATGAAGAAACAGAGTATTAGTCATCATAAGTTCTGCACTCATCTGTTTCAGTATTATCCTTGCACTAGTTCTCCAATGGATCGGCTTCCTTCTGCAATTATGATCAATTGTTGTGTTTCTGCTACAAATTTTGTGCTTTTTTCTTGCCTTTGACAACTAATTAACAAGTCAATTTTGTGCAGATACACTAAGTCATGTCTACATTAGTACTGGCACTTACTATCCTATCTTTGGTTGCGGCCGGAATCGTAGCAGGCCACAACGTCACCATCACTCTCTTGGACTCCGCTGTAGCCAGAGGAGCTGGTTGGACTCCGCTGTAGCCAGAGGAGCTGGTACGTACATACACACACATATACATATATGTTTAATTCTAAATTGTTGCTAATTCATTGCCTAACTATTTGTATATATAGTCTGTCTAGACGGCACCCCTCCGGCCTATGCTTATAGCCCAGGGTTCGGAGACGGAGTAGACAACTGGCACGTATACCTAGAGGTATATGAATATGAACTTTTGTGGATTTTTATCATTTACTTCTATTATGGTTGAGTTTATAAGCTTTTATGATAATAAGACTAACAATTTGGAGTTGCAAGGGTGGTGGGTGGTGTCGGGATGTAGCTGAATGCCTCAATAGAAGCAGAACTAACTATGGAAGTAGTGCTGAGCTTATGTTGACGCAGAATGGTATCGCATCCTTTGGAGGGATGCTCGACGCCAATTCCACCTTTAATCCCGGTATATATGTGTAGTTAAATCTAATCAAAATCACAATTTCATTTCTCTAATTTGAAATATATAACTTAATTATAGCATATGTATGACTTTAGATTTCTACAATTGGCACGTGGTCAAAATCTTCTACTGTGACGGCTCATCTTTCATGTCAGATGTTCAGGATGTAGACCCGGTAAGTTTTTAAATTTCTTCCATGTCACCAATAAGCACAATTAGTTATACTAACCTAACATTCGCTCTTTTAAAAACCGGACTGGATGGTTCAACACGAACTAGAAGGTTGATGAGTCCGGTTTAGTCCTAATTGTATGTTTTACTCAATTCAATTATAGCTACATCGCTTCACTCATTTTTTAATTTCTGAAACATTTACGTAGAAGTACAACCTGACTTATAGAGGTGCGAGAATATATGATCCATGATGGATGAGCTCCTACGAATCGGAATGGGAAATGCAAAAAATGTATGTGCTATTAAATTATAATAACTCTTGAATTAATTAAATTTTGATTGCTACTTGATATTAATTTATATTACTTTTATAGGCTTTATTGTCAGGCGGTTCGGCAGGTGGATTAGCTACAACTTTACATTGTGATAAGTTTCAATCGTTGTTTCACAGCACAACTAGAGTAAAGTGTGTATTTGATTCAGGCTTTTTCATTCATGGGTAAGACTATCTAGATTAATTACCTAATTATCGAAAAAAAAAATTATGGAATATATTATTGTAAACTACATTATCATTGATTAATTTTGTTTGGCTCACTAGAGAGCATTTTTTTGGGGCTGATTGGAGGGAATCTTTCTTCTCTAGAGTGGTATCTACACATGTATGTATTCTTTTTATTTTAGTCTACTTTGTTATATAATCAAGTAGTATTATATATTATTAACACGTGGATTCTTACATCAATTCCTCATTTTTGTTATGTATATATAGGGTTTGACGAATATGTTGCCCACATCATGCACATCCAAATTTAGCCCAACTCTGGTATAAATATAGTACTCTCTCTATCCCATGTTACCTGAGTCATTTTTTTTGCACTTATTTTGGAAAAATGATAATAAATAGTTGAAAAAAGAGAGTAAAGCAAGTGAGGGAATACGAATGAGAAGACTCTTCTCTACATTATTCTCCCTCTTAATTTACTCTCTCTATACTTTAACTATTTATTATCATTTTTCGAAATGAGTGCAAAAAAGAAGTGACTTAAGTAACGTGAGACAGAGGGAGTATTAGTTAACTTATCTTCATTACTTTTTCGGATAATATAATTAAGCATTCCTCATAATCATATTTGTATTTGTAGTGTTTATTTCCTGAAAATTTGGTCCCAGATATCCAAACCCCACTATTTTTAATTGAATCGGCATTTGACGCATATCAGGTATGAGCAATCTTATAATGTAATAATTATTAGTATTGATTTCATTAATTATCTATATTTTTTATTTCCAATCTACCCATCACAGATAGGAATTACTTTGTTCCCGGCTAAAAGCCCACAATGGACCAGTTGCATCCTAAACTTGATGCTTTGCAATTCGACTGACCTAGAAATCATGAAAGGTATATACAATATAATTGCCATTTTTAACTCGATTTAATATGAATCAATCTCTCATACTATTTGTTTTATTTAGATTTTAGGTTGATATTGATAAATACGCTGAAAAGTACAATTGCGAATAGCTCCTCAAGAAGAGGCTATTTTGTACATAGCTGCTACCTACATGGCCATATGGAAGACATAAGCAGTTCGACATGCTCATTGATTGTTGGAAACGGACTTGCTAATAAAGTGAGTGAAATTATATAAAGTATCTGTCACACAAATTGGTTGGTCACACACTACTAATTTAATATGAAGTGTATTTTTCAGAATATAGCCGAAGCCGTGGGAGACTGGTATTTCGACCGGAGCGAGTTCCAGGAGATGGATATGGTCAACAACTTGCCACGGAACTGCACTGTCGACGACCGACCTATTTTGGAGAAAAAGTGTAGCGATTATTATATTCATCATTAGATGTCATGAATTGATAGCATGTAAATTTGAATTTCCATTTTCAATTATGAATGAAGGGTTAAACTTTTCAGTTAAATTCGAATTATTAATTACAAGTTAATTGATGGTGATAATGTAGGTTATGAGTTATGAAATGAAATAAGTGGGTGATATGTCATCTATAAAACCTAGATGTTGCAACTCAATGGTGGTGATGGTGATTATGAAATTGCTACTTTGCAATTGTTGATGACTTAATACACAATTACCCTTGCCCAAACCCAGATACACAGTTGTTGCTACAGATATGCTTGCTTATTGTCAAGGCTTTCTTTCAAACTTCATTTAATAATTGGTGATCAAACAATATAAGATTAATTGCTCAAAATCAATGTCTTTGTATCTTATGATTTCTTATGTTTTATTTGTTGGAAAAGAGTGGATTACATAACCAAAGTCTATCATACCTACTCGGGCCGGAGCTGCTCGTTGGCATTCTAGGACGAAGCTCAGCCTTTAATCAACAAAATTGTGTGTTACCAATTGAGAATATAAGCCCATACCTGCTCAGTCGAAAATATGATGATCAAGTATTGTTCAGTCGAAAAATGAAGGGGAAGTTACCTCAACATGCCTTCCTAGAATTTAATAAAATGAAAAATAAAACGAAATTACTTTAGAATTTCCCATTTGATAAACAAAACTCTAATAAAATGTTTCCAGTTAACTATAGAAGGAAACAACTGAAATTGAAAGATCAGAACATTCCACTTTTTATTTTAATTATTATGCAGAGACACAAGTCATGGCTACATTACTACTGACACTTAATATATGTTTAGGGTGGAACTAACAAATAAGGAAGAGTTTGGGGACTGAAGTGAGATAAAAGGAAAATGCTTTAATCAACTTGTTTTTGGGAGTTAAACGGCCAAAACAGAGTTGGGGTTTTTTGGGAGAGCTAACACTTTCTTTAGCTCAAGTAAAAGGGAGTGAAGAGTGTAGAGAGATTCAACTTCTTCTTCAACTATCCGAGAGTACAAGAGAGATGAGAATAGAGAGACACTTTCTTGATGAGGTTCTTGTTCTTGTTGTAATTGTAGAGAGCATTTTGTATGTGAGCTTGAGTGTCGTTGATCATCTCGATCGGTTGTAAGTCAGATATCCTTTAGGAAGTAGTGCTAAGCTTATATCGACGAATAATGGTAGCGTACCCTTTGATGGGATGCTCGACAACAATTCCACTTTTAATCCCGGTATATATGTGTAGTTAAATCCAATCAAAATCACAATTTCATTTCTCTAATTTGAAATATACTATAACTAATGCTTGCATATGTATGATTTCAGATTTCAACATTTACACATGAACACAACCTGACTTATAGATGTGCGAGAATATATGATGCCATGATGGATGAGCTTCTACGAATCGGAATGGGAAATGTTAAAAATGTATGTGTTATAGTAACTCTTTAATTAATTAAATTATGATTGCTACTTGATATTAATTTATATTATTTTATAGGCTTTATTATCAGGAACTTCGGCTGGTGAATTAGCCACTACTTTACATTGTGATAAGTTTCAATCGTTGTTACACAAAACAACAAGAGTGAAGTGCGTATCTGATTCACGATTTTTTTTTCATGGGTAAGACTATTTAGACTATTTACCTAATTATCAAAATATTTTTTTATTGAATATATTATTGTAAACTGTCATTGATTAATTTTGTTTGGCTCGCTAGAGAGCATTTTATAGGAACTGATTGGAGAAAAGCTTTCTTCTTTAGTGGAGAACAACACATGTATGTATTGTTTTTATCTCATTTTAGTAACATGTGTATTCTTACATTTATTCCTCATTTTTTGCTATGTAAATTTATAGGATTTGACGAATATGTTACCCACACCATGCACATCCAAATTTAGCTCAACTCTGGTATGAATATAGTAGTATTAGCTAATTTTCATTACTTTTCTAGATAATATAATTAAGTATTCCTCATAATCATATCGATATTTGTAGTGTTTATTTCCTGAAAATTTGGTCCCAAATATCCAAACCACGTTATTTTTAATCGAATCAGCATTTGACTCATATCAGGTATGTGCAATCTTATAATGTAATCAACATTTGACTCATATCAGCGAGTTCCAAGAGATAGACATGCTTAACGACTTGCCACGGAACTGCACTGGCGACGATCAACCTACTTTGGAGAAAAAGTATAGGGATTATATGCATCATTAGATGCCATGAATTGATAGCCGTGAATTTGAATTTCTATTTTCAGTAATGAATAAAGGCTTAAAATTTTCAGTTAAATTCTGCTTCATAATTATACAATTTAAGTGATGGTCGGTTAAATTTGACTTATTAATTACAAGTTAATTGATGGTGATAACTGATAATGTAGGTTACGAGTTATGAATGAATTAAGTAGGTGATATGACATGTATAAAAAGCAAGATGGTGTAACTATATTACGTATCTTAGAAGCATGAGTCCTCAAAACTCAATCATGGTGATGGTGATTATGATAAGTAGTTTGGTTGTGATGAGTGTCGATCTGAAAGAGTGCTACAAGATTTGGGTTGATGAATGTAAATTTGGGCTGCTGAAAGAGATTTGCAACTTTACTAATGATTACCCTCGGGGTATTTGTTGTTATCTCCTTCAGGATACGGCGTATTGGGATTGCTACTTTGCGATTGCTGATGACTTAAAAAACAATTACCCTTGCCAACACCCAGACGTGGCTAGCGGTAGAGCTTCAACAATACTTGGTCATTGTCTCGGCTGATACTCCTATAATATATTTCAAACTTTATTTAATAATTGTATTATTATGGATACAAATTGTTTGTTCTATTAGTGATCAAATTATATAAAATTAATTACTTAAAACCAATGTCTTTTTATCTTATGAACTAATCTAGTACTTTGTTGAAAAAAAAGAAAAGATTAGATAACCAAAAGGTTATCATACCTACTGCCAATAAAATAGTACTATGTATACAATCACTATATGGTCAAATCAAAATATTGATTCAAACCAAATGAGTAGAATTGTATGACTCGTAGCCCATTTATCCTCTTTATTAACAGGCCCATATTTAGCTCAACTCTGGTATGAATATAGTAGTATTAGCAAATTTTCATTATTTTTCTGGATAATATAATTAAGTATTCCTCATAATCATATCTATATTTGTAGTGTTTATTTCCTGAAAATTTGGTCTCAAATATCCAAACCCTGTTATTTTTAATTTGAATCAACATTTGACTCATATCATGTGGTATGTGCAATCTTATAATATAATCAGCATTTGACTCATATCAGCGAGTTCCAGGAGATAGACATTCTCAACGACTTGCCACGGAACTACAGTGGCGACGACCAACCTACTTTGGAGAAAAATGTTTTGATTATATGCATCATTAGATGCCATGAATTGATAGCCCGTGAATTTGAATTTCTATTTTCAGTTATGAATGAAGGCTTAAAATTTTCAGTTAAATTCAGCTTCGTAAATACAATTTAATTGATGGTTGGTTAAATTTGACTTATTAATTACAAGTTAATTGATGGTGATAACTGATAATGTAGGTTACGAGTTATGAAATGAATTAAGTAGGTGATATGACATGTATAAAAGCAAGATGTTGTAACTATATTAAGTATCTTAGAAGCATGATCAGTCCTCAAAACTCATGATGGTGATGGTGATTATGATAAGTAGTTTGATTGTGATGAGTGCCGATCCGAAAGAGTGCTATAAGATTTGGGTTAATGTATGTAAATTTGGGCTGCTGAAAGAGATCTGCAACTTTACTAATGATAACCCTCGGGATATTTGTTGTTATCTCCTTCAGGATACGGCGTATTGGGAATGCTACTTTGCGATTGCTGATGACTTAAAAAACAATTACCCTTGCCAACACCCAGACGTGGCTACCAATAGAGCTTCATTCATACTTACTCATTGTCAAGGCTGATACTCCTATAATATATTTCAAAATTTATTTAATAATTGTATTATTATGGATACAAATTGTTTATTCAAATTATATAAGATTAATTACTTAAAACCAATGTCTTTTTAGAATGTACTATTTCTGAAGACATGGGAGGGACTAGACAATAATTCGTCAAGAGGATTATCATCATTTCGTGTCATATTCGCAATATTATAGACAAACAACTCAATTTGCAAAATAAAGCGAGTTTCATATTTTATGTTGCATCTTTCTCTTAAATTAGTCAATTAAATTAGTCAATTTGTGTGATATATTTGTGTTTTCATTGTGGGATTTACATGACCAGTATTTCAAAGAGCAATGTCCAATTCATCGACAATCAACATTCCTATCCTATTAATCGAAATTAGACACTATAAAACCCATTTCGAAAAATAAATAAATAAAGTCATAAGTGTACTGGAGACATAAGTAGTTCACATTAAGACAACAAATTTAACATTAAAATTGTTAGATTTAGTGCAATGAGTGAGAGATTGCAAAAGTGCACTAAAAACTGTCGTATCCAAATAAACATTTATATACACTTCAAAAAAAAAGTATATACAACTTCGAAAATAAAAATAAAGTTCTCTTTGAATCAATGTATTTCCTTTATGAAAAAAAAAACAAATAAATACACAAATTAGTGCAACACTAATAATTTTTCCCATGAAACATAAATCCAAAAAGAAAGTGCCCCTATTTTAAGGTACAAGTGGAAGTGTGTGGGACTTAAGTCTAAACATCACTAGTAAAATAAAATAAAAAGCCCTTTATCAGCTTTAGTAAAGCAAATAGAGCAATAAAAAGCAAAACTAGTATATTACTCCATTATTAGTATTAAAATTTTAGGTCTTGTAAGATTCCATTATTGAGTGTCACAATAAAATGTGTTGGGAGGTATTTAAGTTAATTTCAATTTGACCAACCTTTAAATATAATTACAATTGGTAATGTTGTTACTATGATTTATGTTTTTGGACGATTGTCAATTTACATGACATGTATAGATGGGAATCGATAGTCGATCACACACTCATCCACTAGAGTTTGTGGTTCAAATTTATTAGTTAGTAGTACTAAATAGATTTAAAATATGAAATTGTTCAAATTTGTTCTTGGATTAAAGGATTAAAGACTAGTGTCCGAACTTCTCCGTCTCAACGTGATTGATAACCAATGATGGAGATCTCACACTCAATGGATGAATCGAGTGAATCGATCATATTCTATATTGATTCCCCTCTTTTCTTTTGTTCATGTCGTTACACTTAAAACTTAATTCATGTATGATGGTTGGACCGTGTGCACATATTTACCATTTTACGATTAATTTCAGTGCATATAGTATATCACATAATACAAACGAAATGAGAAGAAAATAAAAGATTGTATGCTAATAATAAACACCCATAGCCTATCAACTCATACACAAGCAACTTCTATACCATCAAGTTATTTTAAACCATCTAATCGAAACCGTCCACGAATATGAGTCTCGTTTTTTCATTTTAATCCGTCCGTGAATAGGAGTCCCGGCTCACTTTTACCATAAATAGTAATAGGGTCCCACCTTCCACTAACCATTCCACTCACATTTCATTTAAAACTAATACTCCCTTCGTCCCGCTTTAGCAGTCCCATTGACTTTTCTGCCCTCTTTTTGTGAAAATGATAAAAAAAAATAGATAAAGAGGAGAAATGGTAAATTAAGAGAGACAATAATATAGAGAATAGTCTTATCTACATTATTGTCTCTCTTACTTTACCATTTCTCCACTTTAACTATTTTTTATCATTTTTACAAAAAAATGGCAGAAAAGTCAATGAGACTACTAAAGCGGGACGGAGGGAATATATACAAGTGAGACCTCTATTTCACTAACTTTTTTCCATCCATGTTTCTTAACATTTCTTAAAACTCGTGCCGCCAAGAAATAAGACTCCTAATGGCGAACGGATGGAGTACTATTTAGTACTATATCTTCTTCAAATTCTTAAATCCAAATGTAACATTTAATATGTAAATCTTAGTAGACGATATGAACTTTAATTTACCACACTATTGCTGATAATAATGCATCAATTAATGTTAAAATAGGGTCTCACCTTCCATTAACTCATTACACTCACATTTAATTTAAAACTAATATATACAAGTGGAACTTATATTCCACTAACTTTTTTCAATCCATTTTTCTTAACATTTCTTAAAATCCGTGCCGCCAAGAAATGAGACTCCTAATGGCGGACGGAGGGAGTACTAATTAGTAGTACTATATCTTCTTCAAATTCTTAAATCCAAATACAACATTTAATATTTAAATCTTAGTAAACGATATGAACTTTAATTTACCACACTATTGCCGATAATAATGCATCAATTAATGTTGAGATATTGCTAATAAAGGTGCCAGACTTTTGTGTTAATGTTTAAGATTTGTGGATAAATTAAACTTAACAATTCAATGTGGATCAATTTTATCCTAAGTGGATATAAAGTACTGATATTTAAAGTACTTTCCGTATGTTCAATTAATTAAGGTGATTGATTTTTAGATAAGAGGATATGCAAAATGTGCTGTTGCATATGCACAACTTTGGAATTATTTGAATTTTGTTTGGTTGCATTGCATAATGTACAATTATCCCATTTGTGAAGAATCAAAGTACAACCCACAAAAGTTTCTTTCAAATAAATCCAGTAAATAATAACCGTAAATAGCAAAAAAAAAAACCACAAAAAAATAAGAATTAAATCAATTTCTTAACTAAGTCGATTTGTATTTTTCGACAATTCGAATATACCATACATATATCATCCACTAGAAACTCAAATTATTAATGGTTTTATCAAGATTAAAAAACGTTAGACTTATTACAAATGTAGTAGTATTAAACATCATGATGTTCAGAAGTTATATTATTCATAAGTTATATGCATTGGAGATCTGAGGAATCATGAAGTATACTTGGTCGTCTGTGTATCATAAAATAAATTATAATATAAGTAATGAAAGTAAGACTTTTTATAATTTGTACATTCTCTAAGAGTTCAATAATTGAGCACTAATCCCCACCAACACTCCAACTTTTTCTTACTTTTCTTTGGGTAACTTTTCATTTTCAAAGACTTTGCTGTGCATTTTGTCTAGTGTTACATTATTTAATCACAATATAATTTGTTATAATTAATATATAAATTTAAATAAAATTAATTCATTTCTTAGTAATTTAGTAAGAATCATTAGCTCAACTAAATAGTTATTCCCTCTGTCCCAAGATATTAGAGCCCTTTCTTTTGGGCACAAAAATTTAGAAGATGTTGTTAAGTGGTGTAAATGAAGTTGGTAGTAAAGTAAATTTTTACGATAAATAAAAATGGCTCAAATATGTTGGGACACTACAAAAAGGGAATAAGGGTTTAATATCTTGGGACGGAGGGAGTACTATTATTTACATTTAAATAACCTTTTTATTTTCTGCTGGCCGGAAGTGGTGGAACAAGAACATTGTATTGGAAGTAGATTTATTGAGTAAAAAGAGATTGCAGTCTGAAGGGAACGAATGAAGAAGCAAGAAACATTTTTTTCTATAATAAGATGTATATTTTTTTAAAAAAACAACAAAACAATATCATTTTACTATATTTTTTTTAAAAAAAAGTCTAAATCAAGCTGTGATCATAGCATTTCCGGTCGACTTTAAGCGACCGCCTCCTCCTGACCCCTGAATTCGGCCGCTTATTGCTACATAGTTTTATTTATTTATTTATTTTAATCTCTCTTTTTAATGTAGCAATTTAAATTGATCAAAACCGAATTACTAAAATCTGTACGCCACTATGCATACACCTGTAATAAAGTATATACTTTAATCTATTGAATGAAATCACATCAATCCACCTTTCAATATTTCTATTGATTTTGACATTCATAATTTCATAGTTAATCACTCACATAGTATAAGACTAAACACGCATTCGAATGTCCATGTGTCGGTATATTTCACGATCAACTTAGCTATCATAATTTTTAATTACACAATTAACAAGATATTATTGATAAAATAGTATTTCGTCTGAAGTTTGTCGTTTCAATTATTACATATTAATCATTATTAACTTTTCACTGTATGGACATTCCCCCAATTAATGGAGTACTACATTTTAGTTATTATAATAAATCAATCATCTTGTTATTTCATTTATGTCATCTTTCTATCATCACTAATTATTCTGCTACATAATATTTACATTTTTTAAATAATCAAACCATAATTGAGGATTCAAACTTTAGAAAGAGTTGATAAGAAATTTAATAAACTAAACTGTAATTCAAGATTAGTGCAGTAACATTATAAGGAAAGCTTCAATAAATTAATTTTAATGTTAATTTATAGAATTTACTTTTATTTGATTATTTTTCTTAAAGATATTGTAACTAATTTGAATATGGTGCATATTGTAGCTAGGGGACTGGAGTGGAAGGTGTGGAGTATTAGAGAAACTAAGTATAACGCCCGTACTATGCACAGATTAATATATTTTTAACACATTAATTTTTATTTTAAAATTAATTAAACAAAATTAGAATCAATTTTAGTTATATGAGAATCAAAAATCTATACAAATCATCATTGAAGCATAATAAATTTGAAACAAATCACATAATATAATGTTTAAACATTAAATCATGAAGTAGGAAGATAAAAATCTACTACAATAAAGAATTAAACACAATGGATAATCACTCATCAATTTTTAAAACTTTTGTATACACTAAATTAAGTTTAAAATTTGAATCAATCTCATCATTGTGGACCTATAGTCAGTTGCCGTCTCGCTACCTCATCGAGTTCTTGAGGTCTATTAGTTGCACCTGTATCATTGATGTTAGGAAATAAGTCCAAATAATCACATTGCAGATGAAGAGTGCACCAATAACCTATTAATAAATTTGGGGATAAAATATATAAATATCAATTGAATCAAATTACAATATAGATATTTCCTTCTGCTCAATTGATGGGACTTTAAGAACTTTCTTGTTGACCTCTCTCTATGTCACACCTCAACCCTTATGACATATGCACTTAATATAAATAAATTTTAAATATTAAATAAATTAATCCAATGCTTCAAGTACATAAAACGCACATATTATATCATTTCAAAATTCAACATTTATCAAGTACATATTTCAAACCATTCTAAACTGCAGTGAGACCCTCTCACCACTCTATATACTACACATTTATCTACATGCAAAAAATGATGAGGAGAAGAAGGTTTCCAAAAACGTGTCAGCCGCCGACCCTGATAACATATGGAGTCCTGATAACATATGGAGTTCCTATGACTCACGTTGACAAAAGGGTTCACTGATATCTTATTCCTGAAAAATATTAGTGGTTTATATGAGCCACAACTCAGTGCATATAAACCTTACTTTTAATTTCACACACAAATATCAAACACATTATTTCACCAACATATATCACCAGAAGTAATAAATATCGTAAACAATTTCATATTCATATGCATATGCCTCTCCGTTCTTTTCATTATTCTGTGACAGATCAAGCCTGGTATCTGCCCGGGATTTCCATTGTATACGACCCGTAGGTCCTTATATTTATTTGACCTTTCCACGAAGGCCCTTCTTTGCATATTTTGACATTTCCACGAAGGCCCCTCTTTGCATATTTTGACCTTTCCACGAAGGCCCCTCTTTGATTTGACCTTTCCACGAAGGTCCCTCTTTGCTCTTTGTATTGACCCGTAGGTCTATTATCATTGTATATGACCCGTAGGTCTTTTGCCATTGTATATCAGATCCAGAGCAAGACTGTCACATATCCTCTTTAATCCCATGATTCAAATGATTCCAATATGATACATCAAACATATCCATTGCACCAATTACATAACCATATATTCCATCAATTAATTCCAATACTATAGATAAACATATTCATTGCACAAATCACATATCCACGTCACATTTCACCATCAATATCAAATAACACATAACCATTTCAAGCTCACATCATATAATTCAAATATTCACTTCCATTTAACACATAGCAATCAATCACATAAAATATGTAAAATTAAAAGTGTGATTTATACACACCTGAATACAACAGATAACTCATATTCTGAATTTGTCTCCTAGTCAGTTTCTCGATCCTGAAATCCGAGAGCGGCAATTCTATTTCATTTTAGTGCATAAATGTATAAAATATTTTTACTTTTTGATCTACGTTTCTAACTCTACTTTTATTTTCTGTGTTATTTTTTTCCTTTTTCTTTTTCCTTCTGCTAACTCTCATCTCTTATTTATATATAATGTCAGCTTAACATGGTTACTCACCTAACTAATTTTTAAAGAAAGACACGTAAATATTTAAAACTTGAAACGTGTTATACCATAAAATTTTGTACTGCGGCTTAAAAAAATATTCATTTAATTAGTTACATATAATAATATAAAAAAGAAGTCCAAACACTTATCTATTTCTAACACTTTACAAGGAATATATTATACATATACATGCTTTACGTAAAATTATTTTATGCACATATAGGTATACTCCACTTACACTTTAACATACTCCCAAGAGCATCAACCAAACATATTTATATAATATTAGCAGGCAAACAAATTTTAATACCCATATATACACAAATATCATTTAATTAACTATATTAACTAATCACAACTATTAAATAATACTCATTTATATAATCTACACCGTATATACTCCCATGCACACTTTTATACTTCTTCTTTTTATTTTTAATATTTATATAACGTTTATATATATACATATTTTACATATAATATTTAATATATAGCAATATAAATACGAAATGATAAATAAAAATATGTGAATATGCAAAATGATGCATGTTTCAGGTTTGGGATGTCACAACTCTACCCCTCTCTAAGAATTTTGTCCGCAAAATTCATTTCTCTCTAAGTTATTGCAGTCAATGAAATTGTTAACCCCTTAAACAGATGTGGATAGTTCTTTCTCATCTTTTCTTCACAATTGTTTCGATTGACGGTCCACTATATTGACATGTTCTTCTATATAACTCAAATTTTTAGAAATCTGTATATCAGAATCTTTCAGAACATGTGAAGGATCAGATCGATAAAGCTGAATCCTACTAACGAAGAAAATATTATGAAGTTGTGCTAACTCTGGAGGTAATGTTAACCTATACGCCAATGGTCCAACTCTTTCAACAATATCTCACGGTTCAATACAATGAGGACCAAACTTACATTTTTGCTCGAATCGCATGACTCCTTTCTGAGTTGAAACTCACAAAAAGAATTTATCAAGACCGAGATAGTAAATAGCGGATCTCTGCCAATATATAAGATACTAGAATACCACATAAGCGTTCCTACAGATAATGATGTCAAATCTTCAAAGCAAAACAATGTCGCTAATAACAGATTTTGAACAGAATAAGAAGCTCCCTGTACTTGAGATTGTTACGACGCATAAGCAATAAACTTTCCGTTAAGTCAAAAGATAACCAAATCCATGTTTCTGCGCATCACTATAAATAACATAATATCTTGTACCTGCGGAGATAACCAAAATAGATGACATATTCAACCGATGCTTCCACTCATTAAAACTCTTTTGATATGCTTCACTCCATATAAAAGAAGAATTATGTCGTACTAACTTCATTATCAATTGAATAATAATCGAGAAACATTTCCAGTTGAAAACCAGTTCAATCTTTTGTAGATCCACTTCTATTCCAAAACCTGACACCACGTGTCCCAACAATACCATATGTTCTAGCAAAAACTCACCTTTACTCAACTTAGCATAGAGTTGTTCATCTCGCCAAACTTAAAATACTGACGTTACAGTAATCAAGAGACTCTTGAAACTGATCAAACAAGTCTTCGATTCTCGATAATAAATATTTATTCTTCACTGTCACTTGATTCGACATTCAATAGTGTATATAAAGTCGCAATGTGCAGTCTTTCTTCTTCAAATATGATATCGGTGCACTCCAAGATGAAACACTGGGTCATATAAATCTCCTACCAGACAACTCTTGTAACTGATTCTTAAATTCTTGAAACTCTAATGAAGACGGTTGATAAGTAGAAATAAAAATAAATGCAGTGCTCAATAGAGAAATATGTCTCCTGATAAGGTGAAAATCCAGATAAATCTGCACTTCCAATAAATCAAAAAGCCGATCTAGATAATATAAGAAAACCTAGAACAATATATTGATTACCGTAAAATATCACTCGATCCCGTCTCGATGGTTATTACCATTTCTTTTACTTGACAAGCTACCTTGGTTCGATGAAGTGAAAACCAATCTATACTCATAATAATATCAAAACTTGTGTATGAACAAGAGAATCAATATCCGCTGGAAGCTCAATTGAATTAACTCGCAACACGTTCTCTAGAAAACCGTGTATATTGAAATAATGCTAGCTCATAATCAACAAACATAGTTCCTTGATTAAAGACAAAACCTTCTCTGCTTCTTATCACAATACACTTCTTTGCATATATTTAGCATTGAGTTCTCTAGAAAAATCGTCTGAACTGAATACCAGAGGTTGTATCATAGCTTGTGGGACTGTTTCCCACCAAGAGTAAGTATTGCTTCAAAGAAGAGAAACTGTGTAATCAAAGTGCTCTTCTGACATACAACTCATCTGATTGAACACATGTTCTATCACTTTTAACTATATCTCAGCCTCAGTCAGATTAGTCTCATAAAATCAACAACTTCTACTTTTCCGAGCTCTTTAAATTTTCTACCTCTTTACCTCATCATTGGTCCATGTACCAAAAATCCCAATATGATGCAGCATGTATATGAGATGTTTCTACAATTAATTGATGATGCAGGGCGGCTGACCCTTCTCTCCTCGGTGACACATGTTCATGATAATACAAATGCAAATGAAACTTATAACCAAAATGTATCATATGATATACATGAATGCTATGTCCCAGCGGGATTCTATCCCCGCTCTGATACCACCTAAACTGTCACACCTCAACCCTTATTGACTTATGCACTTACTATAAATAAATTCAAAATTTAGAATAAATAATCCAATGTCAAGTAAATAAAACACACATATTATATAATTTCAAAAATCAACATTTATCAAGTACATATTTCAAAACATTCTAAAAACAGTGGGACCCTCTCACCACTCTATATACTACACATTTATCTACATGCAAAAATGATGAGGAGGAGAAGGTTGCCAAAAATGCGTCAGCCGCCGACCCTGATAACATGTGGAGTTCCTATGATTCACGTTGAACCAAAAGGTTCACTGATATCTTATTCCTGAAAAATATTAGTGGTTTATATGAGCCACAACTCCGTGTATATAAACCTTACCTTTAATTTCACACACAAATATCAAACACATTCTTTCACCAACATATATCACCAGAAGTAATAAATATCATAAACAATTTAATATTCATATGCATATGCCTCTCCGTTCTTTTTATTATTCTGTGACAGATCAAGCCTGGTATCTGCCCGGGATTTCCATTGTATACGACCCGAAGGTCCCTTTTTTTTATCATTTGACCTTTCCACGAAGGTCCCTCTTTTATTTGACCTTTCCACGAAGGCCCCTCTTTGACCTTTTTGAGGCCCCTTTCCACGAAGGCCCCTCTTTGATTTGACCTTTCCACGAAGGTCCCTCTTTGCATATTTTCTTTGACCCGTAGGTCCATTATCATTGTATATGACCCGTAGGTCTATTTCCATTGCCATTAATATCAGATCCAGGGCAAGACTGTCACATATCCTCTTTAATCACATGATTCAAATGATTCCAATATGATATATCAAACATATCCATTGCACAAATTACATATCCATATATTCCATCAATTAACTCCAATACTATAGATAAACATATCTATTGCACAAATCACATATCCACATCATATTACACCATCAATATCAAATAACACATAATCATTTCAAGCTCACATCATATAATTCAAATATTCATTCCAATTTAACACATAACAATCAATCACATAAAATATGTAAAATTAAAAGTGTGATTTATACACACCTGAATCAAACATATCCATTGCACCAATTACATAACCATATATTCCATCAATTAATTCCAATACTATAGATAAACATATTCATTGCACAAATCACATATCCACATCACATTTCACCATCAATATCAAATAAGACATAATCATTTCAAGCTCACATCATATAATTCAAATATTCACTTCCATTTAACACATAGCAATCAATCACATAAAATATGTAAAATTAAAAGTGTGATTTATACACACCTGAATACAACAGATAACTCATATTCTGAATTTGTCTCCTAGTCAGTTTCTCAATCCTGGAATCCGAGAGCGGCAATTCTATTTCATTTTAGTACATAACTGTATAAAATATTTTTACTTTTTGATCTACATTTCTAACTCTAATTTTATTTTCTGTGTTATTTTTTTCCTTTTTCTTTTTCCTTCAGCTAACTCTCATCTCTTACTTATATATAATGTCAGCTTAACATGGTTACTCACCTAACTAATTTTTAAAGAAAGACACGTAAATATGTAAAACTTGAAACGTGTTATACCATAAAATTTTGTACTGCGGCTTAAAAAAATATTCATTTAATTAGTAACATATAATAATATAAAAAGAAGTCCAAACACTTATCTATTTCTAACACTTTACAAGGAATATATTATACATATACATGCTTTACGTAAAATTATTTTATGCACATATAGGTATACTCCACTTACACTTTAACATACTCCCAAGAGCATCAACCAAACATATTTATATAATATTAGCAGGCAAACAAATTTTAATACCCATATATACACAAATATCATTTAATTAACTATATTAACTAATCACAACTATTAAATAATACTCATTTATATAATCTACACCGTATATACTCCCATGCACACTTTTATACTTCTTCTTTTTATTTTTAATATTTATATAACGTTTATATATATACATATTTTACATATAATATTTAATATATAACAATATAAATACGAAATGATAAATAAAAATATGTGAATATGCAAAATGATGCATGTTTCAGGTTTGGGATGTCACACTCTAGCTGTAGGTTGACAAACAACGCATTCATAAGAAATGCTTGGCAGACTAAAACTAAGACATAATCTAACTAAGTAAATCACCACAATATTTGAAATTCTGAATGGTAAAGCTAATTTGTTTTGCAAGCTTGATAGCTCAACGATTCTATATCCAGAGTAGTCTGCTAAGCAGATTCTTCTATAATCTAGATATTGGTTTTGTTTAAGAGAAGATAAAATAAACAGTGGGAAGACAAACCATGAAATAAAGTGCAAAGTGAGCATATCCATGGAATAAAATTATAAGAGAAACTTACATGTCACGGACAGTTTGATCAAAAACCTTCTTCACCCCACCCTTGCCTGCGAGATGCTGAATTGGCTAGCTCAATCCTGCGCAGCATGTTATACTTAAATAAACCACAAAAAACTTTTTCTCTGAATTGAATAAAAAATGCAACATTCAAAATGACACAGATCAATTTCTAAAACGATATACCTAATTGACAGAAGAAAAGAGCAAGGAACAATCATAATCAAATAATAATGCAACAAAATACAACAAAAATTTCCCTAATAAATAAACGATTCCTCCCTCCACATAAAATAAAACACAAATTCAGATCTGAAACATCAGCTACAATCAAACACATGACTAATAAGCTAAATTCCACAGATAGATTGCGAAAATTAGATATGGTGCCGTGCAAACGAAACTGAAGATTATGCCATTAATTATCACAAAATAGCGGAGCAATTTCATTAATCGTAGATTAGCAAATGCAATCAAAATGCAGAAACCTCCCTCCCACCATACCCCAAAACTTTTAATCAATTTTTAAAACAAAAGGGACAGCTCTTTATAAATTCCAACTAAATAAATTGAGAGCATACCTGATAAATTTACTGCCTCTTTATCTTTGCTAACCTCCTATTCATTTAAATATGGAAAACTAATCTCCACTAATAAAAAAAATATGAGAAATATTAAAATTATATATTTATTAAAATTAATTTCTGAATTTTATATTAATTACATTTACATCCCTTCAACATAAAATGATTATTCAAAACCTCTCAAAACTCCTCTTTTATATATTGTATAGATTAAAAGAAGTTAGATTTAGAAAAATGAAGCTTTTAGAAAAAACAACTTTAATAGATTGCATAGTATTGCACCAATTTCCCACTTCAAAAGCTTTTGACCCCATCCCGAATTTGGGCTGCAAGTCCCCTCCACGTCATCATTCCCCTAAATTTAGGGACCCAGGCCACAACTTCATTAACTCCGCAGGCTACAACTCGGGCCACAACTATTCATTTGCACTATTCACAACTACAACCTATTTTACTTGTAAAATAGAATACGTTGAACAATTAAAATCGGCAAAATTCATTGTTCAGTCGAAAAATAAAAAATTACAACATTGAAATTTAAAAATTCTAAAAAAAAAAATTAAAACATAAGTCAATTGCGGTTCAAAATTTCTTCAATTAGATCAGCTTGGATGGAAGTTGTGGTATTTATATATAAATTTTTGAATTTTATAAAAAAAAATAAAAAATTATGAAGTAGAGTCCCGGTCCGGCCCGAACCCCAAATAAGGCGGGGCCGGGACTCTTTGTGGCACGGCCCGTAACAATTAACCCTAGGCCGGGACGGGACTCGGAAGCGGGCCAGGGACGCAACTGCGTCCTCGGGAGCGTCCCGAGCCGTGACTCTCCTCCCTCCAACGCTGATTTCGGGCCGGGACTCGCGAGTTGCGGCCCGGCCCCGTAGCGTTAAGGAAGCTCTTAGAACTGTGACAATATGAAATTATGACCCCACACTACGGCCATCTACTAGATAGTATTTCATTGCATTTAATATTTCATTACTCTCTCTATTTATTTATTAGGACTTCATTAATATTTTAGAAACTAGAGCTACCTCACACCTTTTCTTTTATAGTGAGTGTAAAATATTCGAAGCTAGAAACTGATAATTAAGCAGAATCTATCAAGAATGATGACAATCCCAACAAATCAATACACCATACCAAAATAAGAACATGGTACTTATAATCAAAATAAAACACAAAAAAACAATTAAGAAACAACAAAATTACAATAATATCGTGAGATTTATCTATTGATTTTAGAAAATCCTTGCTAAAATAAATCAGGGAATTTTCCTCTCACATTCACCTATGAGTATAAGCAATGTGAAAAGACACTTTTGTTTGATCAATCATTTATTCATTGACTTCAAATGTAAAAATAATCAGTGATAAATAATTTTGAAATGACAACAAAATCATTTATTTTCAGCCAAAATATGTCAGGAACTTTTTAAATGAATTATGGGAATTGAGAAGTCAAATTTATAGCACAACATTTCAAAGTACTTAAATTGGTTTCCTAAAATAATAAAATTCGCAGTTCCCTTCATGCCTAAGACTATATATATAGTAATCATTGTATGTTCTCATTAATCCTACTGTTTTTACATGTGGCTCAAAAATTAGCTTCTATATTTTTGTAGAGAAATAATTATACTCCTTTTATTTTATGGACAACATGATTACATGACTATGATATGTACATAGGTCAATATAAATATTTATTGTGTCACATCATAGGTTTGTGGGATGTGATCTATTAACATAAATCTAGAACACAAAAGCATTGCTGTATACTTTTATAAAATTTTGGATAAATAATTACCTGAATTATCTCCTAAATAATCTAGATACACTTAGATCCTTTTCAAATATGCTCTCATTTTGAATCTAGATAAATAGACACATCTTATTGATATCTCATTCCAACTAAAGATTAACATGTGAGCTTCAAATTCATCCTTTGACAAATTACAAAATCGAGGAGTTTATAGTAAATAAACATTGAAAAGAAAGTTTGCTTTATCAAAAGATGTAACCATAGTGAAAGAGAGGAAAATTTGTGTAATAAAGTGGCTCCAAACAATGGGTGAAAAAATCAACTTCCAAAGTACTATGACAAATGTCAAATCGATATCTCATACACCTAAGCTTTTGGCATTTATTTCTTCAATTTTCTTATTATTTTTCCATATAAAGTTTTGAATTTGGGAGAATTATTTGTCCAACTGAAAATGAAATCTCAACGCAGTATATTACTTCTCCACGCCACGTTCGTGTCCATGCAAAATGTGTTTTGTACAAAAATATAAAACTAGGAAATCAGTTATAAAGAAAAAATGAAAGCAACTGATTAGTTAAATAATTTATAATTTACTAGTTTATGCACATGTCAAATCTCTACCATGCATAGCAACAAAAGGGAGACCCCAACAATTTCTGGAAAAAATAGGGGAAAAAATTAAGGGATATTTTAGTAATTTTACTTTTTATTAATAAATAAATAGTACTAGTAGTATTATGAAAATAAATAGTACTATAATTTTTTTTATCAATCGTAATTTTACCGTCATGTTTTCATTTTTTTCGAATTCGAATTGGTTCGAATTCTTAGGTACATGTTTTCCTTATATTTCATATCTAAATGAGTTACCTACCCTATCAAACATGCTTTTAACTATATTAGCAGATTATCATTTAGCACTCTATCTCAATCACAATTGTTTTATTTTGATGACGCAGATAGATACCTACAGATATTCATGAAAGTATAACCATAATTTTTTATTGGGCCCCGTCGTATAAAGCCCGGCTTGTCCACAAATCAATGTATTTATTTAATGTTTAGAAATTTATGAATTTGAATGGTCAGATTTTGCAGAGCGCAAACAAATATGGGAGTGTTCACTTCTTCTATAATGGCTAATTAATTACAAAATGAAGTTAATAATTGAGAATTAACCAACTCCCAAATTTATAACATAGGAGTGCATGATGGTGAATGGTGAATGGTGAAGAACTTCCAGATCCGTAAAGTTTCAGCCTCTTGCTAACCGCAGAGCCTCACCGTTCCTTGATGTTTTTCAGGTTTTTTTTTTTTTTTGATATAGAGACAGAGATCGATCCGTACGGAGGATCGAACCTGCTCTGATACCATGTTGAAAAGTAAAATTCGAAAAATACAATTGAAGAACTCTTGAAGACTACATTGTGATTGATCTCTGATTCAATCGTTGTGACACAAAACAACTAGAGTGAAGTGTGTATCTGATTCAAACTTTTTTGTTCATGAGTAAGACTATCTAGACTAATTACCAAATTGTCAAAATATTTTTTATTGAATATATTATTGTAAACTATGTCATTGATTAATTTTGTTTGGCTCCCTAGAGAGCATTTTATAAGAGCTGATTGGAGAAAAGCTTTCTTCTTTAGTGTGATAACAGCATATAAATGTATTCTTTTTATCTCATTTTATTAACATGTGTATTCTTACATTTATTCCTCATTTTTTACTTTGTATATATATATAGGGTTTGACGAATATGTTACTCACACCATGCACATCCAAATTTAGCTCAACTCTGGTATGAATATAGTAGTATTAGCTAATTTTCATTACTTTTCTAGATAATATAATTAAGTATTCCTCATAATCATATCGATATTTGTAGTGTTTATTTCCTGAAAATTTGGTCTCAAATATCCAAACCCCGTTATTTTTAATCGAATCACCATTTGACTCATATCAGGTATGTGTAATCTTATAATGTAATAAACATTTGACTCATATCAGCGAGTTCCAGGAGATAGACATGCTCAACGACTTGCCATGGAACTGCACCGGCGACGACCAACCTACTTTGGAGAAAAAGTGTAGGGATTATATGCATCATTAGATGCCATGAATTGATAGCCCGTGAATTTGAATTTCTATTTCCAGTTATGAATGAAGGCATAAAATTTTCGGTTAAATTCAGATTCATAATTACAATTTAAGTGATGGTTGGTTAAATTTGACTTATTAATTACAAGTTAATTGACGGTGATAACTGATAATGTAGGTTACGAGTTATGAAATGAATTAAGTAGGCGATATGACATGTATAAAAGCAAGATGTTGAAACTATATTAAGTATCTTAGAAGCATGAGTCCTCAAAACTCAGTCATGGTGATGGTGATGGTGATGGTGATTATGATAAGTAGTTTGGTTGTGATGAGTGTCGATCTGAAAGAGTGCTACAAGATTTGGGTTGATGAATGTAAATTTAGGCTGCTGAAAGAGATATGCAACTTTTATAATGATTTCCCTCGGGATGTTTGTTGTTATCTCCTTCAGGATTCGGCGAACTCAGAATGCTACTTTGCGATTGTTGATGACTTAAAAAATAATTACCCTTGCCAACACCCAGACGTGGCTAGCGCTAGAGCTACAACCATACTTGGTTATTGTCTAGGCTGATACTCCTATAATATATCACAAACTTTATTTAATAATTGTATTATTATGGATACAAATTGTTTATTCTATTGGTGATCAAATTATATAAAATTAATTACTTAAAACCAATGTCTTTTTATCTTATGAGCTAATCTAGTACTCGTTGTTGAAAAAAAAAAAGAAGATTATATAACCAAAGATTATCATACCTACTGCCAATAAAATAGTACTATGTATACATTCACAATATGGTCAAATCAAAATACTGATTCAAACCAAATGAGTAGAATTGTATGACTCATAGCCCATTTAGCCTCTTTATTGACAGACCCATATTTAGCTCAATTCTGGTATGAATATAGTAATATTAGCTAATTTTCATTACTTTTCTGGATAATATAATTAAGTATTCCTTATAATCATATCTATATTTGTAGTGTTTATTTCCTGAAAATTTGGTCTCAAATATCCAAACTCTGTTATTTTTAATCGAATCAGCATTTGACTCATATCAGGTGGTATGTGCAATCTTATAATGTAATCAGCATTTGACTCATATCAGCAAGTTCCAGGAGATAGACATACTCAATGACTTGCCACGGAACTGCAGTGGCGATGACCAACCTACTTTGGAGAAAAAGTGTAGGGATTATATGCATCATCAGATGTCATGAATTGATAGCCCGTGAATTTGAATTTCTATTTTTAGTTATGAATGAAGGCTTAAAATTTTCAGTTAAATTCGGCTTCATAATTACAATTTAATTGATGATTGGTTAAATTTGACTTATTAATTACAAGTTAATTGATGGTGATAACTGATAATGTAGGTTACGAGTTATGAAATGAATTAAGTAGGTGATATGACATGTATAAAAGCAAGATGATGTAACTATATTAAGTATCTTAGAAGCATGAGTCCTCAAAACTCAGTCATGGTGATGGTGATGGTGATGTTGATTATGATAAGTAGTTTGGTTGTGATGAGTGTCAATCTGAAAGAGTGCTACAAGATTTGGGTTGATGAATGTAAATTTGGGCTGCTAAAAGAGATCTGCAACTTTACTAATGATTACCCTCGGGGTATTTGTTGTTTT
Organism: Salvia hispanica; assembly: GCF_023119035.1. Taxonomy (NCBI): domain Eukaryota; kingdom Viridiplantae; phylum Streptophyta; class Magnoliopsida; order Lamiales; family Lamiaceae; genus Salvia; species Salvia hispanica. Next base: position 22,863,602 of record NC_062966.1, read on the forward strand.
CTCCTTCAGGATACGGCGTATTGGGAATGCTACTTTGCAATTGCTGATGACTTAAAAAACAATTACCCTTGCCAATACCCAGACGTGGCTAGCGGTAGAGCTTCATCCGTATTTACTCATTGTCAAAGCTGATACTCCTATAATATATTTCAAACTTTATTTAATAATTGTAATATTATAGATACAAATTGTTTATTTAAATTATATAAGATTAATTACTTAAAACCAATGTCTTTTATCTTATTATCTAATCTAGTACTCTATTTTAGTTGTTGAAAAAAAGAGAAGATTACGTAACCAAAGATTATCATATCTACTACCAATAAGATAGTATTATGTATTGGATTGCTACTGATTTAGTATTTAAATGTTGCACTGGGAATGTTCGATGAAATACTTGAGTCTTGACCGTCGGTCCATGCCGATTGGGCTGAAAAAATACAAAATGAGTAGAATTGTATTAGCCCATTTAGCCTCTTTATTGACAAGCCCATATTTACAGGCCATTTATTTCGACTACATCTCATGATGGGTAATCAAAATTCTTAGTATTTCAATTGTCAATTATAGTACATATTAAGTTTTCTTATAATCTTGTCTTTGCATAATATTTGAATTTGATTTCAGATTTTTAGAATGTACTATTTCTGAAGACATGGGAGGGACTAGTGATAATTCGTCAAGAAGATTATCATCATTTCGTGTTATATTCGCAATATTATAGACAAACAACTCAATTTGCAAAATAAAGCGAGTTTCATATTTTATGATGCATTTTTCTCTTAAGTAATTTACTAGCGAACCTGCTTTTTGATTTATATCATCAATTAAATTAGTCAATTTGTGTGATATATAAATTTGTGTTTTCATTGTGGGATTTACATGACCGGTATTTCAAAGAGCAATGTCCAATTCATCGACATGATACATTCCTATCTTATTAATTGCAATTAGACACTATAAAACCCATTTCGAAAAATAAATAAATAAAGTCTATCAGTGTAGTGGAGACATAAGTAGTTAACTTTAAGACAACAAATTTAACATTAAAATTGTTAGATTTAGTGCAATGAGTGATAGATTGCAAAAGTGCACTAAAAACTGTCGTGTCCAAATAAACATTTATATACACTTCAAAAAAAAGTATATACAACTTCGAAATTAAAAATAAAGTTCTCTTTAAATCAGTGTATTTCCTTTATGAAAAAAAACAAATAAATACACATATTAGTGCAACACTAATAATTTCTGCCCATGAAACATAAATCCAAAAATAAAGTGCCCCTATTTTAAGGTACAAGTGGAAGTGTGTGGGACTTAAGTCTAAACATCACTAGTAAAATAAAATAAAAAGCCCTTTATCAGCTTTAGTAAAGCAAATAGAGCAATAAAAAGCAAAACTAGCATATTACTCCATTATTAGTATTAAAAAATTTTAGGTCTTGTAAGATTCCATTATTTAGTGTCACAATAAAATGTGTTGGGAGGTATTTAAGTTAATTTCAATTTGACCAACCTTTAAATATAATTACAATTGATAATATTGTTACTATGATTTATGTTTTTGGACGATTGACATAAATCATGTGTTACAATGTCAATTTACATGACATAATATGCATAGATGGGATCGATAGCCGATCACACACTCATCCACTACTAGAGTTTGTGGTTCAAATTTATTAGCTAGTAGTACTAATAGATTAAAATATGAAATGGTTCAATGTTGTTCATGGATTAAAGACTAGTGTCCGAACTTCTCCATCTCAACGTGATCGACAACCAATGATGGAGATATCACACCCAATCGATGAATTGATATTCTCCCTCCGTCCCAAGATATTAGACTCGAATACCACATTGGGGTGTCCCAATATATTTGAGTCATTTTTATTTACGGTAAAAATTTACTCTACTACCAACTCCACTTACACCACTAAACAACACCTCCTAAATTCTTGTGTCCAAAAGAAAGGGGGCTAATATCTTGGGACGGAGGAAGTATATCCTCTTTAAATTCTTAAATCCAAATGCAACATTTAATGATTTAATATGTAAATCTCAGTAGACGACGAACTTTAATTTACCACACTATTGCTGATAATAATGCATCAATTGATGTTAAGATATTGCTAATAAAGGTGACAAACTTTTGTGTTAATGTTTAAGATTTGTGGATAAATTAAACTTAACAATTCAATGTGGATCAATTATATCCTAAGTGGATATAAAGTATTGATATTTAAAGTACTCTCCGTATGTTCAATTAATTAGGGTGTGATTGGTTTTTAGATAAGAGGATATGCAAAATGTGTTGTTGCATATGCACAACTTTTGAATTATTTGAATTTTGTTTGGTTGCATTTCATAATGTACAATTATCCCATTTGTGATGAATTAAAGTACAACCCACAAAAGTTTCTTTCCAATAAATCCAGTAAACGATAATCATATATAGCAAAAACAAATAAAAAACAGAAAATCCACAAAAAATTAATAATTAAATCAAAATTCTTAACTACGTCAATTGGTATTTTCGATAATTTAAATGTATATACCATTCATATATCATCTGCTAGAAACTCTAATTATTAATGGTTTTGTCAAGATTAAAAACGTTTGAGTTATTACAAATGGAGTATTAAACATCATGAATATTCGGAAGTTATAGGCATAGGAATCCTGAGGAATCATGAAGTATACTTGGTTGTCTGTGTATCACATAGTATTTCATAAAATAAAATATAATAAAAGCAATGAAAGTAAGACTTTTAATTTTGTACATTCTAAAGAGTTCAATAATTGAGCACTAACCCCCACCAACACTCCAACTTTTTCTTACTTTTCTTTGGGTAACTTTGTCATTTTCATAGACTTTGCTTTGCATTTTGTCTAGAATGTCATTATTTAACCACAATATAACTTGTTAGTATAATATAGATTTAAATAAAATTACTTCATTTTTTAGTAATATAGCAAGAATCATTTAGCTCAACTAAATAGTTGCTATTATATAAATTTAGATAAACTTTTTATAGTCTGGCCGCAATTGGCGGAACAAGAACATTGTTTTAGAAGTAGATTTATTAAGCAAAATAGTTTGCAGTACAAAGTGAACGAATAAAGAAGAAGCATTTATTTTACTATAACAATAGGTGTATTTGAAAAAAAATAAATAAAGCGATATCATTTAACTAGTATATTTTTTGAAAAAAAAAAGTTCTAAAATCAGGCTACGATCGTGACATTTCCAGTTGATTTTAAGCGGCCGCCTCCTCCCGATCCCCTAATTGCTACATAGCTTTAATTTATTTTATTTCTCTATTTAATGTAGCAATTAAATTGATCAAAACCTAATTACTAAAATCTGTACGCCACTATGCATACACCTGTAATTATTTGAAAAAAGTAGTATATACTTTAATGTTTAATCTATTGAATGAAGTCACATCAATCCACCTTTCAATATTTCTATTTATTTTGACATTCATAATTTCATAGTTAATTACTCACATAGTATGGATTACTAAACACGCATTCGAATGTCTATATATGTGTCGGTATATTTCACGATCAACTTAGCTATCATAACTATTAATTACACAATTAACAAGATGTTATTGATAAAATAGTATTTCGTCTGAAGTTTGTCGTTTGAATTATTACATATTAATCATTATTAACTTTTAACAGTATGGACAAACCCCCAGTTAATGTAGTACTACATTTTTGTTATTAAATTAAATCAGTCATCTTTTTTTTCATTCATGTCATCTTTATATCATCACTAATTATTGTGTTACATAATATTTACATTTTTTAAATAATATAACCATAATTGAGGATTCAAACTTTAGAAAGAGTTGATAAGAAATTTAATAAACTAAACTGTAATTCAAGATTGGTGCATATTGTAGTACTGGAGTGGAAGGTGTGGAGTTATTAGAGAAAATAAAAGGATTTAGATTTTAAAAATGAAGCTTTTAGGAAAAGCAACTTTAATAGATTGCATAGTATTGCACCAATTTCCCACTTCAAAAGCTCTTGATTTTTTAGAACTGTGACAATATGAAATTATGACCACACACTACTGCAATCTACTATAGTATTTCATTGCATTTCGTATTTCATTGCTCTATTTATTTATTAGGATTTCATTAATATTTTAGAAACTAGAGCTACCTCACACCTTTTCTTTTATAGTGAGTGTAAAATATTTGAAGCTAGAAAGTAGAAACTAATAACTAAGCAGAATCTATCAAGAATGATGACAGTCCTAACAAATCAATACACCATACCAAAATAAAAACATACTAGTACTTATAATCAAAATAAAACACAAAAAAAACAATTAATAAACAACAAAATTACAATAATATCATGAGATTCATCTATTGATTTTAGCAAAAATTTGATCTCACAACACATAACATATTCAAACAACGCTAAATAAAACACAAAGTCCTTGCTAAAATCAGGGAAATTTCTTCGCACATTCACCTATATGAGTAGAAGCAATGTGAAAAGGGACTTTTGTTTGATCAATCATTTATTCATTGACTTCAAATGTAAAAATATCAGTAATAAATGATTTTGAAATGACAACGAAACCAATTATTTTCAGCCAAAATATGTCAGGAACCTTTTAAATGAATTATGGGAATTGAGAAGTCAAATTTATAGCACAACATTTCAAAGTACTTAAATTGGTTTCCTAAAATAATTAAATTCCGCAGTTCCCTTCATGCCTAAGACTATATAGTAATCATTGTATATTCTCATGAATCCTACTCTTTTTACATGTGGCTCAAAAATTAGCTCCAATATTTTTGTAGAGAAATAATTATACTCCTATTATTTTATGGACAACATGATAACATGACTAAGATATGTACATAGGTCAATATAAATATTTATTGTGTCACATCATAGGTTTGTGGGATGTGATCTATTAACATAAATCTAGAACACAAAAGCATTGCTGTATACTTTTATAGGAATAAAATTTTGGATAAATAATTACCTGAATTATCTCCTAAAATAATCTAGATACACTTAGATCCTTTTCAAATATGCTCTCATTTTGAATCTAGATAAATAGACACATCTTATTGATATCTCATTCCAACTAAAGATTATCATGTGAGCTTCAATTCATCCTTTGACAAATTACAAAATCGAGGAGTTTATAGTAAATAAACATTGAAAAGAAAGTTTGCTTTATCAAAAGATGTAACCATAGTGAAAGAGAGATAAATTTGTGTAATAAAGTGGCTCCAAACAATGGGTGAAAAAAGCAACTTCCAAAGTACTATGACAAATGTCAAATCGATATCTCATACACCTAAGCTTTTGGCATTTATTTCTTCAATTTTCTTATTATTTTTCCATATAAAGTTTTGAATTTGGGAGAATTATTTGTCCAACTGAAAATGAAATCACAACGCAGTATATTACTTCTCCACGCCACGTACGTGTCCATGCAAAATGTGTTTTACAAAAATATAAAACTAGGAAATCAGTTATAAAGAAAAAATGAAAGCAACTGATGAGTTAAATAATTTATAATTTACTAATGTATGAACATCTCAAATCTTTACCGTGCATAGCAACAAAAGGGCGACCCCAACAATTTCTGGAAAAATAAAGGGAAAATTTTTAAGGGATATTATAGTAAATTTACTTTTTATTAATAAATAAATAAATAGTACAAGTAGTAGTAATTAGTATTATGAAAATATGTAGTATAATTTTTTGGATCGATCGTAATTTTACCGTCATGTTTTCATTTTTTTCGAATTCAATTCGAATTGTTCGAATTCTTAGGTACATGTTTTCCTCATAAAATTCCGTCTCTTAATACGTTATCTACATTATCAAACATGTTTTTAATTTGTATTAGCAGCGTGTCATTTATCACTCTATCTCAATCGCAATCGCTTTAATTTCATGACGCAAATAGATATCTACATATGGTCATGACAGTAAAACCAGAATATTTTATTGGGCCCGATCGTATAAAGCCCGGCTCATCCAAGAATCAATGTATTTATTTAATGTTTGGAAATTTATGAATTGAACAAATATTACGAATTTATTTTTATTTTTAAGAATTTAATAGTACGAAATGAACCATGAACGCTTTTAGACTAATAGGGGTACTGCAGTAGGTGATGCATAAGAAGAACATAATTAATTAAATAAAGATTCAGAGTAAATAATTGAGGTATGTATATATGGAATATTACTACGAATAAAGTCAAAGATTTGAAGAAGTACTCTCCAATGAAACTACTCAATATGATTGATTTTGTACCTTTCGTTGAATGGTCAGATTTTGCAGAGCGCAAACAAACATTGAGTATTCACCTCTTTTATATAGGCTAATTAAGCATAGTAAAATGGAATTAATAATAATTGAGAATTAACCAAGCTCCCAAATTTATAACATAGGAGTGCATACTTTTGTCTAGGTTGTAAAGTTTAGGTTCGAGAATCTCTATGACATTTCTTAAGTTAAATTTTGCTTAATTCAGTTAGCTGAACGCATCAATCTCGTGTGTTTCTTGGTGGATAGTTTGTTATTCTTTTGTCGTTCTTAGACTTTTTCCGTTTCAACTCAAACTTTATTTTACTATGCTCACTTATTCTTTATTTCGATTACATTTCTTATATCGCATTGCAATAAATTTAACTCGAATTTATGTGTTGTGTATGGTCTAATTAATTATTTTCATTGCTCCTATGTTCATAGATTATTCTTTCATTTTATCGAAAAATAAAATTTCTTAAAATTTAATTATAATAAAAAATAATTAAATAAAAAAGTGGCAGCTCGGCAAGAGATACACTTTACCTAAGTGGAATCAAGACAGGTCAGTCAGTGATTTGCCTTTGTCGTATCCCACTAGTTAAAGCAAATTTTCCCCACCAGAATTTTATGCATATTCATGCAGCCAACTACTTTAATAAATTTATCATGCTTATAATTTAAATCTAAATCTAATTTTCCTTATTCTTATACTCCTATAATTGATGGTTCTCCACTAATCAAATTACTGTGAATAGCTAACGAAATTCGAATTTTAAGTCACATAATATTCGAAATAAAAATATCTAACGAAATTCAATCTTTTTTAATAATTCATGAATTGGATCTTTAATAGTTAAAACTTACTCCCTCCGTCCCTGATAATTTGACCCAGTACTCCATTTTTGGATCGTCCCACATAATTTGTCTCATTTCACTTTTACTATTTTTGGTAGTGAACCTCATATTCCACTAACTCATTTCTACTCACATTTTATTATAAAATTAATACTTTAAAAGTAGAACTCACGCCCCATCAACTTTTTCAACTCACTTTCCATTATATTTCTTAAAACTCGTGCCGGGTCAAAGTATTCCAAATTATCTGAGACGGAAAAAGTAAAAGATTGAGTAGGTAGAAATCTTCTTCCTTTTTCCATTGTTATATTTATATTCCGAAGTTTTTCTATTTTTATTATTCCATAGCTCATAAAACATTTGACTTTAACGTTTTTAGTATATTAAAAAAATCACCTTTTCAGATTTGAGCAAATGATTTCACAAAGCAAAAACACAACTTTGTTTTTTTAATATTTTTCCCACATATATTTTCCCTCTTTATTTCAACTAAATTCGGCATTATTGCATGTACACTAACACCATGCACCAAAATCCAAAATCATCAACCGAAAAAAAAAAAAAAAAAAAAGCCCCAAACATTTCTGAAAAAAAAAAAAAAAAAAAAAAAAAAAAAAAACAGTCAATACGAAAGCGGCGATTTGCAGGTCTGCCGCTTCAAATCGCTGTAGAACTTCATGATAAACCTCTCCGCCGCCTCATCCACGTGATTATCCTCCTCCGCATTGCACAGCGGGAACGGCGAGTCCGTGATCCGCAGCTGCCGCACCATCGGGCTCGGCCCGAACCCCGGCAGCGCCGGCGACGCCACCTCCAGCGCCGCCGCCAGCGCCGCCGCGTCGATCGGCGCGGCGCGCTTTCCCCGCTTGAAGGAGGGGAAATTGAAGGCGGGGCTGGTGCCGCAGCTGAACTCGTACTCCTTGATCGGCCGCGCCGCCGCGGCGCCGTGGTGGAAAATTAGGTTTTGGATGGCGGCTTTTCCGGCGATTTTGCCGCGCTTCATCATCAGGCTGAGATCGGCGAGGAGCTTCGCCTTGGAGATGCCTTTCCGCAGCATGAAGTAGAGAACTCGGACGATTTTCCAGAATTTTTTGGCTATGATTGGCAGATTTTGCTCCATTTTTCTGTTTTTGAAGAGGAGATGAAGTGTTTGATCGAATGATTGTGTGAGAGGGGAGATGAGTGGTATTTAAAGAGGGAGATGGTGGGCTTTGGTGGGTTGTACGCGAAGGGTGGGCGCTTTGGAGAGTTGTACGTTGGGGAAAGTGAGGTAAGGTTGCACGGAACGTTAAAGTTGTTGTACTCCTACATAATTATTTGGTGATTAATAATGGGAGTACCTGTGGTTTGGAATATTTTTGGTACTATTATTATTATTGAGTTTTGAAATAAAAAGTTATAGGACGTTACGTACATTGTGGATCATACATTTCATGTGTCTACTTTCTTGATTCAGGTACTCATATGACTAGAAGTTATAGAATATAGTCCATTTTATGCAAATATAGTTTACAATTTTATTACTAGAAGTAAATAGGTGACATATATATGGAAAAGATTTATTGAGAAAAATATTATGGCAGACATAATACTTCCTCCGTCCGCCATTAGGAGTCTCATTTATAGGTGACACGTGTTTTAAGAAATGTTAAGAAAAGTGAATGGAAAAAAGTTAGTGAAATAGGAGTCTCACTTGTATATAATAGTTTTAAATGAAACGTGAGTGACATGAGTTAGTAGAAGGTGTGACCTTATTAACATTTATGGTAAAAATAAACCGGGACTCCTATTCATGGACGGACTAAAATGGAAAAGCAAGACTACTATTTGCAGACGAAGAGAGTACAAGATTGGTATATGCTATGTTTTCTAAAATTAGTTTGATTAATACTAACTTTTAGGAGATTTAAATTATTGATAAAGGGTTTTCACATAACAATTTATATATAATTCGGATTGATTTTGATGGGCCGATAAAAGAAAATAGCTACTACCTCTGTTCCTGAAAGTTTGTCACAGGTTACCATTTCGGTCTATCCCTGAAAGTTTTCACAATTCACTTTTTACTATTTTTAATAATGAACCTCATATTCCACTAATTCATTCCTACTCACATTTTATTATAAAACTAATATTTCAAAAGTAGGATCCACATCCTAGCTACTTTTTCAACTCATTTTTCATTACATTTCTTAAAACTCGTACCGGGTCAAAGTATGACAATATTTGGGGGACGGAGGTAGTAAAAAATATAATAATGGTTGGGGGCATGGGGCTTAGCCTGCCAGTGGTGAGATCTATTCGTGAGTATTGTTCTCTATTAATCCCTATTACTTTCATTTTTTTCATTTTGTTCATTTAAGTTTGATTCTATCATCTTAAAAAAGATGTCAATATTTTTATAAAATAAAGTTTGATTAATTCTTTGATTCATTTGTTTTTAATTTTACAAAAAATAGGAAAATCTAGTTTTAATTTAATGTAATTTGTCAAATTAATGAAATAAATAATTATTTTTAAAATATTAGAATCAAATTAAATGGAAATTCAAGGAGAAAGAAGCTCATATAAAACATGTAGTACTATACTATAAGGTATAAACCATGTGTGCGTCTCTATTAATGAAAGTATAGTAAGAGAATTAGGACAAATAGTTATTGAATCAGAGTCATGACGACTTCTATTACAACCAAGATTCATAGTGGTGATCAGTTTCTAAATTAACTTCGCGTACACTTGCGAATTAAAAATTAAAACTTCTTAACTTTTAGTTCTATTTTGAAACCTTGAGAGAGCCCATTTCGACTAAAATTTTCGATTATGTTCAATAAATACATCAATTTTAACAAATATATACAATAAGTAAGATATTTTTTAAGCATCTGCTCTTTTCAATGTATGCTGATCATGTTGATGAGTCTAAGCCAATGATATTCAATACTATTACTATTAATTAGCTCGATAGTTTAGTTTGGAGAATACAAAGTTAATGTGTGAAAAAATCATTTAAAATTATATTGTGAGACGTGCTTAAATTTTAACCAAAAATTGAAACACTAAATTGTTAGATTCTAATAATCTCGGAAACCCAAATTACTATAGGAGTATCACGAATCAATCTCAAGTTATTTAATTGTCAGACATTATAAAAATCTGACAGAATGGTCATAAAAAAAGGTTTAAGACATTGAGCCATAAATTCAGAAAATGTCCAGACTATGTTTGAAACTTCTTTATTAGTGGGTTTTCTAATGAACAAGGATTTCAATTTTTTATCCTGTTATATATGTTTTGTATGCATAGATGTCAAAAAAAATTTTATGGTTTAATGAACATAAATTTAGAGGTCACGCCACAGAAGACTCGAATCTGAGACTTTTGGTCTCAGACATTATTAACTTCTCTATCGTTTGGCCAACTCACGTGTTGTCAAACTTTTTTTTAATTACATGTTATGTAGGTAAGTATTATGTGATACATAGGCGAGACACACTGTATTATAATAGGAAAAGTCTTAACATTCCATGTAGATGAGATTCGAACCTGGAGAACTTATAAATCGAGTCTTGTAGTGAAGATGATTAGTAATTAACTAAGGTGATTAACGATAATTAAGTCTATACTTAAAAGTTGATTGATAATTAGCTGTACATTATTGTTTACAAGACAAAATTCTACCTTCGAATCTTGCGTGTCTTTAGAAATATATTCTCTGCAAAAAAAGAGTTTATTTGTTTATATTATCAAAGTGTGGATCAGCCAGTTTGGTCGCGACATTATGAAAATTAATCTAATTAAACATGATTTGTGACTAATTACTTAATTTTGTAACACCTTTAAAATTAACAAAAAGAAATAACTATAATTGAGAGGATTCGCCTTTATTTTTGTCGAAGATCCACTCCCACTGATTAACTAAACATAAAGATTTTATCTGTCTTTGATATCTAACTACTTGCATTATATTAAATGATTTTTTCTACATGTTCTTGTTTCCAATTCTAAGTATATTATTCACGTCATTCGTTACAAACTTACAAGAAATATATAGAAATATCTGTCAAAATAAATTATTTGATGTCTATATATTTTATTTTCCATATCTAAAAACTTCAAATTAAATCATTCTTTTAGTGCAATTAATTTCATCTTAAATATAATGGATTTACATATTAAATGCAATATTTTTAGTATTTTTAATTTTCGCGATAAAAAATCACTCACCCTTTTCATTTATTTTTTTAATATATATTTATAATATTTTTTAGCCATGAAGGTCTGCATGCAAGTGTGAAATTTCAAGTTTTTTCTGACATGTTCATATTTCTTTCAAACCACATGATTATAGACTATAAATAATTAAATATTCCTAGACACAAAAACACATCATATTTTTATCAGAACTTGTTTAATTATCTATTATATCAGGTGTCAACTGGATATTTATTGAGATATTTTTTTACTAAACCTGTCAAGATATTTGAAGATCTAACATGCCAACCCCGAATCGATTGGCAAAGATATATTGCAGTCTACACTTGTCAACAATTAATAAAAAACATATGAAACCAGTAATTTTTAATTTATAGACTTTTTCCATATCTTACAATTTAAAATCGAGAATATTAATTAATTAAAAATAAATTAACATATTATTATATAGTTTCCCTTTTGTAATTATCTAGAAAAAGGTTAGCCTTTTCAAATTAAATACTATATGCAAATTTAGGGGGGAAAAATTAACTTTTCTAGTGAATATTAGCAAAATTATCTTCAAATCAAATTGAAAATCACATTTGAATTCATCATCTTTTTTTTCATGATATATTCTTTACAAATTACAAGGCATATATAAACTATATATGTGGTACTTGTAAGTTGTATCATACGCTTTGGTTTAATATATATCGATATTTACTATTTTCACTCATATGCATCCAATTATGAAATTTAGTCAAGCTCAAATATTTATACATAACTTCATTCCACGAACTTAATAGCACAATTAACATTACCATAGTAATTAATTAGTTTGTTCTGCCATATATAATCATGATCATGTCTGACTGAAATTCAAAGAGAATTAGTATTAATAAATTAATAATAAGGTGGTCCATGATTAATGATTGAAGCTAATTAAATTAGCAAATGTGAATGTATTTGTTGTAGAATGGTTGTAGAAGAGTAGTAGTAGAACAAGTCATAATTGTGTGCTGCCCTTTTTGCCCCACATTTTCCTTTGCCATTAAGTTCTTACCATTCCTAGTAACCAATCACGTCTTCTCACTACATTAATTTTAAATATATGGAAACATTACGCAATGATATTCAAATTTGGGTTGATTGTTAAATCTAGATTTCTTTTTGTGATTTTGACGTACTAATATTCAATGGATTTAGTTAGAGTAGTGCTAAAGCCTAAAAGCACATAATAAGTGTACACATAACTGACATAAGCTATCATCTTATGTATAGTCTAATCGTGTTTATGGGCGAACGGATAAAGAATATTGGTAGCGACTTTATTGATTCAATTTTCTTATAGTCGAATCATTTTCATTTCTTTCTCTAATTTCAACCTTCTTAATTCTTTTTTCGATTATATCGGAAAATTTCAACCAAAATAATAATAAAATAAACAAATTAAAATATATAATGTGGTAGGGCTTAAGCCTCTTCGCCGGTAAAGGTTGTGTCTGCCCTTGGTCGTATGAATCGTGTTAATTATGCCAACAACAGTAAAATCAATTGCGCCAATTGTACGTATCAAAATATATAGATTAATATACTAATTATTTTAAATTTGAAAAAGTAAAAAGTGAACATCAAACATATATATAGTTTATTGATTATGGATATAAAACCAATGTAATTATCAATTTTGGCTATTCTTACATTTTGTAACATAAAACTACTACTAGTAGACTACTTTATAAGACAAATATCAATATACATCCAGCCTTTGATATTTAGTACTGTCACAAATCAATGCATACAGTGAATTTCATTTGCATACCTTCAATAAACGGCATGAGTAATAAATTGAACAAATTATAAATATATTTCAGAAAGAGACCAAAAGATGAGATTAAATGAGTCCAAAAGAGGAGGTTAAATAGAAATGGGCCGGCGTCCACCATTTGGGTTTAGTTACTCCTACACCAAATTCAAATGCTCAAAAAAATTTACTACTTATTTTATAAGTATCTGTTATACTTTGACTCAGCCTTCAAATTTGAAAACGGTAAAGAAAAAGATAATAGGATGTTAGTCTCACTTTTATGTAGTATTTATTTTCGAATGAAATATGAGTTAATTGAGATAATGAACTGTAAGGCATATGCCTCATTTATTAAAAATAGTCAAAAGATTGTGCCATGCACATAATGAAATATGAGATATATGTTTACAAACGGATGGGATACTTTTGTAAATAATGAGAATCATTTGCAGAGCAATAATTTCAATTAAATTCTTTTTTAATTGAAATATGTTGATAATAATCCCTCATTTAATCTATGATCAAAATTATTTTTATTTACATTTTGGTCATGGTAACTCGCAATTCCGAACTATTAATTAGATGAAAAACACTTTATCAGCTAAGTGACACGCTTCATCCTTGAATTATTAAGTTACAAAAAAAAGTATTATAATCCCCACGAGTCCAATTCAACAATAACGAACCAATGTATTTGACTCTATTTTTTTTCCTTTGAATCGTGTGGTCTGTTTTTTGTTAGATTTGGGGTTCATAAGCCCTTACAAATATTATAAATACATCTTAATTGGACGGAAAGTGCTTTAAGGACCAATATACACATGATTAAATATAAAGTTAATTGTGACCATTTTGTGCATAGTATTCCAATCACAAAATAATTATTTTAGAGCCGTTGGAAATTGGGAATCATGATGAATGGAAATTGTACAAGAAATTGAGCCGTTGGTCCTATATGTTTTCCTTAACATTGGAGGTTTCTCACTCCATTACAAGCAATAATTATGCCAAGAAATATCAAGAAAAACATCCAATCTTCTAAAAGACCACCTACTTTGTCTCTATTTTGTCTCTTCGTTTTAACATTTTATACAAAAATGTTCTAATCTAGCGGAACAAGTGAATAGAACATTGAGATATTTTCGTAAAATGTTAAAACAATATGACAATATATATCGAAAATTAACCCTTAATTAATTTTATAATATAATTAGTTAAATCTTAGTTATTTCCTAAAGGATTCACTTTGATTTAATTATTTATATATGCATTAATCAACAATATTCTTAAGACGAAATTATGTGTCTATTACATGGAAAATTGGCGTTGGGGATTTAAATTAAATTACAATTTTTTTTATTTAGTTGGCTCATTACCAAAAATCCTTGACATTAGATGTAGACGCGGTTTATATTATGTTTAAATAATGACTTCATTTTGTTAATTTGCAGCACTCGAAATTTCTAACAACTAATTAGCAAATCGAGTCGTATATTGTTTACATACATATATTCAAACGAAAAAAAGGTTGTGCTTCAATAATATTTATTCAATCACTTTAATTTTATTGAACTTGTCTATTCGCTACAAAGCAAAAAATAATTCTTATATAAAATTAAATCAAGTGAGTTAGTGCATTTTTTGTTACTAGCCCTTAATGAAAAGACCAAATTGTTCGATATATCATAAATATATCTAACCTAATTAATCGTAAATAATAGTATAAATAAAATGAGAATCCAGCTGTTTACAACCTTGAAGAAAACATGGGGAAACAAAAGCCTCTCCATTATGCATAAAGTGAAGCATGTGTACTAATTTGTTTGTTTTTTATGCTCTAATTAAGAAAGCTTAATTAAGCTCTAATAACCCTACTCTCTCACTTTTGTGTTCTTTTTTGAAGCATTCAAAACACTTTTTTCCAACATCACAATTTTTTGTTTGAGGAATTAAGGTGTATTATTGGCTGGAAAATGCTTTTGACCAGACTCTTCAACTTGAGCACAAATTAAATTGGTTTAGTTTAAGTAGTTGGATTTGGAAAAAGATATTAAGGAGAAAAGTGGGGAGTTTAGGTCATGAAATTGCTGTTTTATTAGCTGTATGCCAAAGGGCTTTCTTGAATTCATGAATATAATGTCGGCTTGGACTAAGCTTTCTTAACTAATTAGCACATTTGGAATTTGAATATTGAGTTTTATGGAAAATCCAAAGGAAAATATGGATTGCTAAATTTCGGTTTCAAGAGAATTTTATGGGTGAATGTTCATTGGAGTTTTACAATGTCACTCAAGTGAAAATTGTTTTAATTTAATTTAAGGTGAAGTGAAGGTTGTGAAACACATAATTACATAATTATTCGTTGCAGATTTTCTAGCAGCGGTTGGTACTATTATTGTAATCGATAAAACATCATGTCCTATTGCATGTTGTTATCAATAAAAAAACAATAGTTTTATCGACCGAGATTTCCGCCAATATCCTATTTTTTCATTGGTAAAAAAAGTGTTATTGACAATAATTTATAGTATGTTGGTAATTTTTTTAGCTGCATACTACGAACATTTCACACCGGTAATTTTTTCGGTAATCCAACTTCTTTTTTTGCAGTGTATTGTTTTGTCGAACCTTTACTCATCAAGTAAATTGGCTTCGATTATTTTCTTTTACCAAAAAAAATGTAATGGATGATGAACCACTGCACCACCATATAAGTTATATCTCATGTGGAAATAAAAACCAACTCAAGATCTTGTCTTAAATCCTAATTAAAGAGAATCTTTTTGTATCTAGTTCTTTAATTAGATAATTAGATGTAAATGATAGCACTAAGCATAGTATAATGAAAGCGATTACTATTAAACTTAAAGTTTAGTTACACAAAATATATCACCAAGATCACGAGCTCACTCGCAAACATGCAAGTGGATTTCGAATCAAAATTCAAAATCAATTTAAGCCTTTTTTACAGCTAGCCATGAGGCCAGCTAAGAAAACTAAAGCCAATAGTTTTATTGAGCTAAAATTGGCAAATGGTAGGCTTAGCTTTAGCAAAATCAAATCAATTAATAGAAAAAAGTGCATAATAAATGATGAAATTGAGTAAGCATTGAAACAGGGAAAGCCAAGATTGGGTGTACTAGTACGTACCACAATCAAATCCATTTTTTAGTTGTATACTTTAGGTATTGGAAATGCACATGTTCAAAAAGATAGAGTCGTTTTCTTCCCAATCCATAGTTTTTCTAACATAATTAACTCATAAATGATATTCGTTTGGAAACAACAAAAAAGCAAAGGCATTGCTATAAAATCCAATCTTTGGAGCCTTACCTTCCTTTTTTTGATGCAAAAATGCTCAGAGTTATAGTAGAGGCGAGCTAAAAATATAAGTAAAAATCCAAGAAAAAAAAAACACAAAAATCTCGCAACAAGTAATTACAAAGAACAAATAACACCAACCAACTGAAGACGATAAGAAAACAATGACTTAAACAATCAAGACTCAATCTTATCAAGTTGACATGTCGAAGCAAAAGAGCAAAACTAAAATAAACTTCAAGTGATCAAACCTGGCTACGAGATCTAGATCCTTAACTTATCATGTACGGTCTCTTGTGTCCATCAATTTCTAATTTGCTCCATTAGTCATTCATTTGTTCGAGCTTGAAAAAATCAACCGGACTCCAACCTCTAGCCAATGTGTCTAGCCTTCAAAATAGGCACTTCTTCTTGAACTATCACATAGCCCAAAATCTTAAAAATAACTTTATTTTGAATATCTCAATTAAATCATGCAAAAGTTTCTTAAACCTCTGGAATGGGGTACATTTCCACACGATTGGATGAATAAATAGATAAAGAATTAAAGATTTTGTTAGAATTGGATAAATAAATAGATAAAGATTGACAATAATAATTGGTGTTGCTATTTCATAATAAACCTAAACCAAATGATTGATTTTGATTTTTGCCACGGAAGGCTTTCCTTTTCCTTACCCCAATAGGTTAGTGGGATTTTTGGGTATTTTGCATTTGTAAAAAATAGTAGGAGTAACTTTTTCAGTTATTTATTAATTATTATATATCAAGTTATATGGCAACTGGGAGGGACACGTGGCCTTTGGAAACCTAACCTTTGTTGCTAAGTAAACCACCATTGGCAAAGTTACAAAATAGGGAGAGAGTTAGAGGAAACTTGTTTGCTTCAAAAGAAAAGTTTGAAAGTGAGAGAATAATTTTATATTCACCATTAACTCCCCCCTTTTTTTAGTGTGGATCCCCCTTCTATTGACATATATTTGGAAATTAAAAAAATAATAGGATGAAAATTTAAAACCCCCACTTTCATACTTGAGTTCAATTTTTTTCCCTTCAGTGATTGTTAATTTCTCAACCACTTTCACAATATTAGTAGCAATAAGCCAATATATATATGTTTGCATTGGTTAAGCGAAAACTCCCCCACTTTATTATAACGAAGAAAATCTTTTATCCCATTATTATTGGTTAGGAATCTCACGTCTTTTGATGAATTATACTTTAGCTAAATAGCCTAAATGTGCATAGTTATAATAACACAAAGTAACAATAAATATCATCGAACTATATATAATTATATACTTTACAATGCACAACGGATAATTCATGAGTATAACTAGTAAAGAAAAATTTCATATAATGGATCTTTTATTTTATTTTTTTGCATGTGTGAATCTCTTCCTTTTTTATGTATATGTCAAATGAGATGTGACCATGAAATGATTTAACTAAAAAAAATCAACGCGTTGGTTTGAATAAACACAAAATGAGAGGAAACGTGAATTTGATATCGAAACAATATAAAGTTTTACAAGCGTTGAAAGTAAATAAAGTTGGAAAGAAAGCCACTTTAACAAAGCATACAATTCATACTAGTACCAAATAATTGCAAGTTACCTATACATGATATTTTCCTCTAATCATTTCACAAAAATCTTAGTAATTCATAATATCTACCCATAACTGCCTCTGCAAAAGTAATTACATATGGCTAGTCATATCAATATTGGTCATATCATGAAAATGGAAGTCAGAGAATCCGGAGCTATTATATGTAAAATCGACTGCAATTCTAAAGAATGAATTAACATATCATCGAGCGAGCACTCAATTAAGTGCAAAGAAGCAAAGCACGTTATTGACAAAGCACTTTATGGAGTGCTATACTGATTGTACGTAATTAATATTATGAGTTAGAAATTATTTTATGCAACTTAATTTTTGAAGCACATTTAAATATTTAATCATGATTTGATTTAGGTCGATTGCAATAAATACATTGGTTTCGGTCGAAAACCATTGGGAAGGGAAAATGTGGATGTAGTGAACTGAAGGAATTTTAATTGAACAAACTTAGGCAATAAACAGCCAAACAATAATTGGATGAAATTATTGATAAATATTAAAAATGTCACGTTTATTAAAGTGGAGTACGTAGTACTTTCTCTAAAGCTCAATGTACAACCCCTCTCCCTATAAATACACGCCCTTCACATTGCTCCACTCATTCAACCAATTCTTCCTCCAAAACTCAAAACATCAACTCTCCCAAATTCAAATTCCCAAATCAAAAATTCAATCCCTAAAAACCAAAATCAATTACAAAAATGGAGCAAAATCTCCCAATCATCGCGAAGAAATTCTGGAGCATACTGAAAGTAGCGTACTTCATGCTGAGAAAAGGCATTTCAAAGGCCAAATTGCTCTCCGATCTCAGCACCATGATGAAGCGCGGCAAAATCGCCGGAAAAACCGCAATGCACAACCTCATCTTCCACCACCACCACCACGGCGAGGCGGCGCCGCCACTGCCGGAGGAGTACGAGTTCAGCTGCCGCAGCACGCCGGCGTTCCGGCTGCCGTTCCACCTCGGGAAGCGGAAGCAGGCGGCGGAGATGGAGCTGTGGGCGGCGGCGGTGGAGATGGCGTGCAGCGCGGCGCCGTCGCCGGCGCTGCCGGGGTTCGGGAGGACGCCGGCGGTGAGGCAGCTGAGGATCACGGACTCGCCGTTCCCGCTGAGGGAGATCGACGAGGATCACCGCGTCGATGAGGCGGCGGAGGAGTTCATCACCAAATTTTATAGGGATTTGAAGAAGCAAAATGGGGCTTGATTTGATTTTTACTGTGTGTTTGTGTGTTTTTTTTGGAGATTTTGGGGGAAATGGAAGCATGTTGCAATTTTTATGTGCTTATGCTTATGGATATTTTGAATATTTTTATGGGTAGAAATAATGATAAATATTGGTATATTTAGGAATGTTTTAGGTTTGTTGTTAGTCAAGGAAATGTAATTTAGCAATATACGAAGGAATAAAAAGAATTATCTGTGAATGTATATATTGATGTGCTTTTGATTCATTGATTCTTCTTTTTCTGCAAATTTTTTAGGCATTTTGTGTTTTATTTTGTAATACTCTATATAGGAGTATAATTTAATTATATTTTGGTTACAAAAGTCTAGGAAAATTGGGATACCGCTTGATTTTGCTTATGTTTCTGGTCTCTTCAAAATTCAACTCTCATTTTTTGTGATTTATCTTAGTCTCAAATAAATTCTCAAACATCAAGTAAATTCATAGCCACAAAAGCATAAACGAAACAAGAAATCGTAAACAACTAAAAACATTGAGAATTGGCGATGAAATGCAACTTAACTTGCTAGATATTGGAAGGTATAAATACCATATTGAGAAAGTAAATTGGTAATTATTGAAAATTCTCCTAAAGGCAGGAAAACTTCAAATGATGGGAAGTATTTAGATCATAGTCAAGTTTTGGGATGATTGGAAAAAATGTCACTTGGAACATAAATTGACGCTATACTATTCCCCATATCTCTCTAAAATTTCAAAATTCATTTGTTACCTTATTTCAATTTCGTATTTCATTTCATAAATAAATTTTGAAACATATGGTAAAACAAAAATAATCATGAACATAACAAAGCTACTAGTACTGAAAAATAGAGAACAGATATAAATGGAAACCATTATAAATTATGAATAAAGTAGAAACTAGAATACTTCAAACAGAGGTCTAAACATTTCCTTAAAAGGTAAGTTTTCAAACAAGACATCAACCATAAACAATTGCATAGACCCAAAAGGGAAAAAGCAGTATCTAAGCAAAATACAGACATCAATAGTTCTGTAAACAGAAGCAAAACATGTTCAAAACAACTGAGTTTCTTGTTCCATTTCACAATTAAACACCAGCAACCTCAAACAAACGACCAGTTCACGAACATGAAGCAGATGCAATGAGCGTCTTCGTCATCATTCAGAACTTTCCACGCGACTGCTCTCTCGTACGAGACGGGCCTGCCCATGCTCGACATACAGATTCCTCCCGGGAGAGTCGCAAAACCCTGTCGTATAAACTCGTTTATCAAATTTTTCCGCGTCAAGAAAAAATTGGCTAGATTAGTAGCGAGCGTGTGTTTTGCTCACCTGATTCATTATCCGTGGGAACTCGGAGCAGATGTTCTTTCGGCCGTGATCATCGAGTATTTTCTCCAGAGAGATGTCTTGAAGCGCAACGAGGGTCGTCTCCAGCATGTCTACGCCGGCCTGGTTTGCAAACGTGAAATCTGATGCTGCCTGCATAAGTATTGCGAGTGAAGCATCATTACATATTGTTTCCTTCGATCAACTTTCATAGATACGAGCGTTGCAATCGTACCTTCACAGAGCAGCACATGATAGCATCCGAATGGTGCCACAGTGCTTTAAGGATGGAATCGTTCCCTCCACCGTTCGTTTTGAGAAGCTCGACTCCCATAAAGTTCCTAGAAAGAAACAGTGCACGAAGATTTAAGGAAAGTCGAGTGAGGACGTGTGCTTTGGGAGTACCTTAAGACGAAGAATACACATGCAAAATGAGGCGTAAGGTTTACCTATAGCTTTGGCAGATCCAACGCGCGAGGATGTGTGCTTCGGGAGTACCAAGTGGCGAGCGAAGACCGGCATGAGGACCGATGCCAGAGGGGGAGAGAGCTAATGCCACACGTTGAACTGATGATATAATGCTGCGAACGTATTGCCGCGCCATGCACGCGACGTTATCTTGCATGTGGCTTTCAAACGCGAATTGGAAGGCGATTGTCATGACGGACCTTGTAGCGCCACCGTTACTAGAGAGACCGTTGGATGGTTTGTTTCCGGCTGCTCCAGTTTCCAGAGCCGAAGCAAGGTCCAGTGTTCGATTTGGACTGCCAGCTTCCTAAATATTATCAATCCAACAATAATGAATCTATAAATCAAAATAATCAAATACGAGAAACGAGGAAAGCAGCAACTGTGAACTGACCTTGCCCGAATCAAGGGGAATGATGCGAAAGCCAGACGGCAGCAGTGGAGCATCATCAGCGAAGGAGGCATCAATAGGGGCGAATATGAGTTCAGAACACGAGCCTACTGCATTTTCATCCATTCCGCAACAGAGCTGCCATACTTCGAGGGTCAGACAATGAATGGCGCAAGAAAGACAATGAAAACGATCTTTGAAATGCACGTTGAAGACAGAGCTCAAAGTCAATGAACAATGAAAATATCAACAAGTTGGAGACAGCACGTACAAAGAACTTAGCCTCGTGCTAATGATAATAGTTTCCATATACCAAAACACGTTTTAGATATATCGATTCAACAGCAAGAACAAAATATACCTGCAAGAGCAGTACGTCCCTAGGCATCATCGCTTCTTCAGCAGTCTGAGCAATACCTTCCAGTTTAATCACCTCGAGCAGCTATAAAGCATCAGAATATATTGTGTTATAACAAGATAAAGGATCGTAGCGCTTTAAACTATGAAAACAATTTACTTCAAACGGAAAAGAGACAATTCTATACACTTGCCTCTTCGTGCTCAATAGTCTGAGCCAAAGGAAGTATAACTTGGCCTCCGTAGTTACCAACTCGAGGACCTAAGAACGTACAAGGACCAATTTTAACGGCAGCAGCTGAGTAGGCGTCAATATTGGTGTCTGCCCATTCCGATCTATGCTCTCTCAAAAATCGTAGCAGTATTGCAGGAGGCACATTCTGAACCAGAAAAATTAAGATTATGTTATTATAATTACAGCACGTACAAACGAATGCTCATTAGTCAACCGGGAAATATACCCGTGAGGATGATACTAGCTCAACAGCACAAAATCATACTGACCTGAAGAAGCATAGAGGCTTTGGCACACAGGATGGAGCTGCAAATGGAATTATATCCGCTTGCGAAAGAGATATTCAGCCCCATCAGTTTTTCTGGATTCGAGTTCACAAGAATGGTGATATCATCCACGCCATCATTGCCTATCAAAGACCATCCCTCGTCACCGAACCCATTAAGAGCCTCGTTGAATCCTCTGTATAGTGATCAAAACGATTACATGGAAATCACGACCTCACGGAACAAAATACAAATGGAGGAAAGGAGTGATATCTTACCTGCTCAACCGGTGGCTAAGTGCTCGTAGAGCTGCCGGCCTTCTGCCCCAGTTGTTCACACTAGACTGTGAAATGTCGAGAGCTATCTGCCTAAGATGGCGTACAGCCTACAGTTGACACGAAAAAAACAATCATTCACAGCAAAGAATAAGCTTTGCGTCAAGAATGTGGATTGGAAAAATACTGCTGTTGTGATCCTTTGAGCAAGCACAGTCGATGATTCATAGAGCGGGCGCAAAACCTCAGGAACACTCCATGCCTGATGAATAAACGGCAACAACAACAAAGAAAAACCAAGTTATAATAGAAACAACGCGTTGAAGTGGAAAAGCTGTCCAAAACAGCTTTGTGCAACAATAGTTTTAAAAGACAAATCAATCCTCATAACATACTTCCACAACAAATTTAGGTGGATAATCTGCAAATACAATTACCTCCAAATTCATATGATCGACGATGTGGATGATAGAGCCTCCTCCTTCACAAGGTCTGATTAGGTAACCACTAGGCAGCATCTCAGCTCTAACAAAATTCTGAACAGGCGGCATGCTAGGACCATTCTGAGTGTTGCTGAGAGACCTCTCACAAACCACCAAACTGCCATCATCCATGACAGAGGTGAAGCGTAACAACCAAAAGTCGCGACCAGGCGCGAGAGTTGTTGGTGCATACAACTGAAATTTAAAATTCATAGAGCCATGAGTAAGATACAAAGTTAAGGTATTATAGAAATCACGGATATATAGTACTAACTCTACCTGCATGTATAAAAGTTCTATGGTTCCACCATTGGCAGTAGGCAGCACGTTTACCACATCCACAGCTCGGCAATCGCGAAACCATGAAGGTCGATCCTTCAGGATTTCTGCAACCTGGAACATGAAGCAGGATAAAATTCTTAAGTAAGATGAGACTTTAGAAACAAAAGGAAACAGAGTGATGGTATTCTTACTCTGGTGGGTTCTAGACCAACCAGACCGCAAGCTCGTGCTGCCACGCCAGGGCAACCATGAGAAATAGCAACGATTCCAATGGAATCCGGACCAGGCTAACAAAGGTTTACAAAAATAAGGGCATTCAGATTATGAAACATAGTATATTATATAATCCACAATTTTATAGTATAACACGAGGTAGCATAGAATTATTGTAGACGCGGAAGTTTCAGAGAACTCGAATACCTTCATTCCAGGCATTTGGACCCACTCAACGGCAGTTCCAGTAGCCTTCGAAAGAAACTCTGCTAAAGTTTCTTCTGCAATGGACAAAAGTCTAGGAAAATACAAATGACAATGGAACAGTGTGAGCCACCACGTAAAACAAACATCGAACGTTCATTGTACTATATGTAGTAAAATAACAGCTGATATACTCTTACTTCTATTGTAAAAATGTCTAAACAATCATAACCCCCCTACTAACCCTGCAGGACTTGCATCCCTCGGAGGATGCTGAGGCGTCAAGTGGTGCTTTTGACCACTCGTCACCACTGATTCGCAGCTCGTGTCTTTAGTTGAAAGTGGATTCTGCAAGCCAATTGATTAACTTTGTTAATTTACCAAGACCATTATGACACATTAGAAAACTAGAGTTTCATGAAACTAACAACGGTGAGACTAGTTCTAAGATTCTCACATTCGGTGTATGCTGGCGAAAGTAACTGTTTTCATACACCAAGTGTGATACTTGCTTCTGCAACCTATCATTTTCCTCCATCAACAGTTTGTTCATCGCTGTCAGCTTCCGATTTACACCTTGCAGCCTTGACGCTTCTTTTCTTTGCTTCTCTCTGCATCTGTATTCGAAGAGGGAACAATTCAAGATTTTAATTTCCGAACACAAGAATCATAACTTATATAGGACACACTTTTTGTTGCATCAAATTCACTAAACATACACAACCAATCAACTATAGTGCTAAAAACAATCAACACCAATCTGCATATATACCTTCTGTTCTGGAACCAGACTTTGATCTGCTTAGGCTCAATGTGGGATAAAATGGGGCACTCACGAATGAGCTGCTGGCGACGAATGGAGCTTGGTTTTGGACAATCATGGTATAGCCTCTCGAGGGCTTCAACCTGCTCGGGCGTATACCGCACATATTTCCCATTATCCATAGCTGCAGCTGCGGCAGCAGCAGCCGCAGCTGCCTTGCTACTCTCTTTGCAAGACATTGCCATCTTCCACAACTACAACCTCAACTACTACAAACGAAGAATCAATCCTTATTCTCCCCTCCCCACCCCTAATTAAACACCTTAAAACACTTCAGTCTTTCTTCAAGAACCCTTTTTTCAGAAACAATCCAAACATTCTAAAACCCAGAGTCTTGCTTTGCTAAACAACAACTACCCTACATCAAACAGTATCACAAAAAAGTAGGGAATATTCCTTAACCTGATTCTTACTAAAGAAAATTCTGCAAATACAAAACCTAATTGATCAAGAAGCTTAGAGCATAACAAACAAAATACAGCTGAAATATAACAGGTAACTAAATCCCCCTTTCAAACAAAATCAAGAAACACTTATTCTTATCTTCAATTCTTGAATCCACCAAACATCCCTCCAATCCCACCAACTACCCTTCATAATAACTGATTCAATAACCCAACACCAACCCTATTTCACGAAAAGATCGAACCTTTGAGCCTCCCAACACACAGAAGCACACCACACATAAGCATCTCATAGCTGTCTCCAAGATTCCACCTCCCTCCTCTTCAAAAATCGAAACTTTCTTCAATGGATGAAATTTCTGTGACATGCAAAGACACTAGAAAAGCAGAAACACATACACACAAACATGTTACATGGATCTGGGCGTTTGAGCTGAAAATGAGTTGTTGGTAAAGAAAAACAGAAGGGAAAGAAAAGGAACAGA
>NC_062966.1:22889242-22956174 GCF_023119035.1 Salvia hispanica
CTAGTGATAATTCGTCAAGAAGATTATCATCATTTCGTGTTATATTCGCAATATTATAGACAAACAACTCAATTTGCAAAATAAAGCGAGTTTCATATTTTATGATGCATTTTCTCTTAAGTAATTTACTAGCGAACCTGCTTTTTGATTTATATCATCAATTAAATTAGTCAATTTGTGTGATATATAAATTTGTGTTTTTTCATTTTGGGATTTACATGACCGGTATTTCAAAGAGCAATGTCCAATTCATCGACATGATACATTCCTATCTTATTAATTGCAATTAGACACTATAAAACCCATTTCAAAAAATAAATAAATAAAGTCTATCAGTGTAGTGGAGACATAAGTAGTTAACTTTAAGACAACAAATTTAACATTAAAATTGTTAGATTTAGTGCAATGAGTGATAGATTGCAAAGTCCCAAAAAAACTGTCGTGTCCAAATAAACATTTATATACACTTCAAAAAAATATACAACTTCGAAATTAAAAATAAAGTTCTCTTTAAATCAGTGTATTTCCTTTATGAAAAAAACAAATAAATACACATATTAGTGCAACACTAATAATTTCTGCCCATGAAACATAAATCCAAAAATAAAGTGCCCTATTTTAAGGTACAAGTGGAAGTGTGGGACTTAAGTCTAAACATCACTAGTAAAATAAAATAAAAAGCCCTTTATCAGCTTTAGTAAAGCAAATAGAGCAATAAAAGCAAAACTAGCATATTACTCCATTATTAGTATTAAAAAATTTTAGGTCTTGTAAGATTCCATTATTTAGTGTCACAATAAAATGTGTTGGGAGGTATTTAAGTTAATTTCAATTTGACCAACCTTTAAATATAATTACAATTGATAATATTTTTACTATGATTTATGTTTTTGGACGATTGACATAAATCATGTGTTACAATGTCAATTTACATGACATAATATGCATAGATGGGATCGATAGCCGATCACACACTCATCCACTACTAGAGTTTGTGGTTCAAATTTATTAGCTAGTAGTACTAATAGATTAAAATATGAAATGGTTCAATGTTGTTCATGGATTAAAGACTAGTGTCGAACTTCTCCATCTCAACGTGATCGACAACCAATGATGGAGATATACACCCTTTGATGAATTGATATTCTCCCTCCGTCCCAAGATATTAATTTTGAATCCCATTGGGGTGTCCATATATTTGAGTCTTTTTATTTACGGTAAAAATTTACTCTATACCAACTCCCCTTACACCATAACAACCCTCCTAAATTCTTGTGTCAAAAAAAAAGGGGGGTAATATCTTGGGGCGGAGGAAGTATATCCTCTTTAAATTCTTAAATCCAAATGCAACATTTAATGATTTAATATGTAAATCTCAGTAGACGACGAACTTTAATTTACCACACTATTGCTGATAATAATGCATCAATTGATGTTAAGATATTGCTAATAAAGGTGACAAACTTTTGTGTTAATGTTTAAAAAATTTGTGGATAAATTAAACTTAACAATTCAATGTGGATCAATTATATCCTAAGTGGATATAAAGTATTGATATTTAAAGTACTCTCCGTATGTTCAATTAATTAGGGTGTGATTGGTTTTTAGATAAAAGGATATGCAAAATGTGTTTTTGCATATGCACAACTTTGAATTATTTGAATTTTGTTTGGTTGCATTTCATAATGTACAATTATCCCATTTGTGATGTTAAAGTACAACCCACAAAAGTTTTTTTCCCAATAAATCCAGTAAAGATAATCATAAAAGCAAAAACAAATAAAAAACAGAAAATCCAAAAAAAATTAATAATTAAATCAAAATTCAAACCCGTCAATTGGTATTTTCGATAATTTAAATGTAAACCATTCATATATCATCTCTAGAAACTCTAATTATTAAGGGTTTTTGTCAAGATTAAAAACGTTTGAGTTATTACAAAGGGGTATTAAACATCATGAATATTCGGAAGTTATAGGCATAGGAACCCGGGGGAATCATGAAGTATACGGTTGTCTGTGTATCACATAGTATTTCATAAAATAAAATATAATAAAAGCAATGAAAGTAAGACTTTTAATTTTGTACATTCTAAAAAGTTCAATAATTGAGCACTAACCCCCACCAACACTCCAACTTTTTTTTACTTTTCTTTGGGTAACTTTGTCATTTTCATAGACTTTGCTTTTCATTTTGTCTAGAATGTCATTATTTAACCACAATATAACTTGTTAGTATAATATAGATTTAAATAAAATTACTTCATTTTTTAGAATATAGCAAAATCTTTTTGCTCAACTAAATAGTTGCTTTTTATAAATTTAGATAAACTTTTTATAGTCTGGCCGCAATTGGCGGAACAAGAACATTGTTTTAGAAGTAGATTTATTAAGCAAAATAGTTTGCAGTACAAAGTGAACGAATAAAGAAGAAGCATTTATTTTACTATAACAATAGGTGTATTTGAAAAAAAATAAATAAAGCGATATCATTTAACTAGTATTTTTTTTAAAAAAAAAAGTTCTAAAATCAGGCTACGATCGTGACATTTCCAGTTGATTTTAAGCGGCCGCCTCCTCCCGATCCTAATTGCTACATAGCTTTAATTTTTTTTTATTTCTCTATTTAATGTAGCAATTAAATTGATCAAAACCTAATTACTAAAATCTGTACGCCACTATGCATACACCTGTAATTATTTGAAAAAAGTAGTATATACTTTAATGTTTAATCTATTGAATGAAGTCACATCAATCCACCTTTCAATATTTCTATTTATTTTGACATTCATAATTTCATAGTTAATTACTCACATAGTATGGATTACTAAACACGCATTCGAATGTCTATATATGTGTCGGTATATTTCACGATCAACTTAGCTATCATAACTATTAATTACACAATTAACAAGATGTTATTGATAAAATAGTATTTCGTCTGAAGTTTGTCGTTTGAATTATTACATATTAATCATTATTAACTTTTAACAGTATGGACAAACCCCCAGTTAATGTAGTACTACATTTTTGTTATTAAATTAAATCAGTCATCTTTTTTCATTCATGTCATCTTTATATCATCACTAATTATTGTGTTACATAATATTTACATTTTTTAAATAATATAACCATAATTGAGGATTCAAACTTTAGAAAGAGTTGATAAGAAATTTAATAAACTAAACTGTAATTCAAGATTGGTGCATATTGTAGTACTGGAGTGGAAGGTGTGGAGTTATTAGAGAAAATAAAAGGATTTAGATTTTAAAAATGAAGCTTTTAGGAAAAGCAACTTTAATAGATTGCATAGTATTGCACCAATTTCCCACTTCAAAAGCTCTTGATTTTTTAGAACTGTGACAATATGAAATTATGACCACACACTACTGCAATCTACTATAGTATTTCATTGCATTTCGTATTTCATTGCTCTATTTATTTATTAGGATTTCATTAATATTTTAGAAACTAGAGCTACCTCACACCTTTTCTTTTATAGTGAGTGTAAAATATTTGAAGCTAGAAAGTAGAAACTAATAACTAAGCAGAATCTATCAAGAATGATGACAGTCCTAACAAATCAATACACCATACCAAAATAAAAACATACTAGTACTTATAATCAAAATAAAACACAAAAAAACAATTAATAAACAACAAAATTACAATAATATCATGAGATTCATCTATTGATTTTAGCAAAATTTGATCTCACAACACATAACATATTCAAACAACGCTAAATAAAACACAAAGTCCTTGCTAAAATCAGGAAATTTCTTCGCACATTCACCTATATGAGTAGAAGCAATGTGAAAAGGGACTTTTGTTTGATCAATCATTTATTCATTGACTTCAAATGTAAAAATATCAGTAATAAATGATTTTGAAATGACAACGAAACCAATTATTTTCAGCCAAAATATGTCAGGAACCTTTTAAATGAATTATGGGAATTGAAAGTCAAATTTATAGCACAACATTTCAAAGTACTTAAATTGGTTTCCTAAAATAATTAAATTCCGCAGTTCCCTTCATGCCTAAGACTATATAGTAATCATTGTATATTCTCATGAATCCTACTCTTTTTACATGTGGCTCAAAAATTAGCTCCAATATTTTTGTAGAGAAATAATTATACTCCTATTATTTTATGGACAACATGATAACATGACTAAGATATGTACATAGGTCAATATAAATATTTATTGTGTCACATCATAGGTTTGTGGGATGTGATCTATTAACATAAATCTAGAACACAAAAGCATTGCTGTATACTTTTATAGGAATAAAATTTTGGATAAATAATTACCTGAATTATCTCCTAAAATAATCTAGATACACTTAGATCCTTTTCAAATATGCTCTCATTTTGAATCTAGATAAATAGACACATCTTATTGATATCTCATTCCAACTAAAGATTATCATGTGAGCTTCAATTCATCCTTTGACAAATTACAAAATCGAGGAGTTTATAGTAAATAAACATTAAAAAGAAAGTTTGCTTTATCAAAAGATGTAACCATAGTGAAAGAGAGATAAATTTGTGTAATAAAGTGGCTCCAAACAATGGGTGAAAAAAGCAACTTCCAAAGTACTATGACAAATGTCAAATCGATATCTCATACACCTAAGCTTTTGGCATTTATTTCTTCAATTTTCTTATTATTTTTCCATATAAAGTTTTGAATTTGGGAGAATTATTTGTCCAACTGAAAATGAAATCACAACGCAGTATATTACTTCTCCACGCCACGTACGTGTCCATGCAAAATGTGTTTTACAAAAATATAAAACTAGGAAATCAGTTATAAAGAAAAAATGAAAGCAACTGATGAGTTAAATAATTTATAATTTACTAATGTATGAACATCTCAAATCTTTACCGTGCATAGCAACAAAAGGGCGACCCCAACAATTTCTGGAAAAATAAAGGGAAAATTTTTAAGGGATATTATAGTAAATTTACTTTTTATTAATAAATAAATAAATAGTACAAGTAGTAGTAATTAGTATTATGAAAATATGTAGTATAATTTTTTGGATCGATCGTAATTTTACCGTCATGTTTTCATTTTTTATTCAATTGAATTGTTAAATTCTTAGGTACATGTTTTCCTCAAAAAATTTCCCGTCTCTTAATACGTTATCTACATTATCAAACATGTTTTTAATTTGTATTAGCGGGTGTCATTTATCACTCTATCTCAATCTAATCGCTTTAATTTCATGACGCAAATAGATATCTACATATGGTCATGACAAGTAAAACAGAATATTTTATTGGGCCCCGTCGTATAAAGCCCGGCTTGTCCACAAATCAATGTATTTATTTAATGTTTAGAAATTTATGAATTGAACAAATATTACGAATTTATTTTATTTTTAAGAATTTAATAGTACGAAATGAACCATGAACGCTTTTAGACTAATAGGGGTACTGCAGTAGGTGATGCATAAGAAGAACATAATTAATTAAATAAAGATTCAGAGTAAATAATTGAGGTATGTATATATGGAATATTACTACGAATAAAGTCAAAGATTTGAAGAAGTACTCTCCAATGAAACTACTCAATATGATTGATTTTGTACCTTTCGTTGAATGGTCAGATTTTGCAGAGCGCAAACAAACATTGAGTATTCACCTCTTTTATATAGGCTAATTAAGCATAGTAAAATGGAATTAATAATAATTGAGAATTAACCAAGCTCCCAAATTTATAACATAGGAGTGCATACTTTTGTCTAGGTTGTAAAGTTTAGGTTCGAGAATCTCTATGACATTTCTTAAGTTAAATTTTGCTTAATTCAGTTAGCTGAACCATCAATCTCGTGTGTTTCTTGGTGGATAGTTTGTTATTCTTTTGTCGTTCTTAGACTTTTTCCGTTTCAACTCAAACTTTATTTTACTATGCTCACTTATTCTTTATTTCGATTACATTTCTTATATCGCATTGCAATAAATTTAACTCGAATTTATGTGTTGTGTATGGTCTAATTAATTATTTTCATTGCTCCTATGTTCATAGATTATTCTTTCATTTTATCGAAAAATAAAATTTCTTAAAATTTAATTATAATAAAAAATAATTAAATAAAAAAGTGGCAGCTCGGCAAGAGATACACTTTACCTAAGTGGAATCAAGACAGGTCAGTCAGTGATTTGCCTTTGTCGTATCCCACTAGTTAAAGCAAATTTTCCCCACCAGAATTTTATGCATATTCATGCAGCCAACTACTTTAATAAATTTATCATGCTTATAATTTAAATCTAAATCTAATTTTCCTTATTCTTATACTCCTATAATTGATGGTTCTCCACTAATCAAATTACTGTGAATAGCTAACGAAATTCGAATTTTAAGTCACATAATATTCGAAATAAAAATATCTAACGAAATTCAATCTTTTTTAATAATTCATGAATTGGATCTTTAATAGTTAAAACTTACTCCCTCCGTCCCGATAATTTGACCAGTACTCCATTTTGGATCGTCCACATAATTTTGCCTATTTCACTTTTATTTATTTTTGTAGAAATTAACCTCATATTCCACTAACTCATTTCTACTCACATTTTATTATAAAATTAATACTTTAAAAGTAGAACTCACGCCCATCAACTTTTTCAACTCACTTTCCATTATATTTCTTAAACTCGTCTAGCAAAGTATTCCAAATTATCAGACGGAAAAAGTAAAAGATTGAGTAGGTAGAAATCTTCTTCCTTTTTCCATTGTTATATTTATATTCCGAAGTTTTTCTATTTTTATTATTCCATAGCTCATAAAACATTTGACTTTAACGTTTTTAGTATATTAAAAAAATCACCTTTTCAGATTTGAGCAAATGATTTCACAAAGCAAAAACACAACTTTGTTTTTTTAATATTTTTCCCACATATATTTTCCCTCTTTATTTCAACTAAATTCGGCATTATTGCATGTACACTAACACCATGCACCAAAATCCAAAATCAGAAACCGAAAAAAAAAAAAAAAAAGCCCCAAATATTTCTGGAAAAAAAAAAAAAAAAAAAAAAACAGTCAATACGAAAGCGGCGATTTGCAGGTCTGCCGCTTCAAATCGCTGTAGAACTTCATGATAAACCTCTCCGCCGCCTCATCCACGTGATTATCCTCCTCCGCATTGCACAGCGGGAACGGCGAGTCCGTGATCCGCAGCTGCCGCACCATCGGGCTCGGCCCGAACCCCGGCAGCGCCGGCGACGCCACCTCCAGCGCCGCCGCCAGCGCCGCCGCGTCGATCGGCGCGGCGCGCTTTCCCCGCTTGAAGGAGGGAAATTGAAGGCGGGGCTGGTGCCGCAGCTGAACTCGTACTCCTTGATCGGCCGCGCGCCGCGCGCCGTGGTGGAAAATTAGGTTTTGGATGGCGGCTTTTCCGGCGATTTTGCCGCGCTTCATCATCAGGCTGAGATCGGCGAGGAGCTTCGCCTTGGAGATGCCTTTCCGCAGCATGAAGTAGAGAACTCGGACGATTTTCCAGAATTTTTTGGCTATGATTGGCAGATTTTGCTCCATTTTTCTGTTTTTGAAGAGGAGATGAAGTGTTTGATCGAATGATTGTGTGAGAGGGGAGATGAGTGGTATTTAAAGAGGGAGATGGTGGGCTTTGGTGGGTTGTACGCGAAGGGTGGGCGCTTTGGAGAGTTGTACGTTGGGGAAAGTGAGGTAAGGTTGCACGGAACGTTAAAGTTGTTGTACTCCTACATAATTATTTGGTGATTAATAATGGGAGTACCTGTGGTTTGGAATATTTTTGGTACTATTATTATTATTGAGTTTTGAAATAAAAAGTTATAGGACGTTACGTACATTGTGGATCATACATTTCATGTGTCTACTTTCTTGATTCAGGTACTCATATGACTAGAAGTTATAGAATATAGTCCATTTTATGCAAATATAGTTTACAATTTTATTACTAGAAGTAAATAGGTGACATATATATGGAAAAGATTTATTGAGAAAAATATTATGGCAGACATAATACTTCCTCCGTCCGCCTATTAGGAGTCTCATTTATAGGTGACACGTGTTTTAAGAAATGTTAAGAAAAGTGAATGGAAAAAAGTTAGTGAAATAGGAGTCTCACTTGTATATAATAGTTTTAAATGAAACGTGAGTGACATGAGTTAGTAGAAGGTGTGACCTTATTAACATTTATGGTAAAAATAAACCGGGACTCCTATTCATGGACGACTAAAATGGAAAAGCAAGACTACTATTTGGACGAAGAGAGTACAAGATTGGTATATGCTATGTTTTCTAAAATTAGTTTGATTAATACTAACTTTTAGGAGATTTAAATTATTGATAAAGGGTTTTCACATAACAATTTATATATAATTCGGATTGATTTTGATGGGCCGATAAAAGAAAATAGCTACTACTCTGTTCTCGAAAGTTTGTCACGTGTTACCATTTCGGTCTATCCTCGAAAGTTTTCACAATTCACTTTTTACTATTTTTAATAATGAACCTCATATTCCACTAATTCATTCCTACTCACATTTTATTATAAAACTAATATTTCAAAAGTAGGATCCACATCCTACTCTTTTCAACTCATTTTTCATTACATTTCTTAAAACTCGACGGGCAAAGTATGACAATATTTGGGGACGGAGGTAGTAAAAAATATAATAATGGTTGGGGGCATGGGGCTTAGCCTGCCAGTGGTGAGATCTATTCGTGAGTATTGTTCTCTATTAATCCCTATTACTTTCATTTTTTTCATTTTGTTCATTTAAGTTTGATTCTATCATCTTAAAAAAGATGTCAATATTTTTATAAAATAAAGTTTGATTAATTCTTTGATTCATTTGTTTTTAATTTTACAAAAAATAGGAAAATCTAGTTTTAATTTAATGTAATTTGTCAAATTAATGAAATAAATAATTATTTTTAAAATATTAGAATCAAATTAAATGGAAATTCAAGGAGAAAGAAGCTCATATAAAACATGTAGTACTATACTATAAGGTATAAACCATGTGTGCGTCTCTATTAATGAAAGTATAGTAAGAGAATTAGGACAAATAGTTATTGAATCAGAGTCATGACGACTTCTATTACAACCAAGATTCATAGTGGTGATCAGTTTCTAAATTAACTTCGCGTACACTTGCGAATTAAAAATTAAAACTTCTTAACTTTTAGTTCTATTTTGAAACCTTGAGAGAGCCCATTTCGACTAAAATTTTCGATTATGTTCAATAAATACATCAATTTTAACAAATATATACAATAAGTAAGATATTTTTTTAAACATCTGCTCTTTTCAATGTATGCTGATCATGTTGATGAGTCTAAGCCAATGATATTCAATACTATTACTATTAATTAGCTCGATAGTTTAGTTTGGAGAATACAAAGTTAATGTGTGAAAAAATCATTTAAAATTATATTGTGAGACGTGCTTAAATTTTAACCAAAAATTGAAACACTAAATTGTTAGATTCTAATAATCTCGAAAACCCAAATTACTATAGGAGTATCACGAATCAATCTCAAGTTATTTAATTGTCAGACATTATAAAAATCTGACAGAATGGTCATAAAAAAAGGTTTAAGACATTGAGCCATAAATTCAGAAAATGTCCAGACTATGTTTGAAACTTCTTTATTAGTGGGTTTTCTAATGAACAAGGATTTCAATTTTTTATCCTGTTATATATGTTTTGTATGCATAGATGTCAAAAAAATTTTATGGTTTAATGAACATAAATTTAGAGGTCACGCCACGAAGACTCGAATCGAGACTTTTGGTCTCGACATTATTAACTTCTCTATCGTTGGCCAACTCAGTGTTGTCAAACTTTTTTTAATTACATGTTATGTAGGTAAGTATTATGTGATACATAGGCGAGACACCTGTATTATAATAGGAAAAAGTCTTAACATTCCATGTAGATGAGATTCGAACCTGGAGAACTTATAAATCGAGTCTTGTAGTGAAGATGATTAGTAATTAACTAAGGTGATTAACGATAATTAAGTCTATACTTAAAAGTTGATTGATAATTAGCTGTACATTATTGTTTACAAGACAAAATTCTACCTTCGAATCTTGCGTGTCTTTAGAAATATATTCTCTGCAAAAAAGAGTTTATTTGTTTATATTATCAAAGTGTGGATCAGCCAGTTTGGTCGCGACATTATGAAAATTAATCTAATTAAACATGATTTGTGACTAATTACTTAATTTTGTAACACCTTTAAAATTAACAAAAAGAAATAACTATAATTGAGAGGATTCGCCTTTATTTTTGTCGAAGATCCACTCCCACTGATTAACTAAACATAAAGATTTTATCTGTCTTTGATATCTAACTACTTGCATTATATTAAATGATTTTTTCTACATGTTCTTGTTTCCAATTCTAAGTATATTATTCACGTCATTCGTTACAAACTTACAAGAAATATATAGAAATATCTGTCAAAATAAATTATTTGATGTCTATATATTTTATTTTCCATATCTAAAAACTTCAAATTAAATCATTCTTTTAGTGCAATTAATTTCATCTTAAATATAATGGATTTACATATTAAATGCAATATTTTTAGTATTTTTAATTTTCGCGAGAAAAAATCACTCACCCTTTTCATTTATTTTTTTAATATATATTTATAATATTTTTTAGCCATGAAGGTCTGCATGCAAGTGTGAAATTTCAAGTTTTTTCTGACATGTTCATATTTCTTTCAAACCACATGATTATAGACTATAAATAATTAAATATTCCTAGACACAAAAACACATCATATTTTTATCAGAACTTGTTTAATTATCTATTATATCAGGTGTCAACTGGATATTTATTGAGATATTTTTTTACTAAACCTGTCAAGATATTTGAAGATCTAACATGCCAACCCCGAATCGATTGGCAAAGATATATTGCAGTCTACACTTGTCAACAATTAATAAAAAACATATGAAACCAGTAATTTTTAATTTATAGACTTTTTCCATATCTTACAATTTAAAATCGAGAATATTAATTAATTAAAAATAAATTAACATATTATTATATAGTTTCCCTTTTGTAATTATCTAGAAAAAGGTTAGCCTTTTCAAATTAAATACTATATGCAAATTTAGGGGGAAAAATTAACTTTTCTAGTGAATATTAGCAAAATTATCTTCAAATCAAATTGAAAATCACATTTGAATTCATCATCTTTTTTTTTATGATATATTCTTTACAAATTACAAGGCATATATAAACTATATATGTGGTACTTGTAAGTTGTATCATACGCTTTGGTTTAATATATATCGATATTTACTATTTTCACTCATATGCATCCAATTATGAAATTTAGTCAAGCTCAAATATTTATACATAACTTCATTCCACGAACTTAATAGCACAATTAACATTACCATAGTAATTAATTAGTTTGTTCTGCCATATATAATCATGATCATGTCTGACTGAAATTCAAAGAGAATTAGTATTAATAAATTAATAATAAGGTGGTCCATGATTAATGATTGAAGCTAATTAAATTAGCAAATGTGAATTATTTGTTGTAGAATGGTTGTAGAAGAGTAGTAGTAGAACAAGTCATAATTGTGCTGCCCTTTTTGCCCACATTTTCCTTTGCCATTAAGTTCTTACCATTCCTAGTAACCAATCGTCTTCTCACTACATTAATTTTAAATATATGGAAACATTACGCAATGATATTCAAATTTGGGTTGATTGTTAAATCTAGATTTCTTTTTGTGATTTTGACGTACTAATATTCAATGGATTTAGTTAGAGTAGTGCTAAAGCCTAAAAGCACATAATAAGTGTACACATAACTGACATAAGCTATCATCTTATGTATAGTCTAATCGTGTTTATGGTGAACGGATAAAGAATATTGGTGCGACTTTATTGATTCAATTTTCTTATAGTCGAATCATTTTCATTTCTTTCTCTAATTTCAACCTTCTTAATTCTTTTTGATTATATCGGAAAATTTCAACAAAATAATAATAAAATAAACAAATTAAAATATATAATGTGGTAGGGCTTAAGCCTCTTCCGGTAAGGTTGTGTCGCCTTGATCGTATGAATCGTGTTAATTATGCCAACAACGGTAAAATCAATTACGCCAATTGTACGTATCAAAATATATAGATTAATATACTAATTATTTTAAATTTGAAAAAGTAAAAAGTGAGACATCAAACATATATATAGTTTATTGATTATGGATATAAAACCAATGTAATTATCAATTTTGGCTATTCTTACATTTTGTAACATAAAACTACTACTAGTAGACTACTTTATAAGACAAATATCAATATACATCCAGCCTTTGATATTTAGTACTGTCACAAATCAATGCATACAGTGAATTTCATTTGCATACCTTCAATAAACGGCATGAGTAATAAATTGAACAAATTATAAATATATTTCAGAAAGAGACCAAAAGATGAGATTAAATGAGTCCAAAGAGGAGGTTAAATAGAAATGGGCCGGCGTCCACCATTTGGGTTTAGTTACTCCTACACCAAATTCAAATGCTCAAAAAAATTTACTACTTATTTTATAAGTATCTGTTATACTTTGACTCAGCCTTCAAATTTGAAAACGGTAAAGAAAAAGATAATAGGATGTTAGTCTCACTTTTATGTAGTATTTATTTTCGAATGAAATATGAGTTAATTGAGATAATGAACTGTAAGGCATATGCCTCATTTATTAAAAATAGTCAAAAGATTGTGCCATGCACATAATGAAATATGAGATATATGTTTACAAACGGATGGGATACTTTTGTAAATAATGAGAATCATTTGCAGAGCAATAATTTCAATTAAATTCTTTTTTAATTGAAATATGTTGATAATAATCCCTCATTTAATCTATGATCAAAATTATTTTTATTTACATTTTGGTCATGGTAACTCGAATTCCGAACTATTAATTAGATGAAAAACACTTTATCAGCTAAGTGACACGCTTCATCCTTGAATTATTAAGTTACAAAAAAAAGTATTATAATCCCCACGAGTCCAATTCAACAATAACGAACCAATGTATTTGACTCTATTTTTTTCCTTTGAATCGTGTGGTCTGTTTTTTGTTAGATTTGGGGTTCATAAGCCCTTACAAATATTATAAATACATCTTAATTGGACGGAAAGTGCTTTAAGGACCAATATACACATGATTAAATATAAAGTTAATTGTGACCATTTTGTGCATAGTATTCCAATCACAAAATAATTATTTTGAGACCGTTGGAAATTGGGAATCATGATGAATGGAAATTGTACAAGAAATTGAGCCGTTGGTCCTATATGTTTTCCTTAACATTGGAGGTTTCTCACTCCATTACAAGCAATAATTATGCCAAGAAATATCAAGAAAAACATCCAATCTTCTAAAAGACCACCTACTTTGTCTCTATTTTGTCTCTTCGTTTTAACATTTTATACAAAAATGTTCTAATCTACGGAACAAGTGAATAGAACATTGAGATATTTTCGTAAAATGTTAAAACAATATGACAATATATATCGAAAATTAACCCTTAATTAATTTTATAATATAATTAGTTAAATCTTAGTTATTTCCTAAAGGATTCACTTTGATTTAATTATTTATATATGCATTAATCAACAATATTCTTAAGACGAAATTATGTGTCTATTACATGGAAAATTGGCGTTGGGATTTAAATTAAATTACAATTTTTTTATTTAGTTGGCTCATTACCAAAAATCCTTGACATTAGATGTAGACGCGGTTTATATTATGTTTAAATAATGACTTCATTTTGTTAATTTGCAGCACTCGAAATTTCTAACAACTAATTAGCAAATCGAGTCGTATATTGTTTACATACATATATTCAAACGAAAAAAAGGTTGTGCTTCAATAATATTTATTCAATCACTTTAATTTTATTGAACTTGTCTATTCGCTACAAAGCAAAAAATAATTCTTATATAAAATTAAATCAAGTGAGTTAGTGCATTTTTTGTTACTAGCCCTTAATGAAAAGACCAAATTGTTCGATATATCATAAATATATCTAACCTAATTAATCGTAAATAATAGTATAAATAAAATGAGAATCCAGCTGTTTACAACCTTGAAGAAAACATGGGGAAACAAAAGCCTCTCCATTATGCATAAAGTGAAGCATGTGTACTAATTTGTTTGTTTTTTATGCTCTAATTAAGAAAGCTTAATTAAGCTCTAATAACCCTACTCTCTCACTTTTGTGTTCTTTTTGAAGCATTCAAAACACTTTTTCCAACATCACAATTTTTTGTTTGAGGAATTAAGGTGTATTATTGGCTGGAAAATGCTTTTGACCAGACTCTTCAACTTGAGCACAAATTAAATTGGTTTAGTTTAAGTAGTTGGATTTGGAAAAAGATATTAAGGAGAAAAGTGGGGAGTTTAGGTCATGAAATTGCTGTTTTATTAGCTGTATGCCAAAGGGCTTTCTTGAATTCATGAATATAATGTCGGCTTGGACTAAGCTTTCTTAACTAATTAGCACATTTGGAATTTGAATATTGAGTTTTATGGAAAATCCAAAGGAAAATATGGATTGCTAAATTTCGGTTTCAAGAGAATTTTATGGGTGAATGTTCATTGGAGTTTTACAATGTCACTCAAGTGAAAATTGTTTTAATTTAATTTAAGGTGAAGTGAAGGTTGTGAAACACATAATTACATAATTATTAGATGTAGATTTTCTAGCGCGGTTGGTACTATTATTGTAATCGATAAAACATCATGTCCTATTGCATGTTGTTATCAATAAAAAAACAATAGTTTTATCGACCGAGATTTCCCAATATCCTATTTTTTCATTGGTAAAAAAGTGTTATTGACAATAATTTATAGTATGTTGGTAATTTTTTTAGCTGCATACTACGAACATTTCACACGGTAATTTTTCGGTAATCCAACTTCTTTTTTGCAGTGTATTGTTTTGTCGAACCTTTACTCATCAAGTAAATTGGCTTCGATTATTTTCTTTACCAAAAAAATGTAATGGATGATGAACCACTGCACCACCATATAAGTTATATCTCATGTGGAAATAAAAACCAACTCAAGATC
This sequence comes from Salvia hispanica, assembly GCF_023119035.1. Lineage (NCBI taxonomy): Eukaryota > Viridiplantae > Streptophyta > Magnoliopsida > Lamiales > Lamiaceae > Salvia > Salvia hispanica. The sequence continues at coordinate 22,904,378 of NC_062966.1, forward strand.
TTGTCTTAAATCCTAATTAAAGAGAATCTTTTGTATCTAGTTCTTTAATTAGATAATTAGATGTAAATGATAGCACTAAGCATAGTATAATGAAAGCGATTACTATTAAACTTAAAGTTTAGTTACACAAAATATATCACCAAGATCACGAGCTCACTCGCAAACATGCAAGTGGATTTCGAATCAAAATTCAAAATCAATTTAAGCCTTTTTTACAGCTAGCCATGAGGCCAGCTAAGAAAACTAAAGCCAATAGTTTTATTGAGCTAAAATTGGCAAATGGTAGGCTTAGCTTTAGCAAAATCAAATCAATTAATAGAAAAAAGTGCATAATAAATGATGAAATTGAGTAAGCATTGAAACAGGGAAAGCCAAGATTGGGTGTACTAGTACGTACCACAATCAAATCCATTTTTAGTTGTATACTTTAGGTATTGGAAATGCACATGTTCAAAAAGATAGAGTCGTTTTCTTCCCAATCCATAGTTTTTCTAACATAATTAACTCATAAATGATATTCGTTTGGAAACAACAAAAAAGCAAAGGCATTGCTATAAAATCCAATCTTTGGAGCCTTACCTTCCTTTTTTTGATGCAAAAATGCTCAGAGTTATAGTAGAGGCGAGCTAAAAATATAAGTAAAAATCCAAGAAAAAAAACACAAAATCTCGCAACAAGTAATTACAAAGAACAAATAACACCAACCAACTGAAGACGATAAGAAAACAATGACTTAAACAATCAAGACTCAATCTTATCAAGTTGACATGTCGAAGCAAAAGAGCAAAACTAAAATAAACTTCAAGTGATCAAACCGCTACGAGATCTAGATCCTTAACTTATCATGTACGGTCTCTTGTGTCCATCAATTTCTAATTTGCTCCATTAGTCATTCATTTGTTCGAGCTTGAAAAAATCAACCGGACTCCAACCTCTAGCCAATGTGTCTAGCCTTCAAAATAGGCACTTCTTCTTGAACTATCACATAGCCCAAAATCTTAAAAATAACTTTATTTTGAATATCTCAATTAAATCATGCAAAAGTTTCTTAAACCTCTGGAATGGGGTACATTTCCACACGATTGGATGAATAAATAGATAAAGAATTAAAGATTTTGTTAGAATTGGATAAATAAATAGATAAAGATTGACAATAATAATTGGTGTTGCTATTTCATAATAAACCTAAACCAAATGATTGATTTTGATTTTTGCCACGGAAGGCTTTCCTTTTCCTTACCCCAATAGGTTAGTGGGATTTTTGGGTATTTTGCATTTGTAAAAAATAGTAGGAGTAACTTTTTCAGTTATTTATTAATTATTATATATCAAGTTATATGGCAACTGGGAGGGACACGTGGCCTTTGGAAACCTAACCTTTGTTGCTAAGTAAACCACCATTGGCAAAGTTACAAAATAGGGAGAGAGTTAGAGGAAACTTGTTTGCTTCAAAAGAAAAGTTTGAAAGTGAGAGAATAATTTTATATTCACCATTAACTCCCCCTTTTTTTAGTGTGGATCCCCTTCTATTGACATATATTTGGAAATTAAAAAAATAATAGGATGAAAATTTAAAACCCCCACTTTCATACTTGAGTTCAATTTTTTTCCCTTCAGTGATTGTTAATTTCTCAACCACTTTCACAATATTAGTAGCAATAAGCCAATATATATATGTTTGCATTGGTTAAGCGAAAACTCCCCACTTTATTATAACGAAGAAAATCTTTTATCCCATTATTATTGGTTAGGAATCTCACGTCTTTTGATGAATTATACTTTAGCTAAATAGCCTAAATGTGCATAGTTATAATAACACAAAGTAACAATAAATATCATCGAACTATATATAATTATATACTTTACAATGCACAACGGATAATTCATGAGTATAACTAGTAAAGAAAAATTTCATATAATGGATCTTTTATTTTATTTTTTTGCATGTGTGAATCTCTTCCTTTTTTATGTATATGTCAAATGAGATGTGACCATGAAATGATTTAACTAAAAAAAATCAACGCGTTGGTTTGAATAAACACAAAATGAGAGGAAACGTGAATTTGATATCGAAACAATATAAAGTTTTACAAGCGTTGAAAGTAAATAAAGTTGGAAAGAAAGCCACTTTAACAAAGCATACAATTCATACTAGTACCAAATAATTGCAAGTTACCTATACATGATATTTTCCTCTAATCATTTCACAAAAATCTTAGTAATTCATAATATCTACCCATAACTGCCTCTGCAAAAGTAATTACATATGGCTAGTCATATCAATATTGGTCATATCATGAAAATGGAAGTCAGAGAATCCGGAGCTATTATATGTAAAATCGACTGCAATTCTAAAGAATGAATTAACATATCATCGAGCGAGCACTCAATTAAGTGCAAAGAAGCAAAGCACGTTATTGACAAAGCACTTTATGGAGTGCTATACTGATTGTACGTAATTAATATTATGAGTTAGAAATTATTTTATGCAACTTAATTTTTGAAGCACATTTAAATATTTAATCATGATTTGATTTAGGTCGATTGCAATAAATACATTGGTTTCGGTCGAAAACCATTGGGAAGGGAAAATGTGGATGTAGTGAACTGAAGGAATTTTAATTGAACAAACTTAGGCAATAAACAGCCAAACAATAATTGGATGAAATTATTGATAAATATTAAAAATGTCACGTTTATTAAAGTGGAGTACGTAGTACTTTCTCTAAAGCTCAATGTACAACCCCTCTCCCTATAAATACACGCCCTTCACATTGCTCCACTCATTCAACCAATTCTTCCTCCAAAACTCAAAACATCAACTCTCCCAAATTCAAATTCCCAAATCAAAAATTCAATCCCTAAAAACCAAAATCAATTACAAAAATGGAGCAAAATCTCCCAATCATCGCGAAGAAATTCTGGAGCATACTGAAAGTAGCGTACTTCATGCTGAGAAAAGGCATTTCAAAGGCCAAATTGCTCTCCGATCTCAGCACCATGATGAAGCGCGGCAAAATCGCCGGAAAAACCGCAATGCACAACCTCATCTTCCACCACCACCACCACGGCGAGGCGGCGCCGCCACTGCCGGAGGAGTACGAGTTCAGCTGCCGCAGCACGCCGGCGTTCCGGCTGCCGTTCCACCTCGGGAAGCGGAAGCAGGCGGCGGAGATGGAGCTGTGGGCGGCGGCGGTGGAGATGGCGTGCAGCGCGGCGCCGTCGCCGGCGCTGCCGGGGTTCGGGAGGACGCCGGCGGTGAGGCAGCTGAGGATCACGGACTCGCCGTTCCCGCTGAGGGAGATCGACGAGGATCACCGCGTCGATGAGGCGGCGGAGGAGTTCATCACCAAATTTTATAGGGATTTGAAGAAGCAAAATGGGGCTTGATTTGATTTTTACTGTGTGTTTGTGTGTTTTTTTTGGAGATTTTGGGGGAAATGGAAGCATGTTGCAATTTTTATGTGCTTATGCTTATGGATATTTTGAATATTTTTATGGGTAGAAATAATGATAAATATTGGTATATTTAGGAATGTTTTAGGTTTGTTGTTAGTCAAGGAAATGTAATTTAGCAATATACGAAGGAATAAAAAAGAATTATCTGTGAATGTATATATTGATGTGCTTTTGATTCATTGATTCTTCTTTTTCTGCAAATTTTTTAGGCATTTTGTGTTTTATTTTGTAATACTCTATATAGGAGTATAATTTAATTATATTTTGGTTACAAAAGTCTAGGAAAATTGGGATACCGCTTGATTTTGCTTATGTTTCTGGTCTCTTCAAAATTCAACTCTCATTTTTTGTGATTTATCTTAGTCTCAAATAAATTCTCAAACATCAAGTAAATTCATAGCCACAAAAGCATAAACGAAACAAGAAATCGTAAACAACTAAAAACATTGAGAATTGGCGATGAAATGCAACTTAACTTGCTAGATATTGGAAGGTATAAATACCATATTGAGAAAGTAAATTGGTAATTATTGAAAATTCTCCTAAAGGCAGGAAAACTTCAAATGATGGGAAGTATTTAGATCATAGTCAAGTTTTGGGATGATTGGAAAAAATGTCACTTGGAACATAAATTGACGCTATACTATTCCCCATATCTCTCTAAAATTTCAAAATTCATTTGTTACCTTATTTCAATTTCGTATTTCATTTCATAAATAAATTTTGAAACATATGGTAAAACAAAAATAATCATGAACATAACAAAGCTACTAGTACTGAAAAATAGAGAACAGATATAAATGGAAACCATTATAAATTATGAATAAAGTAGAAACTAGAATACTTCAAACAGAGGTCTAAACATTTCCTTAAAAGGTAAGTTTTCAAACAAGACATCAACCATAAACAATTGCATAGACCCAAAAGGGAAAAAGCAGTATCTAAGCAAAATACAGACATCAATAGTTCTGTAAACAGAAGCAAAACATGTTCAAAACAACTGAGTTTCTTGTTCCATTTCACAATTAAACACCAGCAACCTCAAACAAACGACCAGTTCACGAACATGAAGCAGATGCAATGAGCGTCTTCGTCATCATTCAGAACTTTCCACGCGACTGCTCTCTCGTACGAGACGGGCCTGCCCATGCTCGACATACAGATTCCTCCCGGGAGAGTCGCAAAACCCTGTCGTATAAACTCGTTTATCAAATTTTTCCGCGTCAAGAAAAAATTGGCTAGATTAGTAGCGAGCGTGTGTTTTGCTCACCTGATTCATTATCCGTGGGAACTCGGAGCAGATGTTCTTTCGGCCGTGATCATCGAGTATTTTCTCCAGAGAGATGTCTTGAAGCGCAACGAGGGTCGTCTCCAGCATGTCTACGCCGGCCTGGTTTGCAAACGTGAAATCTGATGCTGCCTGCATAAGTATTGCGAGTGAAGCATCATTACATATTGTTTCCTTCGATCAACTTTCATAGATACGAGCGTTGCAATCGTACCTTCACAGAGCAGCACATGATAGCATCCGAATGGTGCCACAGTGCTTTAAGGATGGAATCGTTCCCTCCACCGTTCGTTTGAGAAGCTCGACTCCCATAAAGTTCCTAGAAAGAAACAGTGCACGAAGATTTAAGGAAAGTCGAGTGAGGACGGTGCTTGGGAGTACCTTAAGACGAAGAATACACATGCAAAATGAGGCGAAGGTTTACCTATAGCTTTGGCAGATCCAACGCGAGGATGTGCTTCGGGAGTACCAAGTGGCTGAGCGAAGACCGGCATGAGGACCGATGCCAGAGGGGAGAGAGCTAATGCCACACGTTGAACTGATGATATAATGCTGCGAACGTATTGCCGCGCCATGCACGCGACGTTATCTTGCATGTGGCTTTCAAAGCGAATTGGAAGGCGATTGTCATGACGGACCTTGTAGCGCCACCGTTACTAGAGAGCCGTTGGATGGTTTGTTTCCGGCTGCTCCAGTTTCCAGAGCCGAAGCAAGGTCCAGTGTTCGATTTGGACTGCCAGCTTCCTAAATATTATCAATCCAACAATAATGAATCTATAAATCAAAATAATCAAATACGAGAAACGAGGAAAGCAGCAACGTGAACTGACCTTGCCCGAATCAAGGGGAATGATGCGAAAAGCCAGACGGCAGCAGTGGAGCGTCATCAGCGAAAGAGGCATCAATAGGGGCGAATATGAGTTCAGAACATGTGCCTACTGCATTTTCATCCATTCCACAACAGAGCTGCCAAAAAAATTAAGAAAAAAATAAAATTACTTTCTTAACGGGCTCAAAGAAGTAAAAAATAAAATACCCAAAAATTGGAACCAAAAAATTCCCAATGTTTTTCCATTCCCATTTTAAAAGCAACGCAGAAATATACCTGCAAGAGCATACGTCCCTAGGCATCATCGCGTCTTCAGCAGTCTGGCAATCCCTTTCCCGAGTTTAATCACCTCGAGCAGCTATAAAGCATCAGAATATATTGTGTTATAACAAGATAAAGGATCGTAGCGCTTTAAACTATGAAAACAATTTACTTCAAACGGAAAAGAGACAATTCTATACACTTGCCTCTTCGTGCTCAATAGTCTGAGCCAAAGGAAGTATAACTTGGGCCTCCGTAGTTACCAACTCGAGGACCTAAGAACGTACAAGGACCAATTTTAACGGCAGCAGCTGAGTAGGCGTCAATATTGGTGTCTGCCCATTCCGATCTATGCTCTCTCAAAAATCGTAGCAGTATTGCAGGAGGCACATTCTGGACCCGAAAAATTAAGATTATGTTATTATAATTACAGCACGTACAAACGAATGCTCATTAGTCAACCGGGAAATATACCCGTGAGGATGATACTAGCTCAACAGCACAAAATCATACTGACCTGAAGAAGCATAGAGGCTTTGGCACACAGGATGGAGCTGCAAATGGAATTATATCCGCTTGCGAAAGAGATATTCAACCCCATCAAGTTTTTCTGGATTCGAGTTGACAAGAATGGTGATATCATCCACGCCATCATTGCCTATCAAAGACCACCCTCATCACCGAAAACCATTAAGAGCCTCGTTGAACCCCTCTGTATAAATGATCCAAACGGTTACATGGAAGACCCCACGGAAAAAGAATAACAAATGGAGGAAAGGAGAAATATCTTACCTGCTCAACCGGTGGCTAAGCTGTAGAGCAGCTGGCCTTCTGCCCCAGTTGTTCACACTAGGGCTGTGAAATGTCGAGAGCTATCTGCCTAAGATGGCGCACAGCCTACAGTTTGGGCAAAAGAAAAACAATCATTCACAGCAAGGAATAAGCTTTCGTCAAAATGTTTTGGGGTTGGGAAAAATTTCAGCAGTTGTGATCCTTTGAGCGAGCACAGTCGACGATTCATAGAGGGGCGCAAAACCTCAGGAACACTCCCAAAGCCTGATGAATGAACGGCAAACAACAAAGAAATAGAAGTTATTTATAGAAAAACTGCTAGTAAAGTTTTTGGGAAAATGTCCAAAACACCATGTGGCAACAATTAAGTTTTTAAAAGTTACATGAATCCACTCCTCAAAAAAAATAAAAAACCACAACAAATTTAGGTGATAAAATGCAAATACAATTACCTCCAAATTCATATGATCGACGATGTGGATGATAGAGCCTCCTCCTTCACAAGGTCTGATTAGGTAACCACTAGGCAACATCTCAGCTCTAACAAATTCTGAACAGGCGGCATGCTGGACCATTTCTGAGTGTTGCTGAGAGACCTCTCACAAACCACCAAAATGCCAATCCATCCAAAAAACCAAGAGGTGAAAAGCGTCCCAACAACCAAAAGCGCGACATCAGGCGCGAGAGTGTTGGTGCATACAGCTAAATTTTTTTAAAATTATAGAGCCATGAGTAACATACAAAGTTAAGGTAATTTTAAACAAATCACGATATATAAGTACTAACTCTACCTGCATGTATAAAAGTTCTATGGTTCCACCATTGGCAGTAGGCAGCACGTTTACCACATCCACAGCTCGGCAATCGCGAAACCATGAAGGTCGATCCTTCAGGATTTCTGCAACCTGGAACATGAAGCAGGATAAAATTCTTAAGTAAGATGAGACTTTAGAAACAAAAGGAAACAGAGTGATGGTATTCTTACTCTGGTGGGTTCTAGACCAACCAGACCGCAAGCTCGTGCTGCCACGCCAGGGCAACCATGAGAAATAGCAACGATTCCAATGGAATCCGGACCAGGCTAACAAAGGTTTACAAAAATAAGGGCATTCAGATTATGAAACATAGTATATTATATAATCCACAATTTTATAGTATAACACGAGGTAGCATAGAATTATTGTAGACGCGGAAGTTTCAGAGAACTCGAATACCTTCATTCCAGGCATTTGGACCCACTCAACGGCAGTTCCAGTAGCCTTCGAAAGAAACTCTGCTAAAGTTTCTTCTGCAATGGACAAAAGTCTAGGAAAATACAAATGACAATGGAACAGTGTGAGCCACCACGTAAAACAAACATCGAACGTTCATTGTACTATATGTAGTAAAATAACAGCTGATATACTCTTACTTCTATTGTAAAAATGTCTAAACAATCATAACCCCCCTACTAACCCTGCAGGACTTGCATCCCTCGGAGGATGCTGAGGCGTCAAGTGGTGCTTTTGACCACTCGTCACCACTGATTCGCAGCTCGTGTCTTTAGTTGAAAGTGGATTCTGCAAGCCAATTGATTAACTTTGTTAATTTACCAAGACCATTATGACACATTAGAAAACTAGAGTTTCATGAAACTAACAACGGTGAGACTAGTTCTAAGATTCTCACATTCGGTGTATGCTGGCGAAAGTAACTGTTTTCATACACCAAGTGTGATACTTGCTTCTGCAACCTATCATTTTCCTCCATCAACAGTTTGTTCATCGCTGTCAGCTTCCGATTTACACCTTGCAGCCTTGACGCTTCTTTTCTTTGCTTCTCTCTGCATCTGTATTCGAAGAGGGAACAATTCAAGATTTTAATTTCCGAACACAAGAATCATAACTTATATAGGACACACTTTTTGTTGCATCAAATTCACTAAACATACACAACCAATCAACTATAGTGCTAAAAACAATCAACACCAATCTGCATATATACCTTCTGTTCTGGAACCAGACTTTGATCTGCTTAGGCTCAATGTGGGATAAAATGGGGCACTCACGAATGAGCTGCTGGCGACGAATGGAGCTTGGTTTTGGACAATCATGGTATAGCCTCTCGAGGGCTTCAACCTGCTCGGGCGTATACCGCACATATTTCCCATTATCCATAGCTGCAGCTGCGGCAGCAGCAGCCGCAGCTGCCTTGCTACTCTCTTTGCAAGACATTGCCATCTTCCACAACTACAACCTCAACTACTACAAACGAAGAATCAATCCTTATTCTCCCCTCCCCACCCCTAATTAAACACCTTAAAACACTTCAGTCTTTCTTCAAGAACCCTTTTTTCAGAAACAATCCAAACATTCTAAAACCCAGAGTCTTGCTTTGCTAAACAACAACTACCCTACATCAAACAGTATCACAAAAAAGTAGGGAATATTCCTTAACCTGATTCTTACTAAAGAAAATTCTGCAAATACAAAACCTAATTGATCAAGAAGCTTAGAGCATAACAAACAAAATACAGCTGAAATATAACAGGTAACTAAATCCCCCTTTCAAACAAAATCAAGAAACACTTATTCTTATCTTCAATTCTTGAATCCACCAAACATCCCTCCAATCCCACCAACTACCCTTCATAATAACTGATTCAATAACCCAACACCAACCCTATTTCACGAAAAGATCGAACCTTTGAGCCTCCCAACACACAGAAGCACACCACACATAAGCATCTCATAGCTGTCTCCAAGATTCCACCTCCCTCCTCTTCAAAAATCGAAACTTTCTTCAATGGATGAAATTTCTGTGACATGCAAAGACACTAGAAAAGCAGAAACACATACACACAAACATGTTACATGGATCTGGGCGTTTGAGCTGAAAATGAGTTGTTGGTAAAGAAAAACAGAAGGGAAAGAAAAGGAACAGAGAGACCAGATAGTGCTTGGTGGAGCCTTTATTATTTTTCTGCTTTGGTTTTTATTTTCAATGTGTTGTTTCCATTGGCTCGTTTGCTTTTACTTTTCTCTCTCTGTGTGGTATATCTCCAATCTCTGCCTTCAGATTCTCTCTCTTACTGTGCTCTGAATTTGGAATATCTCATGAATGGGACTCTCTCTCCGCAGGACTATTCTGTCCTCTCTCTCTCTCTCCATAGTGAAAAACATTACCCCTCAATTTCAATCAAATTACTACTCCACCAAATTCTCAATTGCAATTTACAGACTGCAAAAAAATTAAATCTTTTATTCTTTGCAAGAATTTCAAGTAGTTCTTGAGTGGCAAAAGGGTAAAACGCGGTGATGGGAGTGGGTAAATGTGAGAAAGGAGAAATCTTGGAGCAAGAAAAAGATTTTGAGGGATGGGAGAGAGAGAAGACATCATGATGAGGATTCTGCATGCGCCTCCTCGATTCTACTTCTCTGCTCTTTTAATTGAGAGGGCATTCTGTCGGCATAGTTGAAGTACGGAGAAAGTCTCCGCGCCGGAGGAGTCTGCAAAGGAGACGGACCCGCGTATGGAAGTTGGCCGGGAAGAGAACCCATCGCCAACAACGAGTGCATCCACTGCTCGTTTGCTTCATCCATGTTGGGAATTTGTGAACTCGACTCTTTCCCCTTACCCTTACCCTTACCCGAGCGGGAATTTTTCTTCCAAAAGCTCATAATTTGATGAAGATTGAAGATTGGGAGAAGAGATTGAAAATGGAGAGAATGAAGATTGTGGGTGATGAATGGAGGAAGTGGAGGAAATATTTATAGGGGTGGGATGTAAAAATAGCCGTTGGGCCGAAAAAAAAAAAAAAATTTAAATATCGCCGAGCGTCGCCCACAATGGCCGGCGATCGCTCGGCGATAATCCGGCGATAAAACACCGGTTGGCGAAAAAACGGTAACATTATCGCCGAATTATCGTCGTTTTCACCACAACGGCCGGCGATAATCCGGCGATGTTCGGCGATTTATCGCCGGATTTTCGCCACCCCCATTGGGAGTGCTCTTAGGCTATGTTTGATCTCCAAGATTAATAGGGCGTGATTAATTAGTCAAAAATTTAACTGATATTGGAAAAAAAAATGGGATATTGATGTCTAAAACTATGAACTTTGATCAAATTTTAGTATTTTCTACTAATTTTAAAATTGGTATAAAAAATCACGAACTTTACCTTTTGTTTGTTATTTTCCATGGCAAGCCAAATAAGATATCTTTAGAATAGGCAACCGTGAAATATTTATGAGATTTTAGATTACTTTTTAAGTTCATGATAAGTACGATAAAATGGTACGTAGAAAATCACGTTGATTTAGTAATGCCAAATAGGGTAAAATATACACGAAAATTGGTTAGATATGGTGATTGACATGCCAAGAGAAAAAATAAACGAAATGTAAAATTTATAATTTTTTAGACTAATTTTAAAATTCATGGAAAATATCAAAATATGCTCAAAATTTATAATTTTAAAGACCAATATCTAACAAAATAAATTGGTGCTATCTGAATTTAATGAGATAAGACAATTGAAAAGTGATACTGTATTGTGATCACTGATCACATTCAAATAATCTTTCATTCAAACCATACCCAAAGTATTATTATTACACAAGAGTACAAAACTAGTACGTCATCTTTGCATTTGTTTTTATTTTAAATATTTTTATCTCATTTTTGTGAGTTAATAAACGATGTGCCACTTTTTTATTCTGATAGAGAACGGCCCATTTTCGTGCTTCGAGCCCAGCCCATTAATCCAACATAATATTGATGGCGACGATTTGAAGAAGCCCAGCCCGTTAATTCCATGCAGCTTTAACGGCGTCGTTTTTAAGGATTAGCTTATAATCTTTGAAATTATAGATTTCAGTCATCGATCGTCTCACACAGGTCAGTCCTAATTTGCTCCTAGTTTCTCTGTTAACTTAAATTTATGAATTAATGCTTGATTTCCGTGATGCAGATGCGTCTCTTATTGATCTGTGTTTGTAATTCTGTGTTTTGTTTCCATTTTAATTGAGCAATTGAGAATGGTGATGGAAATTACTTTGGTGAAATTGATTTGATTATGAGTGAAATTCGAAATAGGCAGATGCATATTGATTTCTCTGTTTGATGTTTCTTCTCGTCAATGCTTATTCCCAATTGAAAATATGACATGTTTGTGGATGAAATGTGTAGTGCAAAATTAGAATTCAGTAAAAACCTAAACATGAAATTTTGGTACTTGATCATTATTGTGTTGAGAGGTTTGGGTAGATGGTCGACAAAAGGAGACGTAACAATTCAGGGCTCAGTGAAACCTAAACATGAAATTCTGTTATTTGGCTATCATAGTTGAGCATAAAGTTATTTTTCTTAGGCTGAAGTCGTTGAAGGCAGATGAAGGGAAACCTTTAGTGATGCTATTATTAACACTTAATGGGGAAAGTGTTTTTTTCTGTGTATGCATCCTGTGAATCTTGATTTTGATCTCTGCCCTTTTCGATGTTATCGTGCAATCAAGTATGAGTAGATCTGCTGGTTGGAACTTCATTGCTTATATACAACTACCTACCATGATCATGTGAATGGACTAGCAAAAAATTGGCAGTCATAGTTAGTTTACATATGTCATAATAGTACTTTATGGGATCTAGTTGCTTTGGATCTCTTATAAGTTGATGGGGGGGCTTTTTTTTTCTACTTCTTTAACTTTATAATTTCTTGGCCCTCTTTATCTGATTCATTCAGAAATTGTTACTCCTTTACAAATCACATCTGATTGCAATCATTGTGCTATCTATATGTTCTTAGTTATCAGTTCCAAATGTAATACACAAGCTCAATTATAGCCCTTTTGCACTTGATTTATACCCCTTTATCATATATTATATGCTTATCCATTTTCTGGGCAAGTAGTTTACATTTTTGGGCATTAGTCGAGGGTTGGATTTGTAATATATGAACTTTTCTTTCATCATTTTCCTTTCCTTTCTTTGGATGCAACAGTTAGGAACTTTGATAACCATATTGGTTTTTATGCAGAATTGGGGTTATTTTTATTAATTGGGATTGTTGGCGGCAGGTTAACCGAGGTTCTTTTGTGGGAGCTAAAGTTGTTGGTGGGATATTGAGTAGTTGTTGAACTTGTATTTTGTGTTTATTTGGAAACTAAACATGCCTGCGCTAAAGGTTGAAACTGGTCACCAAGATGTTGTTCATGATGTGGCAATGGATTATTATGGTAAACGCCTTGCTACAGCTTCTTCAGACAGCACTATCAAAATAATCGGAGTTAGCAGTTCAGGATCTCAGCATCTTGCAACTCTATCCGGTCACCAAGGACCCGTGTGGCAAGCATCATGGGCCCATCCGAAGTTCGGTTCTCTCCTAGCTTCATGTTCTTATGATGGAAAAGTTATACTCTGGAAGGAGGGTAATCAAAATGAATGGACCCAGGCTCATGTTTTTGACGATCATAAAGCCTCTGTCAATTCTATTGCATGGGCTCCTCATGAACTCGGGCTTTGTCTGGCATGTGGATCCTCAGATGGAAACATATCAGTTTTCACTGCAAGATCTGATGGTGGATGGGATAAATCTCGAATTGACCAGGCTCATCCCGTTGGTGTCACATCTGTCTCTTGGGCCCCCTCAACGGCCCCTGGGGCTCTTGTGGGTTCTGGTCTACTCACCGCTGTTCAGAAGTTAGCATCCGGTGGCTGTGATAACACAGTGAAAGTGTGGAAGCTCGACAACGGAACATGGAGGATGGACTGCTTCCCTGCTCTTCATATGCATACTGATTGGGTAAGGGATGTCGCCTGGGCTCCGAATTTGGGACTTCCAAAGTCCACCATTGCAAGTGCTTCTGAAGATGGGAAAGTTATAACATGGGTCGCGGTCAAGGACGGTGATCAATGGGAAGGGAAAGTTCTGAATGATTTTGGAGCCCCCGTGTGGAAGGTGTCGTGGTCACTCACAGGGAACATCCTTGCTGTCGCTGATGGTAAAAACAACGTAACGCTGTGGAAAGAAGAGGTAGACGGAGAATGGCAGCAGGTGACTACAGTTGAATGATAAATCTAGTTGTTCTTATCATATCTTTTCCAGGTACAGAGGATCTTGAGACTGCTTTGCTCTCTAACTATTACTACTATGTTACAGTTTAATTTGATTAACCTGTTGGAAAACTATATAATAGTAACTGGTGATATCTACATTTGCATTTGAATATGATTTATGGACAAAATAATTACTATGTTTTGATTGTTATCTGGTTTTTCCATGGACTTAAGTTCATTTGTAAAATTATTACTAGGCGTGAAAGTTCAGTTTTTCGGTTCGTTTTTTCCCAAAATTGTACCTAATTGAAAAACTGATTTTTTCTAAAAATTTAACTGACCTAAGTCGAAATCATAGTAAAACTAAACTCGCAAAAACTGAATAGTGAAAATTGAACCAAATCAAAAATACTAGTATGATAATGAAATGGTACGACGAAATAAAAATTTTCCAAATTTCTCGACATGAAGGTCTCACTTATTTATCTCTCATCATATAAAGAAGAGAATTTTTTTCCCACGAATTTTGTCAAGATATCAATTTGGATCCATAATATATGAATATATATTCTGAGGTCTATAAACTTCGATTTAATATCATTTGAGTTATTTTTTCACTATATCAATTTTTTTAGGCGAAAATACCCTAAAGGCCATAAAGGGGAAATTCAATCTATTTACTATCTTCTTCATTAAAATATTGAGAGAGCGTTATTTTTTTTCCGCGAACTTTGTGAAAATATCATTTTTTGTCCGAGCTCTAGTTCTTTATCTGGTTCGATCCCATTGAGTCTTTCTCTCTCATCCTCCTGTTCTACAATGCAATAATCAGAGTTCCTTTCTCCCTGATTCATGGAACTTTGTTGCCAAACTTATATGTTGACTCGTGATCACAATTCTCTCTTTGGAAAAATCCTCAATTCTTTTAACAAGATTGAGTTTTCTCGAAGAGTCGGATTTGAGCCACAACAAATTTTAAGGAAGCATTGATGAAATTGACAGTTTGTTGTCTTTAAAGATGATGAATCTTTAGAAGTACAATCCCGATGATTTGATTCCAAATCCAATTCAAAAGCTTTTAATTCTCTATGTTTTAAAGCTGAACAACCATAGATTCTGCGGTGGAATCCCATATATCATCTGAAACATAACCTCGTTCAACTCCCTTGATCACTCTGAGAACAATCTAACCAAATAAATCCCACTTTCTCAAGGAATTAAAGTTCAGACTAAAAATGATATCTTGGCAAAGTTTTTCGGACCAAATAAGATGTTTTCTCAATATTTTAATGAATAAGAGAGAGCAAATAGATTGAAATACCTTTCATGAGCTTGAGTGTATATTTGCCCCCAAATAATTTGAAACGGTAAAAAATAGCTCAATTAATATTGAATCAAAATTTATGGACATTATAAGATATTTTCAAATACTAGATGCCAAAGTTGATACCTTGACAAAGGTATTTAACTA
Organism: Salvia hispanica; assembly: GCF_023119035.1. Lineage (NCBI taxonomy): Eukaryota > Viridiplantae > Streptophyta > Magnoliopsida > Lamiales > Lamiaceae > Salvia > Salvia hispanica. The sequence continues at coordinate 22,919,514 of NC_062966.1, forward strand.
AAAAATTGTTCCCAATGTTATTTAACTAAAAATTGTTCCCCTGTATGAAGAATGAGATAAATTGTGGTCATTGATCATTATAATGTCTATAACTATAGGTAAGCCTATGATTTTCAAGATAATTACAATTAATCACCTATAGACTATAGTTAGGCCACACATTAAGGAGAGGGGCACGTGAGGGATCACCAGCCACGTTACCTCCTCACACGTGTGGGAAGCATCAAAGAAGGCTCTCATAGCCAGCCCAAAAATATCATACGAATATAATACTCCAATAATACAAATTAATAGTAATAAAATAAGTCCATTTATTAAAGACTACAGAAAAGGGATTCGAGTATCCAGCTACTGGAATTTTGACCATTAACACAACGCAAGAATGGCGTACCACTACGGATGCTTAGAGTACTAGTGCTAATTAGCTATACATACAACCTTCTTGTACGTATAATTCTTGTGAAAAAATTCGACATATTGAAAAGTTTATCACATGCTGGCTGACAACACCGCTCATCTTTGTCACGTGCTTAGTTGGATACCACGAACTACTACTATTTATAAAAAAAATTGAGTCAAAATATTAGAGTGTGATTAGTAATAACTTCCTCTAACTTGTTACTTGAGAAGGTTTTTTTGCATATGAATTAAGAAAATGATGTATAATGAGCTAAATTGTGAGATAATAAAATACTTTGGTGAGAGAAAATTGTTACTTTTTTGTCAAAAGAGAAAATGAATCGGTTAATCTGAGGCGTCTCGAAAATTAATATGAATTAGTGAACCATGATCACGATGGAAAAAATGCTTATGAGGTTGATATTTCTCTTTTTCTCCCTATATAATATATTTGATGAATGTATAAAGTTAAAGGAAACAAGAGCAACGGCTACAGAATATATGATTGTTTGGAAAAGTTAAAGAAGAAAATACAGTGTTGACAAATTGCCAACTGATTATGACTAATTAGCTGTAATTAGTTAAATGGGGGTTTAGTTTATCCATCTGTCCACAGTGAAGAAGTTATTATCGGGATTTGTACTAATCATTCATGATTATGGAATTAATTAAATCGAGAGATTTGTGGATGAATAATGGTTCCCGAACATAATGACTCGAATCTTCGGTCTATTAATTAATTGCGAGGTAATAATCAACGAATGACAATTGTTTTTCCTTGTGTAGATCGATCCTATATCAGTATAAGCTTGATGAGTGTATCCATTAGCACGTCTTGATTTTACTCTTATATGGGGAATTACTCCATGTGTTGCTTGACGTAAAATATGTATTACAAATTTGCTTCAGTCTTTTGCTGATTTTTTATATGGCTCGGTAGATAATAGTTAGATAAGCCGATGATTTTTTCCAAAATATGCGTGAGTATAATATATACCGAGGTACGCACTTATAAGTATCTTAGAGTTCCACCCTTAGGAACATGAACAAAAAATACTCGAATTCGCACAACCTTGAGAACACCCTCGAAAAGTATTATGTCATGTGGTCGTACCTAACCGAGTAGCTCTAAAAGCGTCTGTACAAGCTCGCAACAAAGGTTCTCATCTTGCTATTAAGGATAAATACAAACATTTCCATAACTTGTCCTTTCAACACAATGAATTGCCAATGTCTTGCGTTGCATGCATTAGAATACATATCAACACCCTATAAATAGATTATATACACACCAAAAATCGTTTGCGACAACAATTAAATAATTACGTGCATACCTAAAAACCACAATGTGCCAATATATATCCAACTGCAAGAATCACCAAATAATTATTAATTAAAAAACTTTCATCTAAACAAACAAACCCTAAATTTAATGTAGATTGTGACAATAATTGCTTAGATGTGGCTATTACTATATTTATGGTTTGAAGCATAATACGATGCATTCTTGTACATGTTACACCTTTGTTCGTAAAGGTAAAAAAACATAAAAATAACCCATGTGACAAAAATTGGCCCAATAGTTTGGCACTATTTCTATATTAAACCAAACTAAAAGTTACTTTCCACTGCCGCTGTTTTATTATCAATTTAAGTGTGACAACACTAATAACTATTGGTGTGATTATGAATGCAATAAATGAGATACAATCGAGACTACAAGTTCATGATAAAATCATTGCCTCAGTCGTAGAGTTGTTTTTTAATTTTACTTTACATGTACGATCGATCGAGGTAAGAGTAGAAGGTTATCGTCGTTTCATAAGCAAGAACATCTAGAGACTCTCACGTGTGTGCAACCTTTATCTCTAATTTATTCTAATTTTTTTATTAAAATCATAAAATAAAATCTTATGTTATCGATGAAATTGGACATCTTCATAGCTACAAGGGTATTACCAAAGACATCTTAATTCATCCACAAAATAGTAAGAAACCAAGTTTATAAAATCCTTTGGTAAGATAAAATCCGAGCTGTCACCGTCGTGCCTAAACGTGGGTTAAGGAATATAATAACATGTTAAATAGAGGTAATTAAAAGGGAAGTGTACCAATTGTGGACTAATAAATTAAGGATATGGTGTAAAAATTCAATTTTTAAAAGGGGTGGCCAAAACACCATTCCCGAGGGCAACATAATAGGTAGAAATATCAAGGGTTGATTATTCTTAAATTATAGTCCTACTCCAATTTATCCAATTACCTCAATTAGTCTTTCTCTACACTTGGCGAAATAAAGATTTACACTTTAAACCATTCACAAAATTGACTACTATTATACCACTGTCCAAGTAAAATTGAAACAAATTTATTCTGATCTTCTTCATAAAAAAAGTATACTTTGGTTGTGAATTATTTACTCTTTATTACTACTATTGTTTATTAATATGCTATAAAATCCGCAACTATTATGATCCACCTCAAAGTGAAAAAGTTGTGTTGGCATAAAGTTTATTTGATTTAATCACTTTACTAGTTAACAAACAATTCTAATATTTAGCGCGGGAGACTACAATCGTCCCTAATCCGTCCCGCATAAAGTCATAAATTTTTCTTATGATTGATCGAAAACGTTATAACTGTTATCCATTTCTATAGTTTTTTTAGAGCATATATCAACCGATTTCATTTTTTAACATAATGAAATAGTACAATTTTACCTTTAACGAAAGTTAAAACATTTTCTTGCCTCTTACATTCATTACTTTACGCTGATAATCACTCATTCACACTTATAACTTATAACTTTGCCCCAATATTATTATGAATACGAGTATAATTGGAATAGTAGTGCATGAACAATTGAACATGGCAATAGTAACATGCATGTTAGTAATAAATTTTGGCCTTATCAATAAAGCATAGGAAGCATGGTTTTTTTATATACTTTAATAATTTTATAAAGTATTTGCTCAGTTATCATAAGCTTCTGGAGCGAGAATCCCAATGCTGAGGCTTTTTTAAAAGGTATTTCTAAATAAAGAAAAATATATAAAAAAATAGATTGGGGCTCTTTCATTCAGAACAAAGTCAGTTGAGTAAGTGGCTTTTCATGTGAAGCTATGTGCTTTATAATTACTCCCCAACAATACTTCTTTATTACTACTATATATACATTCTTTTCCAAGAGTAGCTAGAATGAGTAAATAATGGAGTATTTTACCTTTATATTTTTCACATTTTTTTACTCTTTTATACTTTGCTTAGATAGGTTGCCAAAGTTGGAACTAAAATTAAAACGGATTGGATAATTGCAAAAATTGCAAATTTTTTTATTTTATACTCCCTCCATCCCGGATAATTCGGGTCACTTTGACCGGATACGGGTTCTAAAAATTGTACTAATGAAAAGTAAGTTGAAAAAGTTAGTGGAATGTGGGTCCTAGCTTTATATAAAGTATTAGTTTTACAATAAAATGTAAGTAGGAATGAGTTAGTGGAATATGAGGTCCACTACCAAAAATGGTAAAAGTGAAATGAGACAAATTATGTGGGACGGACCGAAATGGAAAATTGGGACGAATTATCCGGGACGGAGGGAGTAGTAATTTAATATTTTTAAAGTGTTGGAACAACTAAAATGTGGAGTAAGTATTTTTTTATTTTTTTTTTTGTGATTTATTATGTTAAAATGATAAATCTAAATATGTGAAAATACCTAAAGGAATAAATACGGAAGCAACCGACTTTGCAGAAGTAGAAGTGAAGAGTGACAAATAATGCATTCACCAAATAATAATTCTATTTTTAAATAAAAATTAAAAGATACCATAATTTACAAACAGACCCCTCTATTTGCGTGTATTTCCGATTGAGCCCATCCCTTTCACTAATAAAAAACCCACCATTTCTCTTCTTCACTTTCAACAAACACCGTTCCTCTCTCTCTACCGTTACTGCGCTTTTCTCACAGAGAAACTGTGATTTTTTCAATTGTAATTCAGTAATGGAGTACTTCGCCGCTGATTATGCTGAATTCTCGTCGGTGGAAAATGGCAACAATAGCAATGGCGTCCATTTCACGGTGGATGATTTGCTCGATTTTTCCAAGGAGGATGAGACCATGACCGACGCATTTTTCGAGAGCTTGCCGGTCAATTCCGGCGATTCCTCCACTGTTACGGCGGTTGATAGCTGCAATTCGTCGGTCTCCGGCGGCGGAGACGGCCAATTCAACGGCAATATCAGCTGCCGCAGCTATAATGAGGTTCAATTCTCCGGCAACGAACTCTGCGTTCCGGTAATTTTCCCTTCCCCAATTTTTCAATTCGATTTTTTTTTTTTACTTTTTTCCTTTTTTTTGCTTTATTTCTGCATGGAACGTGTGCACCAGTATTGTGTGACCATTTTCCTTTTCCTTTTTTCTTTTTTTTTTTAAATTTTTATCCCGCCGACAGTCTTTTCGTTGAAGAAGAGTGAATTTTCAGCAACAATTTTCAAATTAGGGCTAATAATTTATCAATTTGATAATTGCGTGATTAAAATTGAATTTGAATCTAACTAATTATTCATATTCAAATTCAAATTCAAATTCAACAAAACAGTATGATGATTTAACGGAGCTGGAATGGCTGTCGAATTTCGTGGAGGAATCATTCTCAACCGACGAACACCGCTTCATCCCCACCGCCGCCGTGAAATCCGTCTCCGCCGACACCTCCTCCTCCTTCATCACCTCACAATCTCCTCCTCCTCCGCCGCCGGCCGTCTTCCCATCCGACGTCTCAGTCCCGGGGAAAGCCCGCAGCAAGCGCAGCCGCGCGCCGCCGTGCGACTGGTCCTCCCGCCTCCTCCTGGTGAAGGCGGCGCCGCCGGAGGCCCCGCCCCGGAAATGCCTCCACTGCGCGTCGGAGAAGACGCCGCAGTGGAGGACGGGCCCGATGGGCCCGAAGACGCTCTGCAACGCCTGCGGAGTCCGGTACAAGTCGGGCCGCCTCGTGCCGGAGTACCGGCCGGCGGCGAGCCCGACTTTCGTCTCGGCGAGGCACTCGAACTCGCACCGGAAGGTGATGGAGCTGCGGCGGCAGAAGGATGTGATGCAGAGGCAGCAGATGATCGGCGGCGTTTTCAACGGCTGTGATGAGTTCCTTATTCATCACCGGAGTAGCATCAACGGCCACGATTTGAGGCACATGATGATGAACTAGTACGGAAGCTAATTTTTAGTTTTGAGAGTCATAACCACTAAATTTTCCTAATTTTAATGTCACCTTTTTACTTAGGTATTTGATTTTTTTTTTTTTAAATAGAAGTTGGAGGGAGAACTTTGTAATGCATTTTGTTACTTCAATTTTGATTTCATACTTAGATTTTGCACAATTTAGTTTTCTAATTAGTGAAGTGAAATTTGAGAGAGTTGATTAAAGTTGATTGTTGGTAAAGCAAAGATGGTGAATATTTATGGAGGGGTGAGACAAAGTGTGGATGAAGAAATATCAGCTGGAAAAGTAGTTGCAATCATGGGAATGGGTGCAAGCTTTTTTCACGGTCATCTGGGGGGTCTATTTCTTGAAAGTTTGGGAATTTGCACATGGATGTCCTTTTTTCTAAAAAAATCCCGTCTAATGCGAGCAATAATACTTCTCTATTATTTCGTGATCGTGATTATTTAATTACACGACGTATGAATTGATAAAAAGATGTATTTTCAGATTAATACGATCAATAATGATTCTCTATTTATCTCGGGAACGTGATTACTCACTTTTACAATAATATTAATTTGTTAATAGGGAAACGTCTTATTAGCTAAACAGTGTTTTGTGTCACACATGAATGCCAATTTCATCTCAATCAAATACGCAATCCCACTTTTATCTCAATTTACTATGCAATCCCACCTCTTAAAATATATCGGTGTACACTTCAGAAATGTAGCATTCTTGATCTTTTGAGATTGTACTATTTACTACTCCATATAAATAATTCGTTTAGTTAATTAAGTTGATCTTTTCTACCAAACAAACGCATCCGCGCCCTATACAATCTATAAAAACTTTATTTTAATTTCAAGTAAATTGAATTTGTATATGGTTTCCCATTTAAATTTATTTTCGTTGTACCTTTCAATTAGTAGTAGTAGCAGCAGCAGTGGAGTACTACCTCTGTCCCTGAAAATTTGATACATACTACCATTTCGGTCCGTCCCTGAAAATTTGATACACTTCACTTTTATCATTTTTGGTAGTGGACCCCATATTCCACTAACTCATTCATACTCACATTTTATTATAAAACTAATACTTTAAAAGTAGGACCCACATCTCACCAACTTTTTCAACTCATTTTTCATTACATTTCTTAAAACCCGTGTCTGGTCAAAGTGTAGCAAATTTTGGGGACGGAGGTAGTAGTATTTATTGTGTACCACACAGAAAAAAACAAATAGTGCATTTATTATGTCCCTCCTAAGAAAGGTTCATACTGTTTTATCATGTGTAATGCAAAATTATATATGTAGAGCTAATCAATATAGGAATCTCATAATTTATAGTGTACCTCACTGAAAAAACAAATAGTGTAATACGACTTCGTATTTCATTTGTTGCGGATTCATTATTACTTTATCATCGTTTTTACTACTTATGCTAGTAACTAGATTCTAGACTTACTTATATACTTATAATTATATCAATAAATTACATAGATTTTTAACAGCTCCATTTTACAACCTAGTTATTGTACTACTAATAATTTAATTGTACTTGTTTCTATTAAACATTATAAAATAAATAAAATTGATAGCTAAGTATAAAATTAATAAATTTATTGACTATTTAGTTTTTGTTGATGATAATTGATATATTAATTTCGTTTAAATATTTGGATGTTCTTGTTATGGAAGTCAATATGATGTAATGCAATAATTTTTTGATATATGTGCGATGCATGTGCCTATAGATTTTTGACAAATTTATCAATACTAAACTAATGCAGGATAACTTTTCTTCACCCAAAGAGTTGCACTTTTCTTCGTTCTCACGTCCCACGGTTTCCTTGGCTTTGAATTCTTACCACAGAAAAAAAGAAAGCTTCAAACAATTAAAAAGATGAAAATATTAAAAAAAAAAAAATGAAAAATAGTGACTTTTTTCAATTTTCTTCGAGATTTTTTTTTCCCATATGTAATTCCCAACAAGTATGGGCACCACCCCCCAACCCTCTCCCACCACGTCAGCACCTATACTATAAATATTAAGGCTTAATTATTTAATTCCTTGAATTAATCATCACTACATTTTATATTAAATAAAGTAAACGTTAACATGGATTTCAGTGATTAATCAACGTAATTAATTAACTAGGAGAGGAGTAAGAGAGAATCGAAGAACATCGTGTGGTGTACGATGTTTAGTTGCATGGAAGTGCGGCCACAATCAAACGTGGGAAGATTTCGATATTATTTTTTTTAGAGAAAATGAATAATAGGAGTAATAATAATAGTCACAATGAAGATTTTGTTTATTGACGATATGAAGATGTATAAATATTTGTTTTGAGGTGTTTTTTGGGGTTTGGCTTTTGATAATATTTTTTGGTGTGACGGGAAGTAACATTGGGGCAAATGACATGTCCGGCCGTTGCTAGACATTTGCCTACCGTGGGGCCCATTGCGTTAACCAAGATATCCCGTAATTATTTTAAAAGATTATTGTAATTTATATCATGAAGCTGTGTTAATTTCTGGCGAAATCCATGTATGACTAAAACTTCTGGTACATATGCGTACTAATTTGATAAAATGATATGATTGACTAGTGACGCAAATGTTTACTGAACAGTATCGTTTTGGTCTTAAATTTATTAAAGTTTAGTTCTAAATTCTAAATTGGACCAGTGGTTGAACTTGTTGAATATAAGCAAGGGCTTAATATTCACAAATATATATAATTGGAAAGACCAAATTATGGGCAAGTGAAAGCCAAATGCCTAATGTACATTGATAGTGCAAGGATCTAAATATCAATTATTTAATACTTCCCATAAAACTTTTATGCCATTCTATATATATTGAGTCAGAATATGAATTTAGTTTTAAACTTTATCAGTTTCACATCATACATAAAGAGTCATCTCAACTTTTATGTTATAGCTCTATACAATCCTTCATTTTATATACTCCAACAAAAACAACAATGCAAATTGATTTTTAATGCTAAATGAGATAAGTTTTAATTTGAGCATCCCTATAATATCAACCTAAACAAAATGAAAATAAACACACCACATATAACTCCAAATGAACATTTAAATGCTAACCCTACATTCCAACACACATAATGCCACTAGTTTGCTAACCTTTGTAATCTTGTAGAAGCTAATGTACTTGCAAGTACAATGTATATGCACCCAAATGAGTACAATACAAATACATACAACTAGGTTGTATCTATACATAGATAATGTGTGTATGGGGGTGGGTGAGGTGGGGTGGGGGTATATAGAGACATGCATGTGGAGTGGGGGAAGAGAAGCACATGGAGTTATGTATGTAGTATGATGGTTGTGATAATATATCTAAATTGAATGGCAGTGTGTCTATGTCTAGGGATCTTTCCATGTTATTTGCTATTATTCTTGCCTCCACCTTCATTTCCATAACTTACTTCTTTTTATCCCTTGTATGTTACTCTAATTAGTTTAATAATATAATTAATTAGCTTATGAGGTGTGAAAATTTCTTGGTTGATTATGCATAGTATAACTAGCTTGATAGTATAAGATATATCAAAAGTTAAGTAACTTCCGGAGTGCCTGCCATCGATGCATAGAGAAAGAATTAGGAGCGATTCTCACTTCTAAAATGGAGGAAGAAATTAATGAACCAAAACATATCAAAACACGAATATAGTATTGTATCTTTGATGTGAACTTAACAGATTTGATAGATGCTACTATACCAATAATATGCTATCTTATTTTCTGATATCCATCTCAAAAGAATTCTCAGAATAAAACGTGTTTAGCCTATGACAATTTTAAGATGAGTGACTCCCTAGAAAACTTCTCTAGGAGCATGGGTGAGAAAAAATACGTTGGAAATACTTGTGTTGTATGTTGGGACAACCGTCAATTAATTTACTAGCTGAGTAAAGTAAAGTTTTAGATGCTTAATCGATGTACAGTGTGGCAGTTAGGATTGTACTATGATCGAAAATTTGACATGATTTTGTCGAACTAATTAAATTCTAATTATGGGTTGAATGATGGGAAAAAATTCAAAATTGTGAGCTAGCACTATCAACTTGGTGATTGACTAAGCTATATAATTAAACCGAATAATTTGGAGGATCTTTACAAGCTTCTAACTGTTTGTCGGCTATATGTGACAAGATATTTTGGCGCTTTTATCATTAAATATTATCTTAGCTTATCATTTATTGTGCTGATATATGTTGTCGATATAGTTTGTAGTTATACCTTTATGAGTTAATATGGTAGTGAATTTACTTTAGTTGAACCATTAAACGAAGTAACAATAAATTAGGAATTCGAATTATTTCATGTAATAAGACACTTCTTATTTAATAAGTAGTTGTGTTCGAATGCAAAAGAGTAAGATATGATAATTACATATTTTTTTCTAACCGTATTGATCGAAAAACAATTTCGTTTCTATGAGACTTTGTGCCATCATATTTGTAAATGAGAATTGAAAAGTCATGGCCATAAGTGAGTATTGAAGGTCACCAATTACATAAAGAAAATGGTATCTCCACATCTTTAATTTCTTCACATCCACATCAATAAATTCGGACACCTAATTTTCTTAAAATATGATACATATGATAATTAAGAAAAGAAAAATGTTTTGGAGACATAATGTCTAAGACATAATGAGGTTAAAAGTAGTAATTATGCATTATAATTTATTTTTAATTAAAATTATTGTGTGTCTATATACTTCATTGCCCTTGCATTTATGATTATATATACATATGAGTATTAATTAAGATCTCAATGCTTAATTACACAAGATATAAATGCAAGTAGTTGGGACCCACTTTCAATATTACCACTCTTGAGTCTTAACCTTTTTTAAAAAATTCATTTGTATGCTTGAAAATATGAAAAATGAAAGAAAAGAAGGATAAGGAAAAATTTATCACTTTGACCATCTTTTTTTTCGTTAATTAATAATGAAAAACTAATAAAACTGATAATTTAAAATTTATTAAATTTTTGAATGGTTATGTAATTTTATAAAATAGTAGTATTAAATTTAAAACTATGTTCACCATATCCGTCAACTAAATTAACGTACTCCCTCTGTCCCGCTTTAGCAGTCCCATTGACTTTTCTGCCATTTTTTTGTAAAAATGATAAAAAATAGTTAAAGTCGAGAAATGGTAAAGTAAGAGAGACAATAATATAGAGAAGAGTCTTATCTACATTATTGTCTCTTTTACTTTACTATTTCTGGACTTTAACTATTTTTTATCTTTTTTACAAAAAGATGGCAGAAAAGTCAATGGGACTGCTAAAGCGGGACGGAGGGAGTACTATTCTTTTGGAAATTTATTCATAACTTATTCTCTCTTTGTCTCACTAATTTTTTCATTAATATTTGGTATGTTATGTTGAATCTTAATAAAAAGTACTCCAATAACAGTTATTTAAATATTTTAAATCAGTTATTTAAAATTTATCACGTGTTTTTAACTCAGTTATTTAATATTTTAAATATTATTTAATATTTTCTGATTTTCATTTTATGATATTAGATAAACTTTGCAAAATTAAAAATTTGTTATTTTACTTGTTCATACTAATTAAGTTTATGATTTTGATTTTAATTCATTACTTTTCAAAATTGTAATATAACTAAATCCTTTGATATTGGAACGTTGCATCAAACCTCGGACAAAAAGTTACATATTCTTAACCAATGTATTTAGCATTTCAAAGTCATATAATTAATATTTTCTCTTTTATTCTAAAATATTTATTAGGCTTGATTCACTATTTCATTGAATATACTAAATTTGATATATGACATATTAATACTAATTGAGTTTACTATGTTATTTTAAGAATATCATAAGATTAATTTCACTTTTAAAATTTTTAACAATTTTTAATTTTAAAGTTACAATCAATTTCCAATGCATACCATGATTTTTTACATTCTTAAATCTAACTCCAATATCTTAAACTCAAATTTAAAAGAAAAACTACAATCATTTTAAAATAAATCACAAAATCCTATATAAATTAGACTATAACTCCAATGCATAATGTGTTTTTGCACATTCATAATTTCAATTTCTTATAATAATAATTAAAATATAAAGAATTGTAAAAAATTTACAAGTTTTATCATCGTTGAATTAAAAGGAATATAAAAAATTTGAAAATGCCAAAAAGATAGAATTATTAAGTTTATTTGAATTTAATAGGAAGAAAAGTTGTAATAATATATTATCGATAATGATTAATAAGAAAATTATGAAAAGAAACTCTATGGAGTATTAAAACTATTTCATATTTATTTATTGAAAATTATGTTATAAATTTGGTATTGATAAATAAAATTTAAATTTAATATTAAATTTATTGACAAAAAACTTTTTATTGAAAGAAAACGTTTTGCTTTCAAAAATTGATATTGCCTTTATTTTATACACAAGTTAAAATTATTAATATTAGATAACTAAATATTTTTTTAATATTCCAATCTTGTCGTATGTATATATCCAAAGAAGTGTATTAATATGCATTAAGAATTTTATATTATGTTAAACAATCATAGTCTAATGGTTTAAATTTACTTAATATAGCATTAGGGTAAATTAGTCATGATATACTTATATCTATGTCAAAGTGATATAGGGGTATTATGTCATGGAGACATTATGTCTCTAAATCACTACTCTTAATAAAAGAAAAATATCAAATTATGATATATATAGTTAACTATTTTCTTAAAATAACAGGACCGATCATAATTTAACTGGGGTATCTTTATTACAATTTTTTTTTTCATCTTTCAAGATGTATGACCGAAATATCTTAGTCCAATTAACATTGAGGATTCTTTTATAATGGAGTACATGATTATTTGAACGATCCGGCCCAAAATTCGGTCCATAAAATTAATTAACTACTACTCCTTCATTGGGAGTTGGACACTATTTGGACTTTGATGCCCCCGTGGATTTTTAGGCATTACTCTCTCCGTTCGTGAATAGAAGTTTCATTTTTTTTATTTTAGTTCGTCTACAAATAAGAGTCTTGATTAGTTTTTACAATAGTAATAACAGAATCTCATATTCCACAAACTTATTCCACTCACATTTCATTTAAAACTAATGTATACAAGTGTGATTTATACTTCACTAATATTTTTCCACCTACTTTTTTAAAATCTGTGCCGCTGAAAATGAGATTTCTAATGACGGATAGAGGAAGTACATAATAAATATTTGTGCATTTTAATTTATTTCCAAGCATGGCAGCTTCAGTGAAAATCCATGAAATGTAATTCACGTGATTGGATACAGTGATGGTTCTCGTTGTCATCGTCCAAAAGAAGAGGCGGTATGATAAGCATCGATAGTGATGAATCACATACGAAAAATGAGGGCTAACAACCTCGATCAAACCCAAAAAAAATGAATTGGATCTACCACACCACGCGGCTGGCAGCAGACTAGCCGCTCCCAAGGTCGGATTGGTCGACCATCCAACCCTATCCGGGTCTAGCCATGCCTGATTCATGTCCAGTTTAAAATTTAGACAATATTCAAAATATTTGGATAGCGGTTACATAAATTGAAAATACGAAATTACCCTCTGAACGTTGTATGCTCGAGAGCGCTAGAAGGTCATTTTAGTACTTTTCACTAGGAATGTCAATCGGGCCAACCCACCGGGTTTCGGGCCAGCCCTATTCGGGTTGCGGGTCAATCGGGTGCGGGCTAATCGGGCTGTGATTTTTTCGGGCTATAAAAGTTCAACCCTAACCCTAAAAGCTTGGGTTTCGGGCTAGCCCATCGGGCTAATCGGGTTGCTACCGATAAAATTAAAATGCGTTCAATCCAATAAATCATGGTGAAAATTAGTTATATTTATAATGTAAAATATTTAATTTTGATAAATTTGAGATATGTGCTTAAACTCAAACATAAACATGATTAAATACTCCCTCCGTCTCAGATAATTCGATCCAGTATTCCATTTCGGCCCGTCCCACATAATTTGTCCCACTTCACTTTTACCATTTTTGGTAGTGGACCTCATATTCTACTAACTCATTCCTACTCACATTTTATTATAACTAAGAGCATCCGCAGCGGTGCTCAACGCACCGCTCGTCCGTCCGTGCCGCTGAGCACCAAGCCGTCCGTCCGCCGATGGAGCTTGTCCGTCCGTGCCAGCGGCACGGCGCTACTCTTAGCTAAGAGCACGTTCGTGCCGCTGAGCACAATTACGTGGCAGCTGCTGATTGGCCAACGGCATAGCCGTTGGCAATTTTTTTTTTTTTTTTTAAATTCGAAATTTATTTTAAAAAATGTTTTTAAATAAAAAAAAATATTTTCCCACTTCCCAAAAAAAATATATCCGTTTTCTACCCACTTATAATTAATTTTTCAATTTTTTTCCCCCAAAATTCACATTTTCATCTATAAATACCCCCACTCCAACACAAAAAAAATCACATTTTCATCTATTATCTATACTATCATCATCTACATTCTCTCATCTTTTTTCCTCCTACTCTATCATCTAAATTCCCACCACACTACACAATGTCCGGCTCCGGCGATCACCCCTCCGGCAATCGCGGTTGGAACCACGATTGGTTCGACTCCGAGGCTCGGATATAGTCCGGAAACGCAATTTACGGCCCCTCCTCAAACCCAAGGTTCGCAAGCTCCGAGTGGCTACCGTCCTTACCCGTTGCACGACCTAAACGCCCCCGGGTTCGGGTGGGCACCCGAACCCGGATCGGGAGGGAGCAACAGCTCTACTCCTATTCCTACTATCAGTCCTACTCCTCCCGTTCGTGGCACCCGCACCCCGTACACTCCGGGTGAGATGATGGCGATGTTCAAAGCCTACTTGGCAGTCTCCGAAGATCCGGACGTCGGCACGAACCAAACCGGGGAAACTTATTGGTGGCGCATCACTCGCCTCTACAATGAAACCCGGCCGGAGGGAACCATATATCGCAATGATAGTATGGTTCGCAATTGCATCTTCAGATGCAACGAGGCAATCGGAAAGTTCCAGGGGATTTACCTCCAGGGAAGAGCGGTCGGCGGGGAGCGGCACGAACGAGCTCGACATCATCACTGCCGCCTTGGCGGCATACCAACGGGAGGAGTACAAACCGTTCAAGTACCTCGATTGTTGGCAGGAGGGGCGCCTAACATCCGAAGCCAGGCGGCATAGCAAGATCCTCCTCCGGCCTCCTCCGAAAGCAAACGGTCGAGGTCGGTAGCTCTATCCTCCTCCGATGATGTGGCTACCCGGCCTGCCGAACTAACTTGGGTAGCCCCCGACGCTGGCCCGAGCGGGTTCCTCGCCGGCCGGTCGGAAGGAAGAAGGCGACGACCACCCGCCGCCGCGCCCCGACTCCATCCACCGCCCCCCCCGCCGCCGCCGCCCCCGCTCCCTTTGTGCCTCCTCCACCCCCGACCAACTCGTTGTGGGCCATCTTGAGTCAACTTCATATGACCGATACGTCTCACATGACTCCGGAACAACTTGCAACACATGAGCAATTGATCCGGGGTCTCAAGAGGCAATTGGGGTTAGAGGAATAGTCTTCCACGTTTGTAATTTTTAATTTGTAGGATTTTAATTATGTGTTTTTTATTTTAATTATGTATTTTTATTTTTAGTATTTTAATTATGTAATTTGTATTTTTTAGGATTTTAATTATGTATTTATAATGTATTTTTATAATGTAGAAATGTTTTTAATAATTGAAGTATTTAAATTGAATAATAGAATGGTGGGACCCTTGAGCTTGTCCTTAGCTAAGAGCACGCATCCCTCCTTTTCAACGTCACTACGGAAATTTTAAAATTTTAGGCGTCGAGCGCGTAAAATAAAAAGAAAAAGAAATAGAGATTAAAATAAAATTAGGGTTTTTTCATATCTTTACTCTGCGCTCTGCTCAATGCTATTTGGGGAAATCCTCCACCTCCAGAATTTCTGTCACTCATTTTGCCGTTAGCAGATTCAGGTTTTAAATTTTTATCATTTCGTGTTATTGCTTATACGTATTGGGTTCTATTGGTTGTTATTTGCATTTTTGGAAATGTTCAGATGCTGCGGGGATTCATGTTTCTGGGTTTCTGTTATCTATTTTTGGCTCTATGAGATGCGTATTTAAATTGTTTAAGCTTTATTTTAGCTCACATGTTATGTTTGTGTTTGAAATGCTGATTTTCTTGATACTTGTATGCATAATCGTATTTTTAGATGAAGTTTGTGGAGCGTGGATTCATGATTTTTTATGTATCAACTATGTTGTAGTCCATTATGTGTGCGATTTGGATGGAGAAATATCTATAATTTGCAGTTTCTACAATAATCTAATGACCTAATAGGTATTGAGATCAATGTTACTGTGAATTAGTAAGATTAATTTTGGGAATTAGTAAGATTGATTTTGTGTTACTCCTTTTTGTGTCTCTTCATGGTAATGATAGCAGGGTTGTAATTTGAGATTTTGCATATGCAGGGAGGCACATAGACAAAATGAGTGCAAGTGCCCGAAGAACCCCCAAATCTGGGAGGCAGTCCCTGTTTTTTCAAGATTTAGCAACGCCTGTGTCATCTCGACGGTCTGGGGGAAAGTTCACGACCCCCGGTCAGGCAGCTGCTGTTTCAGCTCTGTGGCGTGAAAATTTTTCCAACTCCGATCTCCCTCCTCCTCCTGTTTTTACACTTGAAGACCGCTTTGATCTTTCTCCAGAATCTGGGATCCCTGACTATCCAGTGTCTCCAGAAGTGAAATCGGATCCTAGGACCCCATTGCAAAGTTTTGGCAGGGAACTTTCAACTCCCAAGAGCAAATCAGATGCAAGCACTTCATATGCTGGAGCTAGCAAGCCGTCACCGCAGCAGAGTCAGCAGAGCCCTATGGCTACTTCAAGCTGGTGGTCACCTGCCAAGACTGGAGGTAGTGCCGAGCAAGAAGATAAAGGGAAAGGTTCACCTGTTGAAGGTGTGGTTCAACCTGGTGCCTTGATAACACTGCCACCGCCGAGGGAGGTTGCAAGGCCTGAGGTGAAGAAAAGTCTGGTACCTATTGGGAACATGAATGGAAACATGAATGAGGAGGAATGGGTCACTGTCTATGGGTATGATTTGATTCTTTGCTTTTTTTCATTTATTATTTTTTGACTCTTAAAGTGGAACTTAATGGAACATTTTATGGTTAGGTTCTTAACAATATAAGATACCTATATAAGATATCTAATACCTATATATGATAAGAATGCAGAGTTCCTTAGATTCATTTACATATTTGGTGGTAAATTTAGAAAATGTTGGCATGTTATTTTGGTTCTGATAGTTACTGGTATATCCTTCCATTGCATGGTCGTGCACATTCTCTCTTTAGCATCATGTTCAAATCTCTTAATAGTCACTGCTGCTCCTGTGATGCAATTTTGTTTTTTCTTCAGTTCCATTCATTTCTCCACTTGCTGTCGCGTCCTTTCGTTAAACTACTCTTAGTACTCTACTACTATCTCTAAGAATTTTCCAGTATCTGAGTGCACAACGCAATGGAAATTTGGGCCATTAGAATTACATTTAAGCAGTCATTTTAGATATATCAACTGTATTTACTTGTTTGTCCCATGGTCCATATGTGGTATAGTTGCATTCAGAATAGAATACTGTTTCATTTATTAATCTCATCTTAGCACTTTTGTTCTAGAGTTTTGATGTTTATCTCGAACTTCATGTCCAGGTTTATGCCTGCTGATACAAATCTTATACTGCGGGAGTTTGAAAAATGTGGGGTGATTTTGAAACATGTTCCTGGCCCGAGAGATGCTAATTGGATGCACATTTTATATCAGGTTCTTTCTTACTCTCAGAAAGCATACATGCTTATTTATTTATTATTACTTGGTAAATTACTTTTTTTTATGCGATCCATCAAAGAGTGCCAGTTATTTTCTGTTTATGTTATGACCTAGTATAACCCAGTCGTCCCCTATTGCTCTTCTTGTGAATGACTCCTGGCAGTCGTTTGTCTGTGTTATTATGGCGGGGTGTGTGGTTTTGGTTTGGTTATTCTATAAGTTGCTGCTGAACTTTATATGTTTGTGCATTGTCATCCTGTTATTGGATAATCACCTTCAATTTACTTGCAACTTCATTTGACTTGCATATTTTAGAATCCTTAAATTTTAGTCTTGTACTGCACTTAGGCTTGGCAAATCAGTTATGGTGAAGATTTTATGAAATTTTGTGTTGAAGAAATGGATTCACTTATTATTCTTTGCATATAGAGATGTTCGTATTTCCATGGAGGTTTTGTTGGTCATTTCTGGCTCTTGTGTACAGATTGAAACAGTATTAATAGATCTCATCATACCTTATCGCGCTTCACCAATAGCCATGCATCGACCAGTTAGATTGGTCCGATTGACCTCATATTCTGATTGGAACTCACTAAAATAGTTTCTTAGTTTCAATGAACCAGTGGATCTGATTAAATTGCATATTTAATTATTGTTGTAGAATCGGTCAGATGCTCAACGAGCACTCAGCAAAAATGGCATGGAAGTAAATGGAGTTCTCATCATTGGAGTCAAGCCGGTGGATCCAATGCAGCGCCAAGCACTAAATGAGAAACTCAACAACAAAGGATTTATGACATTACCACCTGCCCCTTCCAATAGAAACGTGGAGTCGAATGGTTTCAAAGTCTCTCCATACCCATACTATCTGCAGAATGGCAGTTCAAACACCTGCCAATCCTCTGGAACCATGGCCACTCCTGCAAAATCTGTGGTGTCGAAAATTGTGGACCTGATGTTCGGTGTCTAGTTTGTTGACCTCACAATTTTATCAACCTCTATGTGCGGATTCAGCCTGTCCTGGTGCTTTGTGGAGGATGGCAAATGTGTCTTTCCGCGGCAAAAGTCATATTGATACAGCGAATAGTTGAGATCCGTTAGTATATCAGTGTCTATAGCAGATATTATTCGATTAAAAGAGCTTCACTTTTCTGTGAAGCTCGTTGAGGTGTAGAGGTGTACCATCTGTTTGTAATGGGGATTTTGTAATAGAGATAAACTAATCGTTGTGACGCTTTTCCCGGAGGTTGCTGGGCCGAGCAGGGTGCTCGGCCGGAACGCTGTATAAGGGGAGTTTTCGATTGATTCAAACTTATTAATAACTTTGTTGTTTACTGTCAATTTACAACTGATAATGTGTTCTGGTGTTCTCTAAACTAGTTAATAGCTACAGGAAAGTGTTGTTCCTTTATAAACTACTAGTACTATAAACTATTTATCGCTAATGTTAAATTTTCAAAAGTCAATATTTATTATTTAATCATTTAAACATCCAGTTAATTGACTTTGACATTCGCGAGTAGTACGTAAATTTTACATTCGCAAAAGAAATTAATTAAGTGCGCCACTAGGAATTAAAAATCTTTTTATGAAAAATTTTCCAAATCAGAATTTAAAAATAAAATGTTACGGTTACTAGTTACTACTCCATTTCTGTTTCCAGCTGTCGGAGAGATCAACAATATTCCCATTTTCCCTTTAATAGTAGTATATTTTTTGTTTACAAAAACTCTATTCCACAATTCATTCTTTACACCTCTATATTTTCACTTCCAAAATTTCTTCTATTTTTGTCGAATTTTCTCTTTCGCTGGGTGGATTATCGACCAATTTTAAACTAATGCCATAATTAAAAGTAAAAAAACCCACATTTAAAAAAATGATCAATAATAGTATTCCATTCATATTGTGGTAACTCGAACATTTAATCACAGAATGAAGGCAACACGTCTTACCAACTGAACCAAACTTTCTCGCACAAAACCTCTACCTTTGACACCTCAATCCCCTCCTGCCACGTGTCCGTTCCGCCTCCCGTCTCCTTGAAGCTATAAACACGGCTCTGCTCCACTCTCTTCCACTCCAGCCAGAGAATTTAATCCCACCATCATCACCTTCAACACCAATAATTTCCTAAAAATGGCAAAAAACCCGCCGGAGGAGGCGATGAACATCCAGCTCTCCGAGAGCGGCGGCGCCGCATTGGTCTCACAGAGCAACATCCTCCGGAAAAGTGACGTCATGCAGGCCGTGATCCGGCTGCTCTGCCTCCTCACGAGCTCGGCGGCGCTGACGGTTATGACCACCGCCAAACAGTCCGCCACCATCACTCTCTACGGCTTCACCTTGCCGCTCTACTCCAAGTGGTCCTTTTCCGACTCATTTGTGTGAGTTTTATTATTTTCCCTCCTTTTTTCTTTCAATACTTTTATTTTCTCAAAATTATATTGTCGGATAAATTTTACTTTTATTTTCTGAAAACTATAAAATAAATCAACCAAATTCATATAATTTTTGAACTTAGTGAAATTTGTTTGAAGTTATCCCACGACAAAAAAAATCAATATTCTATTTTATATTCATGATGTTTTTATAAATGATCTCGTTTTTTATATGAATAGATAACATCGATTAGCATACTGTTATTAGTATATGAATAATTTCCCAACCACCATGTTAGGTGCAATTTAATTAAAAATTTTCATCATAAAATAATTGCGCACAAATTACTAGCTAGGAGTATTATATCTTTGATATTCGTCCATAAAAAATAGTTATATTTTTTTTATCTAGTCTTGGGATTTTTTTGCTAATTTTTATTCTTGTAGCATGGTTTATTAATTATTCATTTAAATCCTGCCATGCATAAATGTGACTATTTTTCCATTACGGATGTGTACAATGTATACAAGGATGTAACACTTTCAACTACCTCTGCCACAATTTATAAGTGATTACTTTTTCTTTTCTTTTTTTCTAAGCGGCTATTTATTATAATGGTGACAAATTTGGTTAGTTCGTTCATGATTCGCGGCAACAAATTCAATAAAAACAAGCACCAAGTTAGTTCAAATAATTTGTTTGGACTAGTATAAATTCACCAATCTTTATTACATCATGTTTTTGGTGAAGAAGTTACATATAAGTAAAAAAAAATTGTAATGAAATTAATTATTGGATTAATTAAAAGCAATGCAATTTGGATGAGAGGATGTGGTGGTTGAGTAATGTGATGTTTGTTTTTGTGTAGGTATGTTGTTTGTGTTTGTGCAGCTGTGGCACTTCACTCCTTGCTTCAATTGCTCATCAATGTGTCAAGGATGATTCGTAAATCTCCCCACATTCCTTCTAGGAATCATGCATGGCTCATTTTTGCCGCAGATCAGGTATTTACACGAGGTTCCTCTTTACGAAAGTGTCTGAGTGGATTCCTCAAAAATTTGATGCAATAATAATAAGCAATGTTGATTTTGTTGCAGATATTTGCGTATGCGGTTATGAGTGCAGGATCAGCAGCATCGGGTGTGACAAACTTGAACCGGACAGGAATCCATCATACACCATTGCCGAATTTCTGCAAGCCATTGCATGTTTTCTGTGATCGCATCGCAATTTCCATAGCCTTTACATTTCTCACATGTTTCCTACTTGCCATTACTGTTGTACTCGATGTTGTTTGTCTCTCTAACTACTAGTTACACTTGAAAAATCAAGTGTGTGAAAACTTGGATCTATAAAAACATATTGAAACTTGCGATCTTTAGCTAAGAAAATATAGTACCTTTTATATCAGTGTCATTGGATCTTACTTGTTTAAAGGATTGTATAGTACTATCTTCGTCCTAAGCGAAATTATTCTTTGGACATAAAAATTAAAAGTACTTCGTGTCTAATGAGTACTACTCCCTCCGTTCCATAGTAATAGAGGCATTTCATTTTGCGCACTCGTTTTGAAAAAATAATTATAAATAGTTAAAATGGAGAAAAAGTAATGTTAGAGAGAAAATATTATAGATAAGACTCTTCTCTACTTCATCATTTCTCTTACTTTACTTTTTCTCCACTTTAACTATTTATAATTATTTTTTCAAAACGAGTATGCAAAATGAAATGCCTCTATTACTATAGAACGTAGGGAGTATAAGAGATACTCCTATTACGTAAATTTGGAAACGATATTTTGGCCAATTTAGGCACATCAACAATAACAAAGGAAAACTAATTGTGTAACTGTAATGATCAAACTCATGAACCCCTGATCTATTAATTTGAACTCGTGAATTTCTAATATAAAATAGTTGTGATTAAAAATGCTCTTTATCATCACATTTAATGTGAATTTTTAAGAGGATTGATAGTGGTTATCGGCTATTCCATAATAATTCCAATTCCAATCCCAGTTCCAATCTACTACTCCATTAAATAGATGAAAAGTATCTTACTAACTCAGCTACAATTCTATCATCTAATGTTAACATCGTTAATTTTCCTCATAAACTACACTTAAATTTATACAAGTTCTTTGGCCATTCATAATGGTGTAATCGATGACTACGTGCTTATGTGGCTATAATCCGAAAAGTCTCATAACATTCAAACACCCACAACTTATGATACACAGTACTATATATTTTGATTCATATGCATAAATATTGATCTGTCACAATATTGTTCTGTCAATACACTTGTCCTCATTTATTTTGTCGAGCAGAAATGTTTCTAAAAATAGTAAAGAAATTGAAAGAAATTTAAGGATCATATTAAATTTACATGGGCAGGCTCTTAAATAAGAGCCCCAATCGAGGCGCCCGATTCATTTAAATCATCTACAAGGGGCCGGGTCGGGAAAAGAGACTCGTTCTCCGATATTGAGACGTTTCGGCCCCTTGTATGTGAATGAGCTTGCGCAAGAGGAACAAACAATTCATTTAAGAGGGAAAGGCATCAACTCGTCTTGCGAACTTTTTATGTTAGTAACTCTAGATAAGTTAGTTTAGAGAATATCTAATTAACTATTCCGTTTGTTCATAGTTAAATATCTTATATTGATATTAAACAATATTTACCATAAATGTATCATATTATTTTCACTATTTTTCATAAATTAATCTCATGTCCCAATAACTTATTCTACTCACATTTCATTATAAATTTTCATGAACTTATTCTACAATCATCTCATTATAAATCAATCTATAAAAAATTACTAATACTCATTTATTTTCATTCACATTTCTGAACTTGACGACTAGTAAAACTGTGAAAAGAAGACATCTATTTTCTGGATGCATTTTTTTATTCAAGAATTTGGATAATTCTAACAACTTGGGCCATATTAAGTTGAATTAAGTTGCATCTAATTGAACCATTTTCGGGCCCGTTTTACTTGGGCCGAGCCCTACAACGAGAACCGGCCCATTAAAAAGGAAACGGAAATTTTTGAAGCTGACGGATAATGTATTCCGACTTTGGCCATTTCACCCCCTTCTCCGCTGCGCCGCCGGCGCCGGCCCTTTAGTTTTCTCTGTTACTCAATTTCTGATTCACCGATTATAATCTGAGCTTTGCTAATGTTCAATTGATTGTTTTCCTCCAACACATTCTCATGGCTACTAATTACAACTTCAATTCCTGCTTCTATCGCCCAATTTCTATCGCTTCCCGCCCAAAACGCCTTAAATCGAGAAACCTAATTCCAATTTTATGCAGCTCGGGAGCCAGCACAGAAAATGCAGAGGAGGAATCGAAGAAATCGAAGAGAGCTCCAATGGAATTAGTCAAATTCGCGGTTACAATGACTGTGATATCAGCCGCAATTCCGCAATCCGTTTCCGCCGCGCCGAAGATCTCGGAGAAGAAGCGATTGGGGAAAAAAAACGAGTCTTTGTCCCCAGAGGAGCTGCTGAAATGGACTAAGGGGCTTCCCGTGGTATCGCAGAGGCTTCCCTACAGCGAAGTCTTGGATTTGAAGAGAGAAAACAAAGTTAAGCACATTATTAAGCCGCCGAGCGCGGCTCTGCGGCAGCGGCCGGAGGTGATTTTGGTGGTTATGGAGGATAATAAGGTGGTTAGGGTTGTCTTGCCTTCAATTGAGAGTGATTCTAAATTCTGGAAAGAGTGGGATGAGTTAAAGATTGATGGTATCTGTATGAATGCGTATAGTCCCTCTTTGAAGAGGCCTGATATCCCAGAGCCTTATCTTGGGTTCTTGTCGAAAATTCCGGTGTGGTTGTTTTCATTGGTGAAGCAGAAGCCTCAGTCGAAGAAGGCGTTGGAGCTGAAGAACTTGAGGGAGGATTTGAAGAGGAGGAGAAATGAGGAGCTGGTGAAGATGAGGGAAGACAGGGAGATGATGGAGAAGGCAATGAAGATGCAGAAGAAGATGGAGGAGAGGGAAAAGAGAAGGGAGATGAAGAAAGTGAAGTACGAGGCGTCTCTGCGCCAGGCGCGGGAGAGCTCGGAGTATATGGCTAATATATGGGATAGATTAGCTAGTGATCCGAATGTGTCAACAGCTCTTGGGTTTGTTTTCTTCTATATATTTTACAGAGTTGTTGTTCTTAACTATAAGAAGCAGAAGAAAGACTATGATGATAGGCTGAAGATAGAGAGGGCGGAGGCGGAGGAGAAGAAGAAGATTAGGGAGTTGGAAAGGGAAATGGCGGGGATGGAGGAAGAAGATGATGATGAGGAAGGAGGAGCTAAAGGGGAGGACAACCCTTATTCGCAAATGGCGAAGGAGTTCATGAAGTCTGGTGCTCGAGTTAGGCGGGCAAAGAATAGGAGGCTTCCACAGTATTTGGAGAGAGGTGTGGATGTGAAGTTTACGGATGTTGCAGGGCTTGGTAAAATCCGTCTTGAGCTCGAAGAGATTGTGAAGTTCTTTACACATGGGGACATGTATCGCAGGCGTGGTGTCAAAATACCAGGTCAGGTTTCAATGCAGAATCGACTAAACTGATTCTTAGTCATCTCATCTTGCTCCCAATGCTTGAACAATTTTTTTTACAGCCTTAACATATATCGACGTGTGTTCTTGGACTATGATAGACATTTGCATTAACAAGACAAGTTGGTGATGAGAAAAACCAGTTATGGCCCATGGGCCATGGCTGGTGTGGGAATTCAATTTGAACTAGTTATCTCTGCTGTATCTATATAAGTACGCAGATAAAGCTTCAGAGTAATAACCTATATCTCTATGATTTGATAATGTGTTATATGCTTGGGCTCGTTTGGCTTGTTTTTAGCTAGGATTCATGTTTGTGGGTTTTTGGAAATGTTCAGATGCTGCTGGGATTCATGTTTGTGGGTTTCCGTTTGCTAATTTATGGCTCTATGAGATGTTTTCTCAAATCATTTTGGCTTTATTTAGCTCACATGTTATGTTTGTGCTTGAATTTTGGTCCTATTTATATAGTATTTTTAGATGGAGTTTGTGGCGCGTCGATTCATGAATTTTTCATTTATGAGAAATGTTGTAGTCCTGTGTGATTTGGATGGGAATTATTGATAACATGCAGTTTCTATGATAATCTAATGATCTAATCTGTATAGAGATTCATGGTACAGTGAAATAGTAAGATTAATTTTGTGATGATGGATGAAAGATATAGTTACTCCTTTTGTGTTTATTCCAGGTAAACAAATGATTACATGGTTATAATTGGAGATTTTGCAGTTGGTGATGAGATGGGAATTCAATTTGATTTAGTTATCTCTGCTGTATCATGGTCTTTCTTTACTACTCCAAAGTCCATGGGCCATGAGATGAGTAATATAATGTATCTACAATGGTCTGTATATGAGTACGTAAATATAGCTTCAGATTAATAACCTATCTAAATATGCAATTCCAGTATATCACTATGATTTGATAATGTGTTATATGCTTGGGCTCGTTTGACTTGTTTTTAGCTAGGATGTAATAGTAGTATATAAAATTGTCAGGATGCTATAATGAAGTAATCTTATGTGTCTGTGTTCTCGTTTTCCAGTTTATTTAGTAAAGAAGTTCGAATTTCTGAATTTTGTCTGGAACGTGGCCATCACAGATAGGTGAATGGAAAAGCAAATTTAGTTGTGTGGTTTCCTTGTGGGTACATCACTAGCTATCTTGGTCTTGGTGCAAAACTTATTTCTTCAAAACTCTTTCTTGATGAGCTTCCTTTGTTGCTAACAAGAGGTACATGAATCTAGGGGTTACAGATCATGAAGCTTCAGTGCCATCAACTTATGATTAGTTCTGTTTTAATCTTATTGTGATTCTTTCATATTAAAAAAAATTGACTAGGTATTAGGATCTGAGATGTGAAGAATATATGATCTGTGCAACAATTCGGTTTAGGAAGTAGAAATATATGTTGCCTAATGTTGGGTTGGAATACGTCAGGTGGTATACTTCTTTGTGGCCCTCCTGGAGTGGGGAAGACATTATTAGCAAAAGCTGTTGCTGGTGAGGCAGGTGTAAACTTCTTCTCCATATCTGCATCTCAGTTTGTCGAAATATATGTGGGAGTTGGTGCTTCTCGTGTACGAGCGCTCTATCAAGAAGCAAGGGACAATGTGAGATTTCAATTCCTTTTATCTGATTATGGCAATTGTTGAACTTCATTGGATCAAGCAAATAGGTTTACTAGTCAGAATGTGGAATGCTTTTGATACTCGATTCCTTAATTCTAATATTTTGTTATGATTCCACCTTTGAGCTAGCATTTATTTTTGGGAGTGGGGGTTCTTGAGTGCCTTACCATTTCTTATAAGTTCGATGAGAGATCATAACATGTTTAATCTCTTTGCTCGTTAATTCTAATATTTGCTCCTTTTTTTACTATGAGATTCTGACTACATTTGCTCATCAAAGACCATGCATTGTTGTTTTCTTACTTACACAGAGCTTATATTTGTGGAAGTGATGTGATGTGAGTGAATCTTGCATTTGCAGGCTCCATCTGTTGTTTTCATCGATGAACTGGATGCTGTTGGAAGGGCACGTGGTTTGATTAAGGGGTCTGGTGGTCAAGAACGTGATGCTACTTTAAATCAGGTCTCTTGCACATATTTGATTGCTTATGGTTGTGACACAATAATGGTCTGATTCGACTCTTATATAAAATCCCTTACCGATCCTCTAGCTTCTTGTATGCCTGGATGGGTTCGAAGGCAGAGGAGAAGTCATTACCATTGCTTCTACAAACAGGCCAGACATTTTGGATGCAGCACTTGTGAGACCAGGGAGGTTCGACCGGAAAATACACATACCCAAGCCCGGACTGATTGGCCGTGTTGAAATTCTGAAGGTGCGGTTTGTTGCCTTCCATCAGCAGTACTTTCAATTGGTCTACGCGGTCTCATTGTTTGGTTTCAGGTTCATGCTAGGAAGAAACCAATGGCCCCTGATGTGGATTATTTGGCTGTTGCGACTATGACTGATGGAATGGTTGGTGCTGAGCTGGCCAACATTATCGAGGTTGCTGCTATCAACATGATGCGCGATGAAAGAACAGAGGTATTTCACTTGAAAACCTTCACTGGCCATTCCTCGCTGCTAAAATAGGCACAGATTGTTAGTTTGTCATGTGCGAGTCGAAGTTTTTTAATGGAATATTTATATGCCCGTCTTTTATTTGTGTTTTATCAACATCGATGGTTCCATAATTGCAAATTTGTTTGACGCTCTCATGACAGATTACTACTGATGATTTGTTACAAGCTGCGCAAATAGAAGAAAGAGGCATGCTTGACAAAAGAGAGAGAAGCCCCGAGATCTGGAGGCAAGTAGCTATAAATGAAGCTGCAATGGCCATAGTTGCTGTCAATTTCCCGGATCTCAAAAATATCGAGTTTGTATGTTATGACCTTTGCCTGGCAGCACTTTTGTTAAATTCTGTTAATGAAATGGGAATTTCTTAAGTAATATCATTTTTTTTTTTTCGTTTTAGGTGACGATTTCTCCAAGAGCTGGAAGAGATTTAGGTTATGTCCGCCTAAAGATGGACCATATTAAATTTAAGGAAGGAATGTTGAGGTAGTTCCCCTTTCAATTATAATCAAATTTGAAGTTCTGCTACACTTGCTGATTCAATTTGTTTTCAGCCGGCAGTCTCTCTTGGATCACATCACTGTCCAACTTGCTCCACGTGCAGCAGACGAACTCTGGTATGGGGAAAATCAGGTAACGAGACCCCAAGTTTCGATCTTCATATTTGATTTTGGAAATGAATTTCAAATATACAATTCTGTTCTTAATAAACCGGTATAAGTTACCCGGGTATTGTCCAGTATCTGGAATTTTGTTTCTGATGGTCCTATTGTTGAATTGATTTACTCAGTTGAGTACCATCTGGGCGGAGACGGCCGATAATGCTCGATCTGCTGCACGAACCTTAGTGCTTGGTGGTCTTTCCGAGAAGTATTTTGGCTTGAACAGTTTCTGGACAGAAGATAGAATTGATGTAAGTTTCCTTTCATATCTCGCGGTCATAAAAGCAAAGAAACCGAGATGTTATATGATTTCAGTGATTGTACAACGCCCAACATACAAAATCTTGATTTTCAGGAAATTGATTCAGAGGCGCTGCGAATCCTTGACGTCTGTTATGAACGTGCAAAAACGGTACTATGTGAAGAGATTCACCATTTCTTTCATGTCTGTGGGAAAGATATTAAGACTTTGTTCATGCAGATTCTTGGGAGAAACCGTGAGCTTTTGGATGCCGTTGTGGACAGGCTCGTGGAGAAGAAGAGCTTAACCAAGCAAGAATTCTTCGACTTAGTTGAGCTTCATGGATCTGTACAAACTATGCCGCCTACCATACTTGACATCAGAGCCGCCTCACGGTTACAGCTGCAAAATATTCTTTTAGACACCGAAGAAGCAGCAGCTCGTTCGAGCATTGTTTCAACATGATCATATATAATATATATATATAAGGTATAATCTATCCCCTCTGTACTCCTGGGATCATCAAAGAGTCTCAAAATATAACTTTTAAACACTGTTTTTTCTGTTTTAGGGAAAAATCATGTTTCTTCACCCCGGGAACAGAGGTATGGGCTTATATTCTCAACTGGTAACGCACAATTTTTCTGATTGAAGGCCGAGCTTCGTCCCTAGAATGCAAACTGGCAGCTCCGGCCTGAGTTTGTTCTTGAATCCGGCCAACACTTTATATTCTCAATTGTGTTTTAGGAGTTCCAATTTTGGTTTGAATCAGTATTTTGATTTGACCATATTGTGCTTGGCAGTAGGTATGATAATATTTGGTTATGTAATCCACTCTTTTCCAACAACTAAAACATAGTACTAGATCATAAGATAAAAAGACATTGGTTTAATAAACAATTTGTATCCATAATAATACAATTATTAAATAAAGTCTGAAATATATTATAGGAGTATCGGCCTTGACAATCAGTAAGTATGTCTGAGCTCTACCGTTAGCCATATCTGGGTGTTGGCAAGAGTTTTGAGGACTCATGCTTCTAAGATAATATGTATAATAACCCTAGTTACAACGCTCTGATGTTATATCCCTAATTTAATTCATTTCATTACTCATAACCTACCTATGTTATAGTAAGTATTTATTGTCACTAGCAATTAAATTATTGAGTAATTAGGAAGATGAATTTAACCCTAGTTACAACGTCTTGCTTTAATAGATGACATCACCCACTTAAGTCGTTTCATAACTCGTAACCTACATTATCACCATCAATTAACTTGTATAATTAATAAGTCGAATTTAACCAACCATCAATTAACTTATAATTAAGAAGTCAAATTTAACCGAAAACTTTACACTTCATTCATAATTGAAATTAGAAATTCAAATTCACAAGCTATCAATTCATGACATCTAATGATGAATATAATAATCCCTACACTTTTTCTCTTTTTCTCCAAAGTAGGTTGGTCGTCGAAGCCATTGCAGTTCCGTGGCAAGTCATTGAGCATGTCCATCTCCTGGAACTCGCTCCGGTCGAAAAACCAATCTTCCACGGCTTGTCCTATCGTCTGAAAAATACATTTCAAATTAAATTAGTAGTGTGCGACCAAACAATTTTTGTGGCAGATACTTTATATAGTTTCACTTACTTTGTTAGTAAGTCCGTTTCCAACAAACAATGAGCATGTCGAACCGCGTTTGTATTCCATATGGGTATGTTGGTAGCAACTATGTACGAAATAGCCTCTCCTTGAGGAGCTATCCTCAACATCAGACATGAAAGATGAGCCGTCACAATAGAAGATTTTGAACACGTGCCAATTGTAGAAATCTGAAATCATACATATGCAAGAATTAAGCTATAGTATATTTCAAATTAGAGAAATGAAATTGTGATTTTGATTTGATTTAACTACATATATACCAGGATTAAAGGTGGAATTGGCGTCGAGCATCCCTCCAAAGAAATCGATACCATTGTGCGTCAACGTAAGCTCAGCACTACTTCCATAATAACTTCTGCTTCTATTGAGGCACTCATCTACATTCCAACACCACCCACCACCCTTGCAACTCCAAATTGTTATTCTTATTATAATAAAATCTTATAAACTCAACAATAATAGAAGAAAATGATAAAGCCATGAGCATATAGATAAAAATCCAAAAAAGCTGTTCATATTCATATACCTGTAGGAATACGTGCCAATTGTCTACTCCATCTCCGAACCCTGGGCTATAAGCATAGGCCGAAGGGGTGCCGTCTAGACAAACTATATATACAAATAGTTAGGCAATGAATTAGCAACAATTGAGAATTAAACATATATATATGTGTGTCCAGAGTCTTTGTCCTAGCAGCAAGGAGCTTAGACATCAATGTATGAGATGCCGAGTTTGAGCCCTCTTAACCTCAGTTGTAATTTCCTCCTTTCTTATGAGTTTATATATAATATCCTCCTTCATATAGGAGTTAATTTTTTTTAAAGAAAAAAACATATTTATATATGTGTGTGTATGTACATACAGGAGTTAATTTTTTTCTTATAAAAATAAATATATATATATATATATATATATGTGTGTGTGTGTGTGTGTGTGTGTGTGTGTGTGTGTGTATGTACGTACCAGCTCCTCTGGCTACAGCGGAGTCCAACAGAGTGATGGGGACCATGTTGCCTCCTACGATTCCGGCCGCAACCAAAGATAGGATAGTAAGTGCCAGTAGTAATGTAGCCATGACTTAGTGTCTTTGCACAAAATTGACTTGTTAATTAGGGAATAATTAGAAACATCTGAAATCAGAAAATCAGAAGAGTGAGTGTGATTCTTCTTCTCTTCTGGCCAAAAATTAGGGAATAATTAGGGAGTAAAAAATTAGAATTAAATGTCTAATTTGGTCAAAATTGGGTTAAACCCGTTGACTGTTATAAAATTAACGGAACTATTGACGGAGGACCAATTGTGATCCTAAATTGTTGAATATTTTCAACTGATTATAAACTATAAACTATGTATGAGTCTTTGTCATAACTTAGCTTTATAAATTATATAGGATTTTAATTTATTTTATAAATTTTAATTAAGTAATTTTCAATTGTCTAATTTATGTTTTCCTAAGATATTTTCTATGTATACTTTTAATATTGAAACATTGTTCCCTCTGAAAACCTGAATTACTTTTTTTTATAATTGCATTGTATACTACTACTATAATATTTACATATATTTTGTTTATAATTATGTAAATACTAATTATTAATAATTGATTTATTTTATACAAAGGGAGAACAAAAACAATTAGTAACAATTGAATTATAATATCATTAGATATTTATATTATAGCTTTAAAATTAATTTTATTCAAAATTTAAATAACAATACAATAATAAAAAATAAAAGTGAAAAAAGAGTGATACGAAATCAACAGGCAAGAATTGAAAAGAGGGTTACATTTCTCTTTGTTATTTTTGGAGTGTTAATTTTCAAGGATAATATAGTCCAATATAAATCGCTGCTTTCTAGATATACTCCCTCCATTCCAAGATAAGTGGCCACAATTTTTTTGGCACGAGATTTAAGGAAATGAGGTTTTGTTAGTAGAGTGGAAAGTGAATAAAGTAAGAGAGTTAATAAAGTAGAGAGAAAAAATAAGAGAGAGAATATCAAAAAAGGAAATGAGTCACTTATCTTGGGACGTTCCAAAAAGGAATATGAGTCGCTTATCTTGGGACGGAGGGAGTATAAATTAGAGTGAATTCGCAATAAATGTACACTTTTTTTTATGAAATGGTAACGCAAAATTTGGCTGATTAGAGGCTGAGCTTCGTCCCTTGAATGCAAATGAGCTGCTCCGGCCAACACTATATATGGCTGTTTAGTTGTTGAATCAATATCATGATTTATATACATAAGATTTAGGATAGGTTAATGTATGATAATCTTTGGTTATGTATTCAACCTTTTTTCAATAAATAAAACATAGTACTAGATCATAAGGTTTTAAGTAATTAATATATAATTTGATCATCAATTTGTACCCACAAAATACAATTATTAAATGACGTTTGCAATATATTATATGAGTATTAGCCTACACAATTGATATACAT
Organism: Salvia hispanica; assembly: GCF_023119035.1. Classification (NCBI taxonomy): domain Eukaryota; kingdom Viridiplantae; phylum Streptophyta; class Magnoliopsida; order Lamiales; family Lamiaceae; genus Salvia; species Salvia hispanica. The sequence continues at coordinate 22,951,591 of NC_062966.1, forward strand.
ACTTAAAGCGACATTACGAGCCTGATCTGGGTATGGGCAAGGGTAATTGTTTATTAAGTCATTAGCAATTCCAAAGTAGCAATCAGAACTAATCGTCTGATGAGAAATGAAAGAACAACAAACACCCCTTGGGATATCAAAAGAAGTATCGCTGCATATCCCTTTCAACAGCCCAAGTTTACAATCATCAGGCCAATTCTTGTAGCACTCTTTCACATCCACTGTTGTCCAATCACTCATTACAACCAAACTATTTATCATAACCACCATCACCATGTCTGAGTTTTGAGGACTCATGCTTCTAAGATAATATGTATAATAACCCTAGTTACAACATCTTGCTTTTATAGATGTCATATCCCTCACTTAGTTCATTTCATTACTCGTGACCTATCTGTATAATAGTAGTATTTATTGTCACCAGTAATTAAATTGTGGAGTAATTAAGAAGCTGAATTTAACCGAAAACTTTTAACCTTTCATTCTTAACTGAAAATAGAAATTCAAATTCAAATGCTATCAATCATGGCATCTAATGATGAATATAATGCCTGCACTTTTTCTCCAAAGTAGGTTGATCGTTGATAAGGCTAATTTCATGCATTGGTTATGGGATAAATTCTGTGATTTCCTGGGTCTAACAAAGTTTTATAAACCAGGTGTGTAGAGAAAATGCCAGCCCCAGGAAGAAAGAAGGGATTACCTGGAGGAAGAAGCTGGCGGGAAAAGTGAGCAGAAAAAGGGAAGAGTTTACTAGACGAAGGAGCATCCACGAGGAGGGCAAATGAGAAACACCAGGAAGAGTCTAGAAGCTCCGCCCCTTATAAATAAGAGCACGCATTCAACATGAAGAGAGTTCGGTCGAAATACCAATCTCCCGCGGCTTGTGATATCGTCTGAAAAATACACTTAATATTAAATTAGTAGTGTGTGTGACCAAACAATTTGTGTGGCATATACTTTATATAATTTCACTTACTTTGTTAGCAAGTCCATTTCCAATCAACGATGAGCATGTCGAACCACGTCTGTATATCATATGGCCATATCGGTACAAAATAGCCTCTCCTTGAGGAGCTATCCGTAACTGTACTTTTCAGCGTATTCATGAATGTGTACCTAAAATCTAAACAAAAATAATGAAAAAAATAGTATGAGAGATAGATTCATATTAAATCAAGTCAAACGTAGTGGAGAATTAATATTGTATATACCTTTCAGAATTTTTATCTCAGTCTAGTTAGTTATCAATGACAAGAAAAAACACAAAATCTGAAGTAGAAATACAACAATTCATCATAATTGTCAAAAGGCATAGTCACTGATGTGTAGAAAACTGAGGTCAACTTTTTATTATATTAAGTCTATAGTATCGTTAGCTTGGGAAGGATTAATTAAGAGACGAAACGAGGAAGTAAAGGAATGACACCTTAATTACAGAAGAAAATTAAGCTCCGAAACTAGGGATTAACTAGAAGGATCCCACAGATATGAACAAGCATTCTGAATTATACCTAAAAGTTCGTATATACTAAACGACAATAATTTTTTCAAAATCAAGGAACAAAATTAAGGTCCGATCAATTATTAAAAAACTAAGGTTTCAAAATTTACAAAACGAGAGTATTTTTAAAGGAAAAAGTTTGGTATAGCCTTTGAAATTGACCCATAATTAATTTATCTACTCCTGATTTTGTATTCCAATATATGAACGGTGACCCTTTGATCGTTGAACTTACTTGAATTCTAGTTTAGCTTTCAACGAGCTTTCAATCAATTGAATCCCTTAATAAAAACAAATACAGAAAAGAAAAAAGGATATTAAATAAAATTAGGGTTCTTTCACTGGTTTGCTCACTGCATTTTGGGGGAAATCCTCCACTTTCAGAATTCCTGTCACTCATCTTTGGCGTCACCACCTTCAGGTAGTAAATTTTCTGTTTCATTTATCACGTCTTCTTATTGCTTATTTACGAATTGAGTTCTATTATAATGTTATTACGTTTTTGGAAATGTTCTGATGCTGCTGGGATTCATGTTTGTGAGTTTCCGTTCGCTAATTTTTGGCTCTATGAGATGTTTTCTCAAATCGTATTGGCTTTATTTTAGCTCACATATTATGTTTGTGCTTGAATTTTGGTCCAATTTATATCGAATTTTTAGATGGAGTTTGTGGAGCGTGGATTCATGAATTTTTCATTTATAAACTATGTTTTAGTCCTGTACGATTTGGATATGAATTATAGATAATATGCAGTTTCTACAATAATCAAATGACTTAATCCATATAGAGATTCACGGTAAGGTTTGTGATGATGAATGAGAGATGTAGTTACTCCTTTTGTGTTTATTCCAGGTAAACAAATGATTACATGGTTATAATTGGAGATTTTGCAGTTGGTGATGAGATGGGAATTCAATTTGAATTAGTTATCTCTGCTGTATCATGGTCTTTCTTTACTACTCCAAAGTCCATGGGCCATGAGATGAGTAATATAATGTATCTACAATGGTCTGTATATGAGTACGTAAATATAGCTTCAGATTAATAACCTATCTAAATATGCAATTCCAGTATATCACTATGATTTGATAATGTGTTATATGCTTGGGCTCGTTTGACTTGTTTTTAGCTAGGATGTAATAGTAGTATATAAAATTGTCAGGATGCTATAATGAAGTAATCTTATGTGTCTGTGTTCTCGTTTTCCAGTTTATTTAGTAAAGAAGTTCGAAGTTCTGAATTTTGTCTGGAACGTGGCCATCACAGATAGGTGAATGGAAAAGCAAATTTAGTTGTGTGGTTTCCTTGTGGGTACATCACTAGCTATCTTGGTCTTGGTGCAAAACTTATTTCTTCAAAACTCTTTCTTGATGAGCTTCCTTTGTTGCTAACAAGAGGTACATGAATCTAGGGGTTACAGATCATGAAGCTTCAGTGCCATCAACTTATGATTAGTTCTGTTTTAATCTTATTGTGATTCTTTCATATTAAAAAAAATTGACTAGGTATTAGGATCTGAGATGTGAAGCATATATGATCTGTGCAACAATTCGGTTTAGGAAGTAGAAATATATGTTGCCTAATGTTGGGTTGGAATACGTCAGGTGGTATACTTCTTTGTGGCCCTCCTGGAGTGGGGAAGACATTATTAGCAAAAGCTGTTGCTGGTGAGGCAGGTGTAAACTTCTTCTCCATATCTGCATCTCAGTTTGTCGAAATATATGTGGGAGTTGGTGCTTCTCGTGTACGAGCGCTCTATCAAGAAGCAAGGGACAATGTGAGATTTCAATTCCTTTTATCTGATTATGGCAATTGTTGAACTTCATTGGATCAAGCAAATAGGTTTACTAGTCAGAATGTGGAATGCTTTTGATACTCGATTCCTTAATTCTAATATTTTGTTATGATTCCACCTTTGAGCTAGCATTTATTTTTGGGAGTGGGGGTTCTTGAGTGCCTTACCATTTCTTATAAGTTCGATGAGAGATCATAACATGTTTAATCTCTTTGCTCGTTAATTCTAATATTTGCTCCTTTTTTTACTATGAGATTCTGACTACATTTGCTCATCAAAGACCATGCATTGTTGTTTTCTTACTTACACAGAGCTTATATTTGTGGAAGTGATGTGATGTGAGTGAATCTTGCATTTGCAGGCTCCATCTGTTGTTTTCATCGATGAACTGGATGCTGTTGGAAGGGCACGTGGTTTGATTAAGGGGTCTGGTGGTCAAGAACGTGATGCTACTTTAAATCAGGTCTCTTGCACATATTTGATTGCTTATGGTTGTGACACAATAATGGTCTGATTCGACTCTTATATAAAATCCCTTACCGATCCTCTAGCTTCTTGTATGCCTGGATGGGTTCGAAGGCAGAGGAGAAGTCATTACCATTGCTTCTACAAACAGGCCAGACATTTTGGATGCAGCACTTGTGAGACCAGGGAGGTTCGGCCAGAAAATACACATACCCAAGCCAGCACTTGTTGAAATTCTGAAGGTGCGGCTTGTTGCCTTCCATCAGCAGTACTTCTCAATTGGTAACGCACAATTTTTTTGATTGAAGGCAGCTTCGTCCCTAGAATGCAAACGTGCAACACTTTATTTTCTCAATTGTGTTTTAGCAGTTCCACTTTTGGTTTGAATCGGTATTTTGAAGTGACCATATTGTGATTGTATACGTGATATCTTATTAGTATGGATGATAATATTTGGTTATGTAATCCACTCTTTTCCAACAACTAAAACATAGTACTACTCGATCATAAGATAAAAAGACATTGGTTTTAACTTTTAAGTAATTCATCTTATATAATTTGATTCAAAAGACATTGGTTTTAACTTTTAAGTAATTCAGCTTATATAATTTGATCACCAGTAGAATAAACAATTTGTATTAACAATAATATAATTATTAAATGAAGTTTGAAATATATTATAGAAGCTGAATTTATTGTCACCAACAATTAAATTGTGGAGTAATTAGGAAGCTGAATTTAACCCTAGTTACAAAGTAGGTTGAAATTAGACTTTACACTTCATTCATAATTGAAATTAGAAATTAAATTCACAAGCTAT
>NC_062966.1:22956274-22971832 GCF_023119035.1 Salvia hispanica
TAATCCGACCAAGTTGATATATTTACATTTTCTAACTTGATGTGATATATGCCCACTATATAATAATGGAGCATTAACATTAATATTTCAAAACATATCAATTGATGCATCTTGATATTGCATTCACTTTTTTACCTGCTGAATATTGTAAAATATGGGCTATAAATTTATCATTGCACCAAAAGTAGTGTAAAATTATGAAGAAGATAATTATTTTTGACTTTGAATAGAACAATTCCTAATCTTTAGGTATATCTGTTCTGCCATTAAAGGAATGATTTTTGGCCTACCATCTAATTTGTCGCATTTGTAATCTTTCGCAACATCATATCCTAAAGCCATATACTAGCAATATAATATAATAATTTTTAATTTAACTCTTGAAAATAGCAAGTGACGATATTATTTCAACAGTTCAACTTAAAAGTCAATATAATTTTTCTTGTTTCCTTTACTCTCTCTTACTTTATTATCTCTTTATCTCTCTATCTTTTTTATTTCTTAAGTACTTTGTATTTTCTTACTAACTCACTTAACACAATTTTTCTTAAATCGTCTGACGAAAAGAAATGTCTTCACAATTTTTCTTAAATCTCTTTTCTATTTTTAAACACCCAATAACCTTTTCTCTCTCTTACTTTTTGTTTCTCTCCTACTTTTAAACACTCAACAACCCATTCTCTCTCTTAATTTTTGTTCTTGAATTGGTAACACACAATTTGACTGATTAAAGGCTGAGCTTTGTCCCTTGAATGCAAACGAACTGCTCCGGCCAACACTATGTATGGTTGTTTTAGCAGTTGTTGAATCAATATTATGATTTAGGGTTTTGATCAATGCAAAAATCAATCTTAATACAAAAATGCAGAATCAATCATACAAAGGTCATATTTAGGTCATTGTTATTTTATTTTTAGGTCATTATAGTAAGGATGACCTAAAATTATCTTAACATGACATCAAACCAAAAATTTATAATATGACCTAAAACTGCTTATTAATGATCCTCCGTGTTTTTGAATAATTATGGACCATTAGATTGACAAATCAAATGGTCAGGATTTGATCTAGATTTTGTATTGAGATACATTTTTGTATTGATCATTTTCCTGATGATTTATATACATAACATTTACGGTAGGTTAATGTATGATAATCTTTGGTTATGTATTCTACCTTTTGCCAATAAATAAAACATAGTATTAGAACATAAGATTTTGAGTAATTAATATATTATTTGATCACCAATTTGTATCCATAAAATACAATTATTAAATGACGTTTGCAATAAATTATAGGTGTATTAGCCTATACAATTGGTATACATATTTAAAGCGACACTACGAGCCTCATCTGGGTTTGGACAAGGGTAATTGTTTAGTAAGTCATTAGCAATTCCAAAGTAGCAATCCTCACTAATCTTCTTCTGAATGATGAAAGAACAACAAACACCCCATGTAGGATCGCTGCATATCGCTTTCAACAGCCCAAATTTACAATCATCAGGCCAATTCTTGTAGCACTCTTTCACATCCACTTTTGTCCAATCACTCGTTACAACCAAACTACTTATCATAATCACCATCACCATAACTGAGTTTTGAGGATTCATTCCCTGCACAATGATTGAAATGACATCGACTTCTTGATTAGTTATCAATGACAAGAAAACACACAAAATCTGAAGTAGAAACACAACAATTCATCATAATTGTCAAAAGGCATAGTCACATATATGAAGAAAAGTGAGGTCTATTTTTTATATGTTAAATCTATGGCATCATTAGTTTGGGAAGGGATTAATTAAGAGACGGGACGAGGAAGTAAAGGAAAGCACATCTTAATTACAGAAGAAAATTAAGGTCAGAGTTACTATTAACTGAAAAAGCAGTGATTAATTAGAAGGGTCCCACACCCACAGATATGAACAAAGCATTCTGAAATACACCTAAAAGTTCATATATACTCAACTGTTCTCACAATCACTCACATATTGAAGATTATGGTCACAAAACTCACATCAACGGCAGTAATTTTTTCAAAATCAAGGAACAAAATTAAGGTCATTTGTGCAGTAGATCTGAAAGGTTAGGAAAGGAAAGTAAAGGAAAGGGAAGGGAAGTATGTTCATAACATACGTAGACGGAGATGGAGACGAAGCCGACGAATTCAGAGCTGGCGATCGGAAACGAAGCTGAAATTCGAAGCAGAGGCGGAAGTGTGTGTGTGACTGAGACTGAGAGTGTAAGCAGTATGGATCTCCACTCTTTATTAATGGAGATTGATATATCCATCACCTGCCAAACTTTCCTAAATCTGCATGGAATTGGACCATTCTCATTGGTCTACACTAACAGTATTATTCTTTATTTATTTATTTATCTTCTCACTCTCAAGTCTCAACATACATATCCCATTCCCAACTTTAAATTGATTCACCACCTACAACTATGATAAATTTTATGTCTTCAACTAATACAACTCCAAATTAGTGATATATCGATCTCTATTAGTATCCGAGTTTGCTTAATTGTTATATATCCTCCACTGAATATTAATTTTGAGGTCTTTCTTTAATCAACATACGAAAACTACTGTATTATTATATACCCGCTATTTTAATTTGTTGGATTATATCCTTAGAAATTGACTCAATAATTAATGTATCTACTCCTGATTTTGTATTTCAATACCTGTTCACATACTATTATTACTACTGAGCTGGGTAGTATTTCCTGATCTAGTCATTTTTAGTGTACTAAATAAATGAGTATTTTGAAAAACTTAGCTCCTCCGTAAAAGTTAATTGAATGAAAATGTGTGAAAGTCTCCAAACAATTACTGAGGAGTCTTAATGAATGGAGATGGAGATATCCATCCACCTGCCAAACTTTCCTAAATCTACGTGGAATTAGAGCATTCTTATTGGTCTATACAAATAGTATTATTCTTTTTTTTATTTATTTATCTTCTCACTCTCAACATACATATCCCATTCCCAACTTTAAATTAACTAAGTTTATATACTACTGAGATTAAAACTTAATGGATTGTTACATGTTATTTTTTTGGATTATAGAATACTACTCCCTCCGTCCTAGCTAAGATGACACATTATTTAGCCGGCACGGGGTTTTAGGAGTCATTGGTTAAAGTGTTTAATTGGAGAGAGAGAAGGTGAGTGTAAGTATTAAAGTAGAAAGATAAAGAAAGATGTATATTTTAATAGGATGAGAAAGAGTGATTGAGTGTATTAATTGAAAGAGAAAGTTACCAAAAAAGGAAATGTGTCATCTTAGTTGGGACAAACTAAAAAGGAAAACGTGTCATCTTAAGCGGGACGGAGGGAGTAATATTTTTAGAGAAAAAAATGGGAGTTCTAGAATTCGGAATTGGCTCAATAATGTACTCCTTTTTTTGACCCATTTAGTTGTAGACTGTAGTTAGTTCTCGTGATTTTATATTCCAACTTTGAATCTAATTTGAACTGAATTATAGTATTTGAAAAGGAAACAAGAGATATGAATGCATTTTGATTCAGCTTCTGGTATATATACTTGAAAAGGAAACAAGAGATAAGATAGCATTTTAATTAGGCCCCTGTCCACGTACTATTATCACTCCTAGAGTTGGTTAGTATTATATAGTACTACTGAGATTAAAACTTCAAATAAAAAGCTTGTATATTTAACAAAAAAAAAAAAACTATGGGAAATAAAAAAAAATGATCAACAAATTTAAGGTCTTCAACTCATACAAATTATTGATACTATATCACTATTAGTGTTCGAGTTTCCCTTAGTTAAATCCATCCAATTTTGAGATTTTTCTCAATAATTTTTTAATCAATAGGAGTATATGAAAATTAATGGATTGTTATATGCTCGTTAATTTTTTGGATTATAGAACAGGGAGTATTTTAAAAGAAAAAATCATTCAAAAATTACTCCCCATGTCCGCAGATAGGAGTCTCTTTTTTCCATTTGGGTCGGTCTGCAGGCCGTGAATAGGAGTCCCGGTTCACTTTTACTATTATATAGGCTCTACATTCAACTAACGCATTCCACTCACATTTCATTTAAAACTACTTTATATGTAATATAAGTGAGACTTATATTCTACTAACTTTTTTTTCACCATTTTTCTTGGCACTTTTTAAAATTCGCATCCGAAAGAAATGAGACTTCTGCTCATAGACAGGAAGTAGTGTTTTAGAGTTACAGCCTTAGAAATTGCCTCAGTAATCTATGTATCCACTCCCATTTTAGTAAGAATTTACGCGATTTTATATTCCCAATATATGAATTCATTTTAATTTGACCAACTTATACATTACATTTCCTAACTTGACGTGATATATTCCCAATATATAATAATGGAGCATTAACATTTATTTCAAAACATATCAATTGATGCATCTTGATATTGCAATCACTTTTTTACTTGCTGAACCTTGTAAAACACGGGCCATAAATTTATTATTGCACCGAAAGTAGTGTACAATTATGAAGATGATAATTATTTTTGACTTTAAATTAGAACAATTCCTAATTATTTTGCCATTAAAAGAATGATTTTTGGCTTACCATCCAATTTTTCGCATTTGTGATCTTTCGCAACATCATATCCTAAAGCCATAGATTAGCAATATAATATAATTATTTTCAATTTAACTCTTGAAAATAGCAAGTGATGATATTATTTCAACAGTTCAACTTAAAAGACAAAGAATCATAAATGGTTGTGAGCACTCCATTAATTAGAGATCAACAAAAATTGGTAGTATGTTTTTCAGATAATACATTATACTAGCATTAGATAATTAAGTTAACTGATAAGAATGAGTAGTATTAATTAGAGTTCAACAAATTGGGAGTTCAATGTATTAAAACTAGGGATGTCAATCGGGCCAGCCCACCAGATTTCGAGCCAACCCTAATCGGGTTGCGGATCAATCGGGTGCGGGCTAATCGAGCTGTGATTTTTTCGGGTTATAAAAGTTCAACCCTAACCCTAAAAGCTCGGGTTTCGGGCTAGCCCAGCGGGCTAATCGGGTTGCTACCGATAAAATTAACATGCGTTCAATCCAATAATAATGGTGAAAATTAGTTATATTTATAAAATGTAAAATACTTAATTATGATAAATTTGAGATATATACTTAAACTCAAACATATATATGATCAAAAACTAATATTTGAGATTTATGAAAAATAAAATATAATCATCAAGAAATTTCAAAGTATGTTTTAGAAATTTAAATATAATTTTAGTGAATTTGAAGTTTCTAATTTATATATCTATTATTATGTTAATAAAAATTTAATATATGATTTATATATTTAATATAAAAAAATTGAAAGTTATTTTATTTAGTAATCTATATTATAAAATAACCAATGAAGTGTCGAATTAAAGTTAAACAAATAGAAAGATAGAAATTTTATCGGGTTTTCGGGCCAGCCCATCGGGTTTTCGGGTCTGGCCCTAACGGGTTACGGGTTAATCGGGTTGTAATTTTATCGAGCTAGAAATTTTCAACCCTAACCCTGTAAATTTGGCGGGCTATTCGGGCCGACCCACGGGTTGCGGGCTACATTGACATCCATAATTAAAACCGAGGCTTGATAAATATCCTTGTGATAAAATTATTTTCATTATACATTCATAAAATACACTTATTTATTTTGGTCTATAAAATGACTTAGTGACTTAACCATAGTACTACTCTTATAAGACATTTTCAAAACTATAAAAGTATAAATATCAAGCAAATCTCATTGGCGAATACTCTCGAACGAGACATTAAGTGGTAATGTAAATCAAATTATTTGGAGCATTGTGATTGGTCTACACAAATAGTATTATTTTGGTACGTGTTTCATAGTAGCTGAGTCATTTCCATATTTTTTATAAAGTCAATATAATTTTTTCTTATTTACTTTACTTTCTCTTACTTTATTATTTCTTCGTCTCTCTATCTTTTTTATTTCTTACTTTATTTTTTCTTTACTAACTCACTTAACACAATTTTTATTAAATTGTTGCCGAAAAGAAATGTCTTCACAATTTTTCTTAAATCTCTTTCCTACTTTTAAACACCCAACAACCTTTTCTCTCTCTTACTTTTTGTATCTCTCCTACTTTTAAACACTTAACAACCTTTTATCTCTCTTACTTTTTGTTCTTGAATTGGTAACGCACAATTTGGCTGAATAAAGACGAGCTGCTCCGGCCAACACTATATATGGCTGTTTTAGCACTTGTTGAATCAATATTATGATTTATATGTATAACATTTAATGTAGGTTAATGTAAGATAATCGTTGGTTATGTATTTCACCTTTTTCCAATAAATAAAACATAGTACTAGATCATAAGGTTTTGGGTAATTAATCTTATATAATTTGATCACTAATTTGTATCCATAAAATATAATTATTAAATGACGTTTGCAATAAATTATAGGAATTTTAACCTATACAATTGGTATACATACTTCTAGCGACCATAAAAACCTGATCTGGGTATGGGCAAGGGTAATTGTTTTTTAAGTCATTAACAATTCCAAAGTAGCAATCATAACTAATAATCTTATTAGCAATGAAAGAACAACAAACACCCCTTGGGAGATCAAAAGAAATATCGCCGCATATCCCTTTCAACAGCCCAAATTTACAATCATCAGGCCAATTCTTATAGCACTCTTTCACATCCACTGTTGTATAATCACTCATTACAACCAAACTACTTATCATAATCACCATCACAATTACTGAGTTTTGAGAACTCATGCTTCTAAGATAATATGTATAATAACTGTAATTACAACATCTTGCTTTTATAGATGTCATATCCCTCACTTAATTCATTTCATTACTCGTAACCTACCTCTGTAATAGTAGTATTTATTGTCACTAGTAATTAAATTGTGGAGTAATTAAGAAGCTGAATTTAACCGAAAACTTTTAACCTTTCATTCATAACTGAAAATAGAAATCAAATCCACGTGCTATCAATTCATGGCATCTAATGATGAATATAATCCCTGCACTTTTTCTCCAAAGTAGGTTGGTCGTCGATGCTAATTCCTTTATACTCCCTCCCTCCCATAGGAATAAGCCACATTTCCTTTTTCCGTCCGTCCCATAGAAATAACTCATATCTATTTATGAAAACCTTTTTTTCTTTCTTTTTTCTTTATTATTTGTAGATCCCACGATCCACTACACAATTTCAATTATTTTTAATAGTTTTAACTTATATCCTCTATTGAACACCAATTTTGAGGTCTTTCTTAAATCAACATATGAAAACTACTGGAGAATTATTTGGATTATAGAAAAGAGAGTATTTTTGAAGGAAAACAATTGGTATAGCCTGCCATAAAAATTGACTCAACAATTAGTGTATCTACTCCCGATTTTGACCCATTTTAGTAAGAATTCACGTGATTTTGTATTCCAAGATATGAATGCATTTTGATTTTGATCGATTTGGCTATCTTCTAATATATATTTATACATTATTTTTATTGACATGTGTTTGTGATTGATCTTTTATAGTATAGATCTAAAAGTGATTTAAATGATATGTGATTTGTGTGCAATTTTTAGTTTATAAACTTATTTGTTATATGAGTTTTTATTGGTACAATAAATTGCTATTGCATAAATTTGTGATTTTAGAACTTAAAATAATAATATTGTTTCTCATTTGGTATATGTGTTATTTTTTTTTCTTTGTTTGATTTTATATTTTTTGATAATTGTTTATTATTTTATATATTTATTATTTATTATTTCAGATTTCATACAATGATATATTTATGAATTTATAAAATCATTTTATAGTATAAAATAAGTTTAAATAGAAAAATAGATCTTGCATATCGCACGTGGGTGATACTAGTTTAGAAATAAAACTAAGTCATTGTGTACATTTGCTTATGAAATGTCATTCTTTTCTCCCCACAATGGACTTCCACTAATTCCACATTCTTTTCCTCTCGATCTTTTACCTTTTCTTATCTTTCTTTTAGTTTACTAATTACACATTAAACCAACGCTATTTACAAATTTATCTATTTTATTTAGAACGGAGGAAACATATCATAATTCTCACAATGTTCTTAATTTTCGCACAACTAAAAATCTGTCATCTTACATTGCTTAACTTTCTGATGTATAGTTCGTCTTTATGCAATTTTTCTACATAATGTTGAAAGATAGATAGGCTTATCATGGTTTTTGGTCATTGAATAATTGAGAAAATAGTCAAGGTTATAATATAATCGGCTCTCTTTATTAAATTGCGGGAGTAGCTTGAAATTGACTGATGCTTTTTTAACAATTTGCCCATTTTATACAAATCCGACAAAACTTGAAAACACACAAATTTGCCTTTTTTCCTATCCAAAATTTGAATCACACAAAGTGGGATAAAGTAGATAGAATTGTGGCTTTTGAAGGCACAAACAAACACCTTTGATCTGATATTAAAAAAAAAAAAAAAGTATCTCATTTCTTTACTTTTTGTGCCTATGAACAATGATATGAAAGAAAATAGACAGTATTGATCACAAAATTGCTTTATATACATTCTCTCTCTCAATTGTGTGTGTGGAAGTTATCTAAAACTTTTCTTCAACATTCCAAGTCATCTAAGAGGGGGCTTGCTGTTAATGACAACACCCCCTCTCTTGCTAGGAAATGATGAGAGAGAAGAAACACCCCTTGAAGATTTCTTTGCTATGACAGCCTTAGGCAGAGTATACATCTTGTAGCTATGCAAACCATTTCCACAGCTCTTTGAAGCCTTCAAATTTCTTCTAGAAGGAGTTGTTGCTGATTTCTTCATCAGATCTTCAATGCTAGTCACCCTTGAGAGTGACGTGAAAGACTCTGATTTCCCTTGATAAAACTGGGAAAGCCCTCTTCTGCAAAACAAACACCACTAAATTCAGTCTACATAAAGTAAAAAACATAAAAAAGTGATAAAAATCCAATCTTTGCTTTTTTTTGGGAACTATTATTGATTTTCCTAACTAAAAATAAATAAAAATCCAATCTTTACATTTTTTTTGGGAACCATGCATTATTCATCTTCCTAACTAAAAACAAATAAAAATCCAATCTTTACTCACTTGATAGGCAATTGCTCCATGATCTCTGACAGATCACAAAGAGATGAAGATGAAGATGCATCATCCACTGTGTCAGATGAAGTTATGGAGGATGATCCATTTGAAGCATCTGAATCTTCTCCTATTGATGAAGATGAAGTTTCTGAATGATCCCATGATTCTTGAAACATATGATCATGACTGTTTTGCCCTCCTTCCATCTTTACTCAAGCATTCACAATAGAATTGATCAAAGAACATTAAAGGGATCTCAAGAACATGAATTTCTTGGACCAACCAAATGAAACATATATATATGGGCTTGTGAAATGAGATTAAAAGAAGTGGATTAGGCTGGTTTTCATTCATCACCTTAGGGTGCATGGAAATCCCATGTTCCCTACGCTACGAACACGACATGTGGCGGGCATCCAACAGTGCAACTGTGGCGATTGGTCGGTCGGTGCCACGTGTCGATTTGGATTGGTGAAACTAAGGGTGAGATTAGAGGGGGCCCTCAAGTTTGATAATTTATTTGCATTACTTTTTTAATGCCTTATCTTTAGATTCTCCATTATCTTGTTGTATGATAAGAAATGAATTCTTGACTTTGGGATTTTGCCCTACTTTGGACATGGATAAGTTCAATAGGAGTATTAAATTGAATAAAGCATATGAACCTATTGCTTATCTTCCACACCTCAAAATCTTTTACTATTTGAATAATTCAATAGATCTAGTCATGAGAATGGTATTGATATACTATTACTTTCACATGAAATATCAATGTGAATAGAAATAAATTAAGAGATATAGAAGATATATTACAGTAGATCTTTAAAAAGTATATCTATCCATATATATATTAATAAACATGGGATTGACTATCTACCCTATCAAGAACCACATGAAACATATCTTCCCATTGGTTCCATATCAACATGACATGGCACCTCTTATGTCCATATCCATTTCCTAATATATATTATACTAATAAACTATAAATTGCTATTTTATTGGTGTGAGGAAATGCCGACAACGTTGACTAGCTAGGCCATTCTTTGAGACTAATCAGTTTCTTATTTAAAAGTATACAATAGTAGAAAATTATTCTTCTTAATGAATCTTGTGTACAAAGTAAATCAAAAATAGGATAAATGTTATGTTCAATATTGACTCTTTTCTTATCCGATTTGATGAGATAAAGTTTCATCATTTCGAGTTTTTTATTCTCAAGAAAATACGACTACTTTTCACCATTAAGATAATGACACTTGTTCTAATGGGATCAGCGTGATTATGGTAAATAAGCAATAAATTATCGAAATAAGGCTAGTATATTATGTTTGCACCTTTTCATATTAGCAAACCCAAAATATTATAATGAGTTGTATTGATCATTAAGAAGACAATTAATTGAGGTTAGAAGGTGTAATTTATAAAAAAGTGGTAGGCAAAAGTGCTTCAACCCACTCAATCATTTTCATTATAAAACCTTATCATGAATTATTAAAGGCACATGTTGCTGACTAATTGTTTCAGACTTTTAATTTTTTTTCAGACTTATCAATAACGAGAATGTCAGTTTCCTAGTTGGGGACATCTTTATTGAATTATTCAGATAAGGCTTACTCTTTCTCCATTATTCACACAAATATTTCAGCGTTTATGTTTTAATTGGTGGACAAATCGTAGATGGAGAAGATTTGGAAATGGAATACTTTATATTGAAAAAAATCAAGAATTGAGTTAATAGATTTTGAAAGTTATTAGTAGGTGAAAATGGTGTTTTCTAATTAAACTTTGTATTTTTAGTTCAAAAAGTTATGAATTGATAAATATATATTGACATTAGGAGGTATTTTGCTACGAAAATAAATAGTACTACTATAAGTGACCGAAGGACGAATTCATTGCATGTATATAGTTTGGCAACATCATTGAAGAATCCACATACATAATTGTATATGCATAATCAAATTTTTTTTAATATTTTATATTGAAAATTGTTTTACAAACATTAATTGATTTAAAATAATTTTCGTACTACTAATGTTTGTGTATTTAAGCAAATACTTGTATATTTAAGTAAAAAATATTTTCTTACTAAATATTGTATAATAAATTCAAATCAAACTCGAAATCATATTATCATTCGATATAAAATTTCTATATCACTTCTTTCTTATTGCTACATATAATATAATAAATAATAAAACTAATTTTTAATTAAATCTACTTAAATTTAAAATTTTAAAAATATTATGTACCTGAACAATTTATGTACATTTATCTTTTTTATTTTGGCAAAGTCCCATATTCTCTAAAATAGGAGAATTTGTGATGAATCTATTTTCCCATATATCCAAAAATTATAAAGAGAGACAACATAATCCATTGAAAGATTCTTGATAAGATAATCCATATATGGGTCAAAATTGTTTCTCCATTTCTACACGAGTCATCAAATGTAAGGGGCCACATATTTCAATGAAAAACACTTACCATTAATAATGACCTAACTTTTGAAATTATTTTAACATTCATTTCAATAACCATTGTAGACTACCAAATGAAAAATAGGTCCTCTACATTTATGGAGTATATAGTAAATAAATTTTCTAAAACTGAACCGTAAATAAAACGTTAGGTCAATTAGTTAATGAGTAATAAAAGATGGTACAAAACGATTTTATTTCAATCAATTTTTTCTATTTTATCAAAAAGTTTCTTTTACTAACACAGCAAAATTGTAGATCGACTAATCAATCGAAAAAATTTGGGAAAAGAGGAGAAATTGGAAAATGTGAGATGTAGGGAAGATGATTGTTGACGAATCAATTGGTGATTGAGAGACAACTGCCCATCTTTCCCCTGTGATTTCAATTTTGCAGAGAACACTTTCGATCAGAGTGCATTTGAATCAGATTCGCACAGCGTCGATACACACTATCTCTGCTTTGGATTCCAAATCGCAGTTTTCATTCATCAAAATCAAAAATGGAGAAAAGCAATTAATTGAAAAGCATGAAATTGGGGGAAATTGGGGGAAATGAAGCTGAGATCTATTGAGTGAAGAACTGAACAAAGGAGGGTGAGATACGGGCTTTTAAAGTGTAGAAGACGGCCCATTGGATTAGAAAATTAGGGTTTCGTGAGTTTGTTGTGTGGTTGAATTACCTAAAAACACCCTAACGCCTTTGTTAATTACATTTTTTTTCTTTTAAATTGTAAAATCAAATTCTAGTGCGTCTTATATTTTTCAAAAAATGGATTATAATTATACTATACTTTTAATCTTGCAATTATCTCATTCGTTGCCTTTTTGATGATATGCACGGTAACGTAGCAATTAATTAAACATATTAAAATGTTATGGTTATGTGAAAATATTTATTCCATTCCTTAAGATACATGATTATATATGATAAGTGGCTTGTTTAAAATTGGTTCTCGGATCATTACATATTGTTTATTAGTAGAAAGGAAACGTTGCAAAATTCGTAATTTATAATTCAATTTTAAAAACATGTGGGACGAATTATAATTTGATCATCTTTAACTGTACTCTATTAGGCAATTAGTCCTTAACAAAGACTTTTGGTAATGAATTGGCTACATCCCTTGATCGAGGAGGTAGTCACCCATCTTCTCCACAACGAGATTGCATTGCCCTGGTGTCCTCCTACATCCCTAATATTAAAGCTTGTCCCGTTTTCTTTATAGTTATGACCCATACCCTGCACTTCAGAAGCATAATCATTTACTAAGTGAACGTCGAACAAAAAGAGTGTTTTCAATACAAGATTAAGAGAAGACTGTAAAAACCAAATAAACCTTTCTATAAATTTATTTTTTCTCGCAAACTTTATTAGAAAAGAAATGAAAATACGCAACTCAGAAAATGTAAAAATGAAGTACTAATTCTTGAGCTATTTAACTACTCACCAAATTCATGAAGTGCAAATGTAAATATTTATACTATGCCACGACTCTACATATTATTTCTGTCAATTAACATTTCGGAAAATTATAATCTTATAGTAGGATAAAAGTAAATGTAAAATTAGTAGTAGTACAGTAGTATTTTACATCCAATAGCCCATGGATAATATCGATCATGGACTTTTCTTGGATGATATCTAAATGAAATGTGGGCCGTTTAAATAACTAATCGTGCTATCTTTTCACATCCAAATAATAAAGTTGATAATATTCATACTATACTATGCCAACTTACACGATCAAGTTGTCATCGAGTTACGTTGTTATTAGGTCGATCTAATAACATTATTAAAACTGATTCCTTAAAAATTACTACTAATTATTTTATACTAGTAAATCAGGGCCGTGATCCCTAACTCTAAGAACCACCCTTTAGATGATAACTATGAACCAATATTTAGATTATTAAGTTATTAACTGAATGGTGGATTAATTGCTCCGGATATCAGAGTTTAATAGAACGCATATCGAAGGTAAATTAAAGTGACAAAAATATAGGTGGTATTTAGTTAAAGGTAAATAGGTAATAAATTATCTCTTCTAAAACTCTCTTAATTTTAAATTGTTTTGACCATAAAATAATTGTATATTATAGTATAATTTTATGACAAATCTAACGACATCCTAACGGCATATGTCAAGTCGAGATAAATCAGTGGCGGATCTAGGGGAGGGCAGGAGGGGGCGGTCGCCCCCTCTGTGCGACTATTTTCCCCTTATCGGGACGTAAAATTACCATGTCCGCCCCCTCCGTTTGCCTCCGGCGTCGCCCCGAACAACGAAAAAATAGCCATGTTCATACTAAATCAAGCTTATACTATATATTTCGCCCCCTCCGTTTCCGGATCCTGGATCCGCCACTGGTAAATAAATTTGATAATATTTCAATCAATATTCCTATAATTTTAAAAATAAAATAAATATAAGCATATTATCATATTGTATCACTATAATATCACATACAATTTCTAAATTGATTGTTTACATTTGATATACGGGAGCAAAGAATTAATGTAGAAATGTTTCAATAATGAATACTCCATATTCATCTAAAATTTTCCCAATACAGACAAAATTATGTACAATTTCAAAATATGACGCGTCGCTGATGAAATTAAATGTGATGGGACCATCAGGTACATTTTAGGAGTATATACTATATATATTAATGTTTTGTAGTACTATATTGTTTCTAAGGTTCATAATAATTTTGTTTGGATAAGTTTTCTTCGACTATTATTTTATTAGTGTGTCTCAACCGACACCTTGAGCAACTCCTACATTGAACACGTTCTGCTAATAGGAAAATCATAATAATGCTAGTAATTAACTGGTGTGACATATTTTTCACGTTTTTCTTATACGGAGTAGTAATTCGTAATATAAAGAATTCAAGAATCTTGACTACTTCATAAGCATTATATTCCAATCAAATCGCCAATTTATTTTCGACTGATAAAGAAAATAAAAATTGTATGTAGATACCACTAGTATTTATTAGGCTATCCATCAATAGGTTCCTATGAATAAAGAATGTGAGACATAATTAAGTTGTGTAGTTTGAATTTTTGTGTACGGATTTTCAAATAAATTAATCAATTTTAATGGTTTGATAAAATATTCAGTTCTGCTAAATTAATTTAAATTGGGTTAAGGTTGAGTGATACTATTCAGTTATGATTATCATACCTTTAAATATTCATAGCTTTATTCTTTGAATCTTGTAACGCATTTTGTGGTGTAATCATATTTATATTGAGATTTTACGGATCTGTTTATAGTTAGGGTGTGTTTGGTTTGTATGTTAGGAGCAGTTAGTGCATGGTAACCAGTGGATTCGGTTGTTTGGTTTCTTAGTTAAGCTAAATGCTTGGCCCGATGAAATGTGGCAGGCCCAATCTAAAAATGCTGAAATAGGTGGTTTTCTTATCTTTCAAATTTGGTGTGATATGTATATGGGTTTCGAACAGTAACTCATATAGAAGCACAAAATGACATTATTGTCCTCAATTTTAACTCCACACAGAGCAGCTCATTTTGAATTAATTAACGCTGCTGAATTAGTTTTCTTTCACCTCCACGCAGTTGCTGCTCGAGATCAACCGGTCGACACCCATAATACGGCTGACTGCGCCGATTCGGAGAGTGGTGATGGAAAACGGCACCGGCCATTTATTTTGTTCGAGGTTTGGTTTAATTTACCCCACTCCGAGATTTCCTCCGCACCATTGTATTTTAGATTTGGGTGTTTAATTGGTATTCAAATTTCGAGTTTTAACAGAATGTTTCCTCAATTTGATTCAAGTTGTCTGGTAATTTCATGTTTAATCTTTGTCAGAGGTTGATGGCAATTCCATGGCCACCAACAAGTTTAAAGATTTTCTTCCAAAAACTTGCAATTAAGTTTCGACATTAGACACCGATTCCAC